>NC_081411.1:667681392-667991225 GCF_030272615.1 Cryptomeria japonica | reverse complement strand
AAAATTATTTGAACATGATGATTTGGAATGGGATAAGAAATTTGTGAATGCAAATATTTATATCTACCAATAAAATCAGTCATTTTTCGTTAATTCCTTGGTTATTATGAATCATATTAGTCAAAGTAATCCTAGGACCAATGTTATTTTAAAACTGTTTAATGAAAGCATTAGCCAATTGTTGAAAATAATTAATAGAATAACGAGACAAAGAACAATACCATTGCAAAGATTTATCTCTAAAGGTTAAAGTAAATAGTTTTTCTATGAGTCTTTGATCATGAGAGAAATCACTACACAAAGTTTGAAAAGTCTTCATATGAGTCAAGGGGTCACCTTTTCCATTGCATAACTCCAATTGAGGAATTTACACATGCTTAGGAGGGACCACATGGACAATCTCATCAGATAGTGGGATCACTACATCCAATGTGGGAACATTGAATTTGGATTGAGTTAAAGAAGCCAATTGGTGTTGCAAAGATGAAATAATTTGAGCTAGCTTATTGATAGTTGTTTTCATGGATGGATTGGGATTGGACATATTAGATTGTGATGGAGTAACGTTGTTGTAAGTGGAGGTTGAGAATAAAGAGGGGGAACATTATGGTATGTTGGTATGGGAGATGGTTGTAAAATAAATAGAAGACTCATAGAAGGAGGTAAGTAAGTATATTGACTAATAGGGTCCATGAATAACATGTGTAGGATTAACATTTTGTGTGGAAGTAGTCATGATAGAAGATGCAAATGTAGGCACACTAGGAAAGGATGTAGGTATAGGAATGGAATGGTTAACTTGGCTAGTGGGTTGAGAGTAACCAAGGACTTCAACACAAATTTTGATTGGCATAATATTGGTATCAACAATATGAGCAAGACCACACAATATATCCACACCTATCTTAACACTTTGAATCATTATTTTCAATTCTTCAATCAATGAGATTGCCTCACTATCTGGGTGTTGTTGACCCATCCACTATTGAATATTTTCAAACTCATCATCAATCTTCTCTAAATTCTCAATAGTAACCCTAGTTAGTGATTCATCCTCATCATGAGAATGATTAGGTGAATGGTTAATGTTATGTCATTTGTTGGATTAGAGGAAGCAATAACATTCACATGGAAAATGTTAGTCAACCAAAGCTCCATATCCTTAGACATTTAAACCTTGGGAAGCCCTAAGTCTGTGACTTATTTTTACTAGAATATTGTATGTAAGACTAAGGGTAACCAAACTCATGCACAAAGAGGGAAAATTGAATGCATAGATTTGGAACAAAGATTAAACAATACAATTTATTTGTAAAAGGATTGATTAACCAATGAATTATGATATTGAATATTAGATGCCTCTAAATATGAACATAACATGTCGTAAGAATAAGATCTGAAAATACAACAGAGAAATTATGCAATCCACATGTCAAATTTAGAAAAATAAATTAGGGTTTTTATGAATTTAAGCTCTAAATTTATGTAATTCAATTGCATATATGATCTATGAGTGCATACAAATCAAATCTACGACAATAAATTATAAATAAGTCAGGTTCACAAAAAATGTATTGGTGGTAAAATTGGGGTTTCAACAATTAAGATAATAAAAGGACCAATCTTATCTAATTAACCATTACATTAAAAGAGGGGTAAAGCCAATAGATCTAGGCACAATTTTATTAGGAAAAGGCTTGAGATATTGATAAGATATACTCATTTGTTTGCCTCCCCCTTTTTGAGTTGAATTTGGATGTAAATTTTGAAGTTTAGGGCTTAGAAATAGATAATTAAAGTAAAAATAATAAAATAAGAATGCTATAGATGTTAGACAGAGCCACATACATGGATCTAAGCAAAAGAAGAGGATCAAAACCTGTTGTTGAAAATTTAGGTTGAGTTGTTGAAACCATGGTGGTAGGTCACCCTGATCCTCTAACTCTTTGATGGGCAAGTGGGATCTTTTTATATCAGGAAGATTCACTAGATTCACTATCAAAAGATCAAGACCATGGTGGTAGGTTGCCCTAGTCCTCCACATTTCACTCCTTCAAAATTTTATCCTATTCATCATCTTCAATTCTATCGAAATATTTCGTCATAGCTTCTGCATCAATTTATTGCACACAAAAAGAGAGAAAAAGGGGTTGTGGATAGGGGTTTGCCTTGGGTCAAACCCCAGTTTAAGAATTAACCTTGAAATTGAAATGATAATTGTAAAGGAAATATAATTGAATTGCAGCAAGATGCTTTCCTTTTAAGGGAAAGGATGGATCTATTGGATATTGGCTGATATGTTGTCATTGATGTCAACATATGTGGAGATTGTTGGACAGTTTTCTGTGTATTCCAGTGTTGTAGCTTGATTGGATGAGTTGGTTTAGCCTGTGAGTTGCAGACGAGTTGATGTGATTTAGAGGGTTTCTGGTATGTTGTATGTAGATGGTTCATTCCCATTTGCAGAGGTCCGCATGACGATTTGATCGAGTTATGAGATCTGGTATTGAGGATGTTATGCAATTGTTCATGTTATTTGGTATTATGATTTGTGCTCCAGAATTGATATATCTTTGGTTGTGGATATGTGGGATGGACGTTGATGTGTCTCTTTAGTTCGAGTGGTTCATGATTTGGAGGTCCACAAGCAAATCTTTTAATTTAATAGTCAATTATGTTGATGTTCTTATACTTCTGTAGAGAAATGATGATGATTCTGATAATCTGAGTTGTTTCGATTGTTGTGATGCAATTCACGTTGCTTGAGAATGTCTCTAGATCGTGTTATATGCATATTGGCGGTCCGTATTGATTATTGTATGCGTTATTGAAGGTTTTCCTTGTCCGGTGATGTTCTTCGTGTTATGCAATATTCTTGGTGATTGTAGCGTGTTGCAGATGATTGAGGCATAATTTTAGGAGGTGTTGTGTATTGCAAGGAAGTTAAGTAGAGGAACAAATTCCCACACTAACCTTGAGAGGAGGGTAATGCAAAAAAATTTATAGATTGTCACAACATTTACAAAAAATAGAAATAGACATAATAACATTCAAACCATAACACAATTATTTATGTGGGGAAGACCCTTTTAGGAGAAAAACCCCACACTCCAAAAGTCACCCAATATATTATTCAGTAATCAAAAACAAATTACAATATACTTGCAAAGAAATATCTTCATAGGAGTACCACTAATCAGAGATTTACAGGTAACTCAATAGCCATAAGCCTCTTACACACAACCTCTATCTCACACACCTCATATATAGGAGATACAATACAAGAAACCATCAAACAGTATTACAAAACCATGGGTTGAAACCACCCAATAAAGTATAGCCGACCTTATCTCCAATCTAGATGCCCTATGACGTGTTAAAACACACATCAACATATGTCCCTCCCTTTTACAACTCATTTATGTATCTGATATAAATTATATTTCCTATTTAAGGAGTACAAACTTCCGAAGGCCATAACTTGTGAACCGCGTGTCCGATTGATGAACTGTTTGAAGCATCGAAAAGATCGTGAAGTTCTTTATCGCCTTGTAAATAGCTACACAATTTATGCCCACTTTTTAGGGTGTTTTAGAGGGTCTAAAGTCCCCAAAATTAAGTTTAAACCTTAATCGCACCCCTCCAAAATGGAAACTTTAATATCTTCAAAACTAGTTGTTTTCTTGTGACAAAACTTTACCGACATGCTCATTTAACCAACCAGAAGCTTTTGGGAGAATTTTACAAGATTTCACGAATGAAAACTTACTATAAATAGTAACCTAATGTAAATTCAAGGTTGAGACACCATTTTCCCAACACATGTTTGTGGTATTGATTTGGGTCCAGACTATGTCTTAGCCGACATTGTTTTGGTCTGCATGTATTGCTGTAGCATGTGAGGATATTATTTTATAATTTGTATTGAGGGTTTAGCTGACCTTGAAGTATGAATTAAGAGTTTGTATAAATATATGTAATAATCATGTAAGATTTATGTCTGAGAGTGTCTACATTATCTATGTGAGTATATGATTGAGTTGGATGTGCGAACAAGTGATTTGATCTCTCGAAGTGTGAAGAAGAGGTGTTGTAGAGAAGATTGTATGCTTAACTGGAACCGTCAAGCATATAGAGATGTTATATTCACAATTCATATAATCTGGATTGTAGTCTAAATGTCTTTGTAAGTCAATGAGATTCCCTGTAAGGTAGTGAGCCTTCCCTTAAGGTTGTATCCTTTCTAGGTTTCTTATCTTGAGCAGTGAGCTCTAGGCAGTTTACCTGAATGCATGTGCATTCCCATTGTAATATTCACATTTACTCCTAATAGGGTATTATCTCATTGTGGGTAGGTTCCCATCGTGGTTTTTCCCTTAACTAGGTTTTCCACGCATAAAATATTGGTGTTATGTGTGTTATTGATGTGGTGTTGTTTCATGCTTTAACTGTTAATTATCAAATCTGTTTTGCAGTTTAAGTTGTAGTAAAGTTTGGTGCAAACTAATTCACCTTGACCCTCTTAGTTTGTTGCATTGTTTCCAATAGGATCTAAAATTAAATACTTGTAATTGAAATGTATACCTTGATGAAGCTTGCTTGAATCCTGACACAAGGGTTTTAGGATGTCATGTAGAATGTCTTCATAGAAGTCTGATCATGGATGCCATCTTGAATGTTTAACCTTGAATGAATTTCTCCTTAAATGCTTGATGAGTGCTTGATTGATTGCTCACTTCAATTAAATTTGAAATCTTGATTGAGGTTCTTAAACATAATAGACTTCAAATGAGAGGGGTAGGTCACCTTTTATACTCAACTATCTAAAAAATATTTGAATTTCTGGAGTAGATCGACATGAGACCTAAATTTTCATGCACTTGAAGTGAACATTGTGAGGACCAAATTTGAATCTTGATTGAGAGGAACGGGGTGCTTTGGCGCCATGGTATTGAGCTAGGACCAAGGCTCCCTAGTGCCCTGGTCTTGATAAATTGGACTCGGATTTGGGGAAGAGATAAAAGAGAGTGAAAATGTAGGTTTGTGGGAAGTGTGAGTAAAATCAAAGAATTCATTGGTCATCAAAAGACAAAATGTCAAGGTGAGGTCTAGGTGAGGATAAAATTATATGCAGATACAATTTTCGACACTACATATGCATATATTTTTTGAGAAGAGTGGTCATGAGTTAAGTAGAGGGAATTTGGTATTATCTATGTGTACTACCAGCGACACCTTCTTTGTGCTTGATGCATCTATGTTTAATAGCTTTATTGATGTAACTGATAACTCTATATCTTATAAGTTGTAACACTGTAGGATGAGTCACATAGGATGGATCGTAAATAAGAATATGGTTGATGGTTTGAGTTCTTACATTGTTAAGTTTGATAAATTTGAATATTGTCTGCATAGACAATATCATATTAGTTAAATATGAAATTACAAGGGTTGGATTTTCTTTGACATCATTCATAGTGATGTTTTTGGTCATATGTATGTGTATTTGATTAGATTGTCTCACTAATAGGTTTCCTTTATTGATGACTGTTATAAATAATTGTGGGTTTACTTTTTGAATGAAAACTATGTTGTATTTTTTGCATATAAAGATTTTATAGCAATTTTTGAAAAAATACATAGATACAAAAGTAAATGTCTTGAGAACAAATAATGGTCATGACTTTTTCTCTAGATCACTTGACTACTATTAGGGAAGTAGGAATACTTAAATAAAAAATAACTCTATATACCCCACAACAAAATGGAGTGGGAAAGAGAATGAATAGGAATTTAATGGATAAAGCTAGAATCACATTGAATAGTGCTAAGATTGAATTATATTTTTTGGTCAAATAAATTTACACTTTTTACCTAGTTAGTAGGTGTATATGGTGAAAAATGATGATGATAAACTATTGCAAAACCACAAAAGATCCAACCACACGCAAAACCCTAGTTCTACAATTAAGCATTCACCATACACCAATGAAGAAACATAACATAAAAATCAACAAATGAAACCACAATACCATTTACATGGCAAGTAGAGTTTGATCTCCATTGTCTCCTATCTCCATTGATCTTGCTTGATATATTTTTCTCTTAGAGTTTGTATGTACACAAGAGCTCAACAAAGAACGAATTGTGGTTGTGAAGTTGCATTAAGATTATTATATAGCTGATTAGGATTGAAAGGATGTGAGTATCCTCTTATATAGAACACCTTAGAAAATGAAGGGATAGGATTAAGAGGTGAAAGGATAAATGGTTGGCTAGGATTAAAGGGTAGGTAAGGAAAATGATAAAATAATAAGGGGGTAGTTAGGATAATTAACTAGAGATAAATGACATGTGTCATGGAGGAAAAAAGACAATGAATTAATTAAATAAATGAAGATCTATTTATTTAATAGAGGAAGTGAGACCAATTAAATAAATAAAATATTTATTTAATTTTGGAAAGAGGATAATTTAAATAAATAAAATTATTTATTTAAATAGGGAAAGGCTAGAAGAGGATAAATAAATTAAATAAATAAGTCTAATTAATTAATAGAAGGCTTAGGATAAAATAATTAAAAAAATAAAAATGTTTATTTAATTATGCTAGGATAATTTTAGGTGTCTATATTTTATCCCTCTTTGAGACAATGTAACTTGTCCTGTTGGCTTAAAGATGATAAGATGAACTGATACAAAGTTGCCCCAAGACGAGAATGATATGCCCCCTCGAGAGATTGGATAATTTTTTAAAAAAATATCACAGAAAATCTCTCGATAAGAAAGAAAGGCGAGAAAGGTGAAGGACAAAGTGATAGGGTCATGCGGGTGAAAAACTAACTAAAAAGGGATCAATGGAAAGCAGGAAACCGACATGATGAACTAGGGTTTCACAACCTATATATACAGGCCATAGGGAAAATAATCCTCATTTGCATCCACAACACTCAAGAGGTCATAGCAGAGCATAGCACTTTGAGAGCTTAAAGAGAAGTCAATAGTTTAGGGGAGATGGCAGAGAGATTACATTGATTCGATTGCGTCCGACAATTCTAGTGGCTAGAGGACATGGGTGAGCCAGTAGTTACATCAACCTTGCTCAGTAATTTTTGTATTTATTATACATTTAATACATTTTATAAATAGATTGAACAAAATTGTGGAAGTAGTGTCTAGGGGTAGAAATGTGTCTAGGTTAGGGTTGTATGCGTTTGTGACATGCAAATGTGTCTAGGTCAGGTATGCATGTATATGATTTTAATCGTACCTTTGGGTCATATGCACACATCTATGTGGTATAGGCATGCATAAGTTATGAAAACTTGTTTATGTTGAACAACGCCATGTCTGTGTTGAGAAAGCATGTCTAGGTATAAAAAGGTGTGTAAAGGTTGGATAAAACTGCGTTTAGGTTGCTAAAATAAGTTTATGTCTTAGAAAGCCAAAATTGAGAATTCTATGATGAACATACGTTGTCATTTGGATAAGATGCTGAGAGAACTCATACAACAAGTGCCCTAGGAAAGACATATTGAAAACTAGGCTAGAATCGACATCCATGTGATAGACATGCATCGCCAATTGGATAAGTTGTTGAGAAGACTCACTCAATAGTTTCCCCTAAGCAAGTAGGTTTGCTAAGTTGAATATAGTATAAACCATCGAATTGATAAAATTTAGCAAGTGATCTAGCAAGATAGGATCGAGTGCAATGTGATAAACATATACACTAGAATGCAACACCATGTGATAGTCATAAGCACTAGGATAGAGCCTGATGAGTAGTACCATGTGATAGACATAAGCACCAATAGGCTAGGACATGATAAAATAAGTAGGACTTTGTGATGAACATAAGTACTACTGGATTTGATGTGATTGGTTCGATTGGATGCAAGAGTATTTACCCCATATTGAGTCCCGAGAGAGGTTCCCTATGGCTTAGAGATTATAGATAAATCTGATTATCGATGATTATGTCATGATCGAGGCTATGGGATTGTGACATATCTGTTGGTATTTTTGATGATTATGTTGTGATTGCCATTGATGGACACACACTTGCATTGAGATCACTTTTATATGTATGAGTTATGCTCAACCAGTACTTGTTCCAACCGGTATGATGCATTATAGTCCTTAGACTATTGGTGTTTTGCAGAAAGTGTTTACCGATCTGAAGCGGTATGTTGACCCCAAGCAGTTTGAGGATCTCAAGTGGTATGAAGGATCAAAGTGGCAGAACACTCATTTCCTAGTCTTCATTTTTGTCAAACCGGCAACCGGTATTTTGTATGAACCGGTAATACTTTGTGATGAGTTACCAACCGACATTTTGTGATGAGGTACCTTCCACTGATTGTTTGATGGTGCCGACACTTCAACGGTCTTTTTGTGTTGTGTTATAGAATATGTCTAGATGCATTGAACCTAGGAAATTGTATTGTAATCCTATTGGACCGACATGAAATCAGATTCCTTTAAAAGGACATCATGTCTAGGGTTTAAGGTTGTTGCTAGGGTTTAAGGTGGTTGAAGAGTTAGAGAGAGTATGGATGTGTAGAAGATTGAAGTAATGTTGGAATGCATTAGGAATGAGCTATCAAGGATCTAACCAAGCAATATGTGCTATTAGCTAGATCACTCACTTGTTGATTACTCACATCTTCGACAAGTCTGAAGCCCTTAATTGGGTAGGCCCAAAAGCCTGTTGTAAATCCTCTAACAAAGTGGTTCACATATGTGGATCTAAAATCCTCTAGCAAGGTAGTCTTTAATCAGACTTATCTCCTAATAGAGATTGAGATTCCTAATAGGATCTGCTCTGGTAAAGAACATTGTATGACCTTAACCGGTCTGACCTTAACCAGTCTTGTTCCTATTCTGCAAATAGTTACTTGTGAGTTCCATCTCACCATGGTTTTTCCCATTTAGGTTTCCACGTCAAAATCTCCTGTGTTATGGTGTTTGTGCTTCTGTGGGTGAATGCATTATTTGCTATTTGGTTTGCATTTGTGCTAACCGGTTTGTCTGCTAAACTATTTTACTGGTTTACTGTTAGTCTAGCAAAGTGTTTAAGTACACAGATTTTTGGCATCCTAATTCACCCCCCCCTCTTAGTATTCATCAATTGGTATCAGAGCCTGCCTTTCTATAAGTTTAACCACTTGGAAAGAGATATGGGGGAATACACATTGAGGGAACTTAGTCATCGGCTCACTCAGCCTCAGCAAGCCTACGATGATCTTATGGTCAAATATAAGGCATCTCAAGCAAAAAGGAGAGAACATGCTGAAAAGTTGATGGAGCTATCTGAAAATAGTTCCTCTGATGAAGCGGACATGTAATCCCTAATTCAAGAAGTAGAAAAGCTGAATGAATCCAATTCCAACCTGAGAAAAGAATTGGAAGGACTGACTATTTGAATGTGCCAAGAGCTTGAGAATTGGAGGAAAGCTGAAGATCTGGTCAAAGACAAAGATCATGAAAACTCCAAGCTAAAGAAAGAGATCAGTGCCCTAATTGCTCAACTCCATGTGAGCAAAGTGGAAAAGGAAGACATGCAAGGAGACCTGAACATTGCCATCTCTGAGAATGAAAACCTGATGGAAACAAATGCTGCTATTTCCAAAGAACTCTCTGAGTCAAAGGAAATACTTGCTAAGTTCAACAAGAGTACTGTTAAGCTAGAGCAAAAGCTTGAATCTGCCAAACCTGTCAAGAATACTGATGGACTTGGTTATTTCGGTCATGAGGAAGGTGAGACCATTGGTACAAATGCTGGAGCATCAAAGAAACAACCGACATCAAAGGATAAAGGTAAGAAAAAGTTTAAACCTGTTTGCTTTAACTATCTTAAAGAAGGACATACTGCCAATGTGTGTAGGAGTAAGGCTTACAATAATTTTCCTTATTTTCTAAATGATAAACCTAGATCCTATAGATTCAATGGTAATTGTTATGCATGCAACAAGTTTGGGCATAGAGCATCCGAATGCAGGTCTGTTATGAACAACACTGGAAGATATCCTCAGAGAACTCAAGGAGTTGGTCCTAAACCTTTTGTGAACTGGAATCACAACTGGTTTAATGCCTTCAATCATCAGTCAAGAAGCGGTGGCTATCAAGCGGCAACCGGATGGAGAGCAAACTATTTGATCTGTCATGATCATGGTCACACTACTGCAACATGCAAGGGGAAGAACAGTAACATGAATAATGGACCTTGGAGAGCACCTGGAATGGTTTGCTATCATTGCAACAAACTGGGTCACATTGCTAGATTCTATAGATCAAGAAAGAACATATCGGATGACATACCGGTCACTCTGGAAGGAAAGATTGACATTGACACTGTTCAAGCGGATATGAACAAAACCTGGAAGAAGAAACCAACAATGTTGCAAGAAGAATCGATTTCTACACCTAGTGTGGAAATATCGGAACTGGCAAACTAAGCATCAGAAAAGCTTAGGGGGAGCAAACAGTGAAACACTATGAATTCCCGGTTTATACCGGTAAAAGACTTTAACCGACATGTGATACCTGTCATTTGGCAGAAGACCAAAAATGGTAACAGGCAAATTAGGGTTTACGCCCTAATGGTGGAGCATTTATTATAGTAGGTGAGGAATATGTTTAAAAGGATTTTTTCAAATCATTTCTCACTATCATTTTTCGAGCAAAGAAGTTTTTCAAGTGCAGAGCGAAGAAAAAGTGATTTGTGTTGCGATTCAAAGAAATCTAGAAACCTTGAAGAAGATTCAGAAGAAAATTTCAAACGGTCAAAAGAAGAACTCAAAGCGATGATTCAACAACCGACGAAGTGGAAGGCGAAGTGGAATTTGCAAGCCCTAAATTCTCGATTTCCAAAAGGTACTTCTCGAGTTTTCTATTTTGTCATGGCTTCCGCATCTCATGATAGTTCTAGTGCAACTGTCGATTCTATGGATTTCATACAAAGAAAATCAAAATATAATGCCTTTTCTCAAGTACCGGCTGGTGTTATAGTAGAAGAAGGGATTTGTGATTACATAGACTGCAAGATCGAAGACCTAGGGTCTCTTGTGATCCATTCTCAGCTAGGTCTATTCTGTGGGAAGGATTAAAAGATCAAACCAGAGTATAGCATCTTGGAGAAGAAAAAGCTTCACAATGCAGTTTATTTCCTAGAGGATTTCACAGATGACCACATTCGGATCATTCTGAGCAGAGTTCATGGTGACAAGATGTATCTTGAAAGAACACATGATATCACATCATAAGCTATTTAGGCCGTCACCAGTTTCTGCAATACAGGGGAAGTGCTAGCCCTAAGGAAGGTCAGCAAGACTGAAATGTCCAAGCTCACCAGTTCAGTGAGCGACTCACGTGGTATGACCGTCAATTCAATCAAGGATGATCTGGTCAAGTATGCTTGCATGGTGATAGGCTACCAGATGTTCTCTACTAGTAGAATTAACTCTGTATATGCTACAACGGTAAATGCCGCTTACCGGATGATCAAAGAAGATGCATCGTTTGATCTATACACCTGTATGCAAAGACAACTTATGATGAATCTTAAGTCAATCAAACAAGATAATGCACTAAGATTCAAGTTTGGATTACTACTGGTAGGGTTATTCTTCTACTTCCAAGGTTATTTCCTAGGAGTTGGAGATATTCAATGGTAAACAGATCAAAGAGAGCTTGCAAGCAGTTTGAACCGGTTACCCTAATGTTCTGAACAAGTACTTTGATGAGTTCAGAAGCAAGATGAGCCTAAGGATGAGGATATCCATTGAGATTGTCAAGAAACATAAAGAGGACATTTGCTTTATCATCAAAGTGGATGAATGCATAATGGAGGCCGTTGAGCCTAGATAGGAAGAAGTAGAGCCTATGGGCTATGAGGTGATGTATGATATGCTGGATGGGTATGCTTCTACCCTAATCGCCTCACCCTTGATCCCAAGGCAAAGAGAACTGACACCTATCTGGAAAGGGTTGCATCGGTTGTAGAACCTCTTGAAAAGAAAGGAAATGCAGTGCCTTCGACATCGGCACTGGTTACTTCAGCCAGTCCCAAAGTGACCAAGCGGTCACCTGCAAAGAAGAAACCAGAAGAGGCACCTACTAAAGTCTTCGAGAGGAAGAGAAAGACAAGGAATAACTCACCGGACTCAGAAGAAACTATGTCTGAGGAAAAACCCAAGAAGACAAGACAAGCAAAGAAAAAGACAAAGAATGAACCGACATCATCGGCACCGGTAAATATAGACATTTCTTCCTACAAACCTTTGACACATTGTCAAAGAATTATAAAAAATATTAGGAGAAAAATGTTGAATGATTTGATTGTTTGTTTTGATGATTTCAATGATGATGAAAAGGAAGCAGTTGAACAAGAAATCATTAAGTATTTATGTGTTAATGACCGATCGCCTTCAGAAATTAGATCTGAGACACGAGATTATTTGTATAATTCCTTAGACAATAAATGGCACATTGCCATAGAAAAGGAACAGGAAATGAGAGAGAAAAATTTTGCTCAACATTTTCCTAATGTATCAAATTCAAAACTTTTTGAAGTTATGAATAAATACAAAGGCCTCTTCTTCATGAGAAGAAGAAGACTCCTGTTACTGGAAGGAAAGGGTCAAGAAGTGATCAAGAATACACATACTCTTTCTCTAGAAGCTCTTAAGATGCATCAAGTGGCTGAAGCCAACAAGAAGGCTGAGTAAGAACCGACAATAACAAAACCGGATGAAGTGTTTGATAAGGAAGGAAACCCAGTTATTGAACCCATAAACACTATTGATGTTGATGCTTAGTATGTGGAAGCAACATGACATGAGAAGCACACAGAAAAAGTAGAAAAGCAAAAGGAAGCAGAGGACAAAAAGGAGGAAGCAAAGAAGCAAGCGGAAAAGAAGAAAGTAGAGGAGGATAAAGAAGAGAAGAAGAAAAAGGAAGCAGAGAAGGAGAAAAGGAAGGATGAAGAGGAGAAGAAGAAGAAGGATGAAGAGGAGAAGAAGAAGAATGATGAAGAAGTTAAGAGAAAAAAAGAAGAGGTAAAGAAGAAGGATGAAGAGGAGAAGAGGAAGAAGGAAGAGGAGAAGAAGAAGAATGAAGAAGAAAAGAAGTGAAAAGATGAAGAAAAGAAAAAGGAAGAGGAGAAGAAGCAGCAGGAAGAGGAGTAGAAGAAAAAGGATGAAGAGGAAGAGAAGCAAAGGAAAGAAAAGGAAAAGAAAAAGACAGAAGAAGAAAAATTAAGAGCTACAGAGATAGAAGAAGCGGCAAAAAGCACTCAGATGGAGACTCCAAAGGCAACTGGTAGTCAAGCCAAACCGGCTGACCTCACCAGTCTTATTGACCTCCAGCCTGTAAATGAAATGGAGCTTCTACAGAGCATTAAGGTTGCTCAAGAACACCTTGAAGTGTTAAGGAGGAAGAAGGAGCAAGATGTGATCCAAGTTGCGGTGGACACTCTTACCGGTTTGTTACCCGACACAAACCTCCCTGATACTGATTCATCATTGGCATAATTAAAACTCCTATGCATCGTAGTGGATGATCAGTTGCAGAGCCTAGAAGAGGTAGCAGAGGCAAATGCCAAGAAAGAGCATAAAAAATCTCTCAACATTGCCTTGGTGAAGAAGCTAAATGAGCTCCAGTCCGATCTGCAAAAAGCTCAAAAAGACATAAGGAATGCTCTAGATGAGGGGAATCTACTACTCAGTAAGATTTGCCAACCCCATCTCTTCTGTGATGATGTGCTTGTATAGAAGCAAAAGCTACAAACTAACTTGTAGCTATATATGAGCACCTTCAAGCCGCCCTATGACTCTTTTACAACTTATGGGAAAACTGTTCACCGGTTTCATATCCAGTCTGCCAAAATAGAGTTGGAAATCAGCAACTAGACTTGAGATTTGCAGGAACTCCAACTGGTTCTACTCCCATGCCTGCAGATACTTCAGAAATGTTATCTCAATCTGGATGTCTTAATGATGACTCAAGAGATGAGCACAATTGATGCCATGGAAGAGCAGGTCTCCCAGATGCAGACAAAGAAAGAAGTGGCTACCTCCCTACTTGAGTCTTGGCCCTTATCTATGAAACAATTTTTGCAGGACTTCAAATCAATTTTTGACAAGTTTTATTCTTTATTGTCATAAACTCTTATTCTTTTAATAGTAATGAAATAGGGGTTGGTCTATAATATTTTGTTGTCATTGTTGGCAAAGGGGGAGAAGTATAAATTTTGAATGTTTTGATGTATACTTTCATGTTATTTCTATTAAGAAGTAGTATACATTGTATTTTCTACAAAAGGGATAGTGTATATGCTTAGGGGGAGTAATTTTGATTATGGCATATTTTTGTTGTAAAGCACTTAGATGTCAAAATTTCCTAAGTGTTGCCATCAATGCTAAAGGGGGAGATTGTTGGCATTTTTGATGATTATGTTGTGATTGTCATTGATGGACACACACTTGCACTGAGATCACTTTTATATGTATGAGTTATGCTCAACCGGTACTTGTTCCAACCGTATGATGCATTATAATCCTTAGACTATTGGTGTTTTGCAGAAAGTGTTTACCGATCTGAAGCAGTATGTTGACCCCAAGTGGTTCGAGGATCTCAAGCGGTACGAAGGATCAAAGCGGCAGAACACTCATTTCCCGGTATTCATTTTTGTCAAACCAGCAACCGGTATTTTGTATGAACCAGTAATACTCTGTGATGAGTTACCATCCATCAATTGTTTGACAGTGCCGACACTTCAACGGTGATTTTTTTGTCGTGTTATAGAATATGTCTAGATGCATTGAACCTAGGAAATTGTATTGTAATCCTATTGGACCGACATGAAATCAGATTCCTTTAAAAGGACATCATGTCTAGGGTTTTAGGTTGTTGCTAGGGTTTAAGGTGGTTGAAGAGTTAGAGAGAGTATGAATGTGTAGAAGACTGAAGTAATGTTGGAATGCATTATGAACGAGCTATCAAGGATCTAACCAAGCAATATGTGTTATTAGCTAGATCACTCACTTGTTGATTACTCACATCTTCGACAAGTCTGAAGCCCTTAACCGGGTAGGCCCAAAAGCCTGTTGTAAATCCTCTAACAAGGTGGTTCACATCTATGGATCTAAAATCCTCTAGCAAGGTAGTCTTTAATCAGACTTATCTCCTAACAGAGATTGATATTCCTAACAGGATCTGTTCTGGTAAAGAACATTGTATGACCTTAACCGGTCTAATCTTAACTAGTCTGGATCCTATTCTGCAGATAGTTACTTATGAGTTTCATCTCACCGTGGTTTTTCCCATTTGGGTTTCCACGTCAAAATCTCCTGTGTTATGGTGTTTGTTCTTCTATGGGTGAATGCATTATTTTCTATTTGGTTTGCATGTGTGCTAACCGGTTTGTCCGGTAAACTATTTTACCGGTTTACTGTTAGTCTAGCAAAGTGTTTAAGTACACATATTTTTGGCATACTAATTCACCCCCCATCTTAGTATTCATCAACAACATGTATATGCATGAGATTTAGGCAAACACATGGGTATTGACTGCTCTTGCAAAGAGATGGCACTCTGAGACATGCACATTTCATTTGCTAACTAGCAAGATGTCAATCACTTTAGAGGATGTATACATGATATTGAGGATACCCATCCACAGAGAGTTGATCATGTATGACAGGGAGGGGGATTGCAAGATGCACTCTGATGCGTCTTTAGAGACCCGAGGCTAGAGCTAAGGGGGGGACACTTGAGGTAGGAGGTTATTTACATTAGCAAACAGACTTTGGCTACATTGGTGGGAGGGGTGATCAGCAGGTTCCTATGTCTTGATAGAGATACATGCAGACTGGCTATAGGCTGGGGCAAAGCATTGTATATCCTATTGACAGAGATGACAAGGTTCACATGGGGGCCATGCATTTTGGCGTACTTGTACCATGAGCTCCATCAGTTTGTGTACCTCGGTGGCTACAGTTTGGGATGCAGGGTTACATTGCTACAGGTCTAGGCCTATGAGCATATTGCTATGATGAGGCAGATTCATTTCAGATTCAGGGGCCATGGATAGGTCTATGTACACATGCATGGTATGATCACTTCCCAGCCCCAAATTGGGAAGCAAGAGTACTGGTGACGACTATTTGATGACATAAATAGTGTTAAATGGAGGCCATATCTTGATTGTGAAGCTTAGGAAGAGGATGCCACAAAGTTATCATTCTATTTTTGCAACAAGCATCTCATTGGGAAGACTCCCTATATTCTAGATAGGTATTTGATTGACAGGGTGACCAGACAATTCAACAAAGTCTAGTAGATACCACAGGGATCAGGAGAGTTTGCACATAGAGTGAGAGAGTAGGTCCATTGGGGATCGATTTTGTCTTATGATGTCAGTCTCACATAGTTTCAGGAGATGGTTTTGATGCCATGGGATATGTTACCAAATGTGGTTGACGTAGGTATGACAGATGAGTATGCGACCTATTTTGCAACACATCCCTTCCTACGTCTGACATGTTCGGGGGAGCCAACTTCGGGATTAGATGATGATGAGGAAGGGGTAGATGGTAGAGGAGATGAAGGAGAGAAGGGGCCAGGAGGGTTATCATGAGTTGAAGAGGATAGAGGGATGGAGGATGGGGGGAGAGAGCAGAGAGTGGAAAGGGAGGTAGATCATTGAGGCCACCAAGAGGGAGGGGAGGACAACCACTATAGGTTTCTCTATAGACATGGTTACAATGTGGATGGGGATAGGATAGACTTGGACATGATTCCCTAGAGTAGGATAGGTAGGAGGGAGGAGAAGGAGGAGATGAGGAGGAGTATGAGCTACTCATGCTGCGAGAGCTCACACAAGGACAGGTTGATGAGATCGACGATCTTGAGAGAGAGGTGACAGATTCAAGAGGTGTAGGATGAGAGAGACCAGGCCATCCAGTGGTATGCAGTCACAGAGGAGGCTCTCATGACAACTCGGGCTAGTCTAGGAGGTGACACATCATCTGGCTTTGCCTACTACATTATAGCAAGTGAGGAGATAGAGTATTGGAGGAACTTATACATGGCAACAATTCCTCCTCATCTTAGAATAGATAGCTATAGATGAGCCTCCTCATCTTAGGTGAGATCATCCAGGGGTTGGGCCTTCAAGTGCTTAGATTTCATTGAGGCTTATGGGCTTTGAGGGAGGGTCTTCATCATAGCTCTCTTGGATCCAGTTCTTGTATCAGTTTTAAGTATGATGATGTAGACTCATTTGGGCGTTTTTGTAGCTATATGAGTTTTGAAATCATTGTATCATGACACTTATATGTGTGTGTGTGTGTGTGTGTGTGTGTGTGTGTGTGTGTGTGTGATGACCTATCCTTGCGGCCGTTATATGCATGTATTTCTATGATGTTATGATGTGTTTATATGTTCCTATGATGTGTTTATATGTTATGGATGGAGGTTATATTATGATTCTATGATGCTTATGAAATAGATGCATATGATTCAATATATTTATGTGATTATCTATGCTATGTGATGTGATAATTCGATATGATGATGCAATCATATTCTATGTAATGCCTATATGATGACGATGATGATGATGATGATGATGATGAGATGCAATCTATGTAGATGATGCAACTATTATTTATTTATTTTGTGCTTTTTTATGTTTATTCTATGCATGATGCAGATGTACATGTACTTTAATGCAAATGAATGTATGAACATAATGCTTATATTATATGCTAATGAGTGGTGTGTGTAGGATGTGATACTATTATGATTTCTACATGCATGTAATGATATGTGCTAATATATGGTGATGCAGAAGAATACTACATGAGATGAAAATATTTTGGGTCTGTCATGATACTCAATCATGTGATACCCGACTACAAGGACTCAAATTGGATGATGAAGAACAAAAGAGAAAAAGGGGATGAAAGGTATAAGATATGAGAGTGAAAGAGCCTCTTGTGCTATTATCATCATTGATCTTTATTATGACAAATAGGTTATGACCATTCGTGTATAGGTTCGACTTAGAAACTCATTGTACCTGTTTGCATGGAGATCAGACAATCACAAAAAATGAATGCCCCAGTTCACACTAGACTCATAGTATCCTCAAATCCTCAGACGAGCCATAGTATTTCTAAGAGACACTCCACAAATAGCAAAATTGATGATCATACCCCATCTTCACCTTTCTAGTCAAAGACATCCTAGAAAAGCTAAAAGAAATGTCACCTCAAAAGATAAAATCAAAAGAAAACCAAAGACTTGACACCAACATAAATTATCACCCTAAAGTTATTAGTGTTTTTTTCCACATATGTTAACATGTTTGATCTAGTCACAATGTTGTTATCTCGATAAAGGGCAAATAAACATTGAAAAATCAAGTTGTTGCCAAAGTCTACTAAAAGATTGATTTGTTGAAAGCTCACTACTGCTTGTGTCTCATTTATAACTGACTGAAACCATGAAACTGATACTTTATTATGAAGAAGAATGAAACTTTATTGTGGATCTTCGATGCAACTGATTTTTTATTGCAGATTGTGTGTGAAAAAGAGGAATGAAAATATTATGCTCCTCAAAACATGCGATGCTTAGGGTTCCACTGTCATTACTAGATTTAGGATTTTGCCCTAGTTACAAATTGGACCTGATTTATCATAGGAGGAAAGGGTGAAGAAGGTATGGAAAAGAGGTATATTACAGATGGAAATGGATGCAAAGAGATTTATTATGGATGGAAAACCAATCTTAGGTAGATCAAAAACAAGCCATAATGAGAATGGGTAAATTTATTATGGAATGATAGGTCATGAGTGTATGCAAAGTGAAAGGGAGAGATTGAATCCTGAAGGAGGGAGGAGAAAAGTCCCTACACATGGTGCCAGTAACTTGGTTTTCACCATGGTACTTGCCTAGGGCGCCATCAAAGTGGTTTTCACCATTGGATGAATTTATTTCTCTTTACTTTTTTTTATTTTTCAAATTTTTTGTGTGTGACGAGGCACCTTTTTGCCAGGTTTTCACCAAGTAACAATTTTTTATTTATTTATTATGACTCTGAAAAACTATGTATTAAACCTACAAAGGTGCATGTTGTTGATAGGATCCTCCAAAGGTTCTCCATCTAGTGTTGAAAGCCGATATGCACCAAATCCATACATTATGGTGATAATGTAAGGGCCAAGCCAATTTGGTTCAAACTTACCCTTTTTTTCTCTGTCTTGTTGATTCTTAGGATTCTCTCTAAGCACTAAGTCACCCACCTCAAATGTGCAAAGCTTTACCTTGTGATTATAACTGTGACTTATTCATTGCTGGTATGATTTTAGATGATTGAAATTAGTTTTTCTACGCTCATCCAATAATTCCAAATCTTGTAAGCAAGA
Source organism: Cryptomeria japonica (assembly GCF_030272615.1). Lineage (NCBI taxonomy): Eukaryota > Viridiplantae > Streptophyta > Pinopsida > Cupressales > Cupressaceae > Cryptomeria > Cryptomeria japonica. The sequence continues at coordinate 667,971,786 of NC_081411.1, read as the reverse complement.
GACCCTAAAGTCTTCATCATTAATAAGATCACACAAAGAGAGCCTTAAGGAGGGTAACTCGACCTCAATATTTTGTTACAAGTGTGGTTGTCGTTGCACCAAAATATTGACCTATTAATTCTTGATACAACCACTAGACTTATAGAATCCACAAGAGGTAGTTAAGTCATGTCACAAACTCGAGCACTGCATTGCAAAACACAAGGAAACTAAGGGTGCACACCTTGTAACAATCCCCCCCAGCGTAAGCGAGGGGTTTGAACCCATGACCAAGCTTTGATACCACTTGTTACAAGTGTTGTTGTCATTGCACCAAAAGATTGACGTGTTATTGCTTGATACAACCGCTAGACTTATAGAATCCATAGGAGGAGGTTAAGACAAGTCAAAAACTTGAGCGTTGTGTTGCACAACACAAGGAGACCAAGGGTGCACACCTTGCAACATAGGCAAGATGGCTTCAAAACCATAGACAAGTGAATAGGGAGTGGCTCCAAATGGGTGTGTGAATAATTATGCGATAGGCCTAAAGTGCGGGGTTGAGTTGAATATGCCAGTTACAGATAGCACCGTCGACTGTCTTCTTGATAATTTAAAGGATATTTTTGTTAGATGCCTTAGCTTGACCATTACCTTAAGGATAATATGGAGTGGAGAAGCGATGATGGATATGAAATAGGTCACAAAGCTCACGAACATTTTAATTTTTGAATGGGCGCCCATTTTCTGTGATGATGGAAAGGGGAACACCGTATTGGCAAATGATATAGTTGAGGATAAAAGTTGCAATCCACTTTCCAGTGATTTGGGTGAGAGGAAGGACTTGAATCCACTTTGTGAAATACTCTATGGTTGTAATGATAAATTTGTGGACATTGGAAGAGGGAGGATGAATCTTGCCCATGAGAGTGAGCCCCCACTGGAAAAAGGGCCATGGAGTGGTGATCGGCTATAGTTCCTATGTTGTTGTGCAAATAAGGTCTCCATGAATCTAACGCTTCTTACTCTTTCTAACAAACTAAGATGAGTTTTTTTCCATAGTAGGCTAGTAGTATCCAGTCCTTATGAGTTTCTTAGCTAAGGTTGGACCACTACAGTGAGTACCACATATACCTTCGTGAACCTCACACAATGCAATATGAGCTTTGTCACTTTCTAAAAATCTGAGAGTACCATCTAGACCCCGTCGGTAAAGGGTATCGGCTAAGATGATATAGCGGGAGAATTGGGGAATGAAACTACGACGTTGGTTGTTGGAAAGGTTAGGTGGAAGGCTGTTGTTGTGAAAGTAAGTGAAAATGCTTTCGTACAAAGGGGAATAGAGACTGATGACACATATAATTTCTGCAAGAGTGATCTCATAAGAGGGAACCAAAAGACTATCCACCAAGAACTCATAGCGGGTCTCATTCTGAGGCATGTCAATCAAAGAAGCAATAGTATCCATGACATCAAAAACTTGATTATTATCCCTTGGAATCTGCTCGGAGACTATCTGTATGAAATATTGTTTGAAAGCATCCACCATTTTCTTGTATGGCATTAACTTTTCATCTTTAGTCTAGTAGTCATCATTTGCTTGACTTAGGAATAGAATCCCCTTGAGGTGTAATGAAGAGGATACTAGCTTTGGCACTATGCTGCATGTATGAACCATCAAAATATAGTTTCCAAGGATTTTAATTTGTCATGATGAAGATAGATTCATCTGGTAATTCTGAAACAATGGGAGTGTCATCAATCATAGGTGCATCTGCTAATTGATGTGCAATAGCTTGTCCCTTAATGGATTTTTTGTTGACATATTCAATATCAAACTTTCTCAACATCCTAACCCATTTAGCCAATCTGCTAGTAAGTGTTGCCTTGTTGAGAAGGTATTTGAGTAGATCTATTCTTGCAACAAGCTGTGTCTTGTGAGTTAGCATGTAATGACACAATTTTTGTGAAGCAAAAACCATGGCAAGAGACACACGCTCAATTGAAGTGTAATTAAGCTCATAACCAACCAATGTTCGACTGATGTAATATATAGCTTGCACTTTACTATCATGATCTTGTTGCACCAAGAGTGCCCTCAGTGTTGTCTGTGTAGCTGATATGTAGAGTAATAAGGGTTTTTATTGAATAGGTGGCATCAATACTAGTGGATTTAAAAGAGTCTTTGAGAATCTAAAAGGCCCGTTGACACTTATCATCCCATTAGAACTTGATATTCTTGTGAAGTAGATGTTGAAAGAGATGACACTTATCTACAAGTTGTGCTATTAATCTAAATATTGATTGAAGTCTTCTTTGTAGAGATTAGAGTTGGCTAATGTTCTTTAGAGGTGGTATCTCCAATATGGCTCTGACTTTCACTAGATCTGCTTCAATACCCCATTGTGAGACAATGTATCCAAGGAGTTTCCCAAAGGTTACCCCAAAGACACATTTCTTGGGATTTAATCTTACTTTGTACTTTTCCAAACGTTCAAAGACTATTAATAAAATATCCAAATGATTTTCCCTTGTGAGTGATTTTCCCAAGAGATCATCAACTTAGTCTTCTATAGTGACATGCATGAAATCATGAAAGATGGTTGTCATTTCTCTCTACTATGTTGCACCTACATTATATAATCTAAAGGGCATGACGTTCCAACAAAAGGTACCCCAAGGACATGTAAATGCTAATTTATGTTGATATTCAAGTGCTATTTTGATTTTATTATACCTAGAGAATCCATCCATGAGTGATAGCATTACAACACCGACTGTGAGATCAACTGACAGATCAATGTTTGGCAATAAAAATCATCTTTGGGACAAGACTTGTTGATATCTTTGAAGTTCATACATATTTTGATGCTATTATTTAGTTTGATAATAGGTACAAGATTACAATTCCACTCAGGTTAGTCAATTGGTCTAATAAAGACAACGTCCAATAGTTTCTACAGTTCCACTTTCACAAGTAGTGCCACCTGGGGATGCATCTTGCAAATATTTTTTTTACCAGCTTGGCAGCTAGAGTTACTGTCAAATGATGCATAACTAAGTCAGGATCTAGTCCAGGCATGTCGACATATGACCATGCAAAATTAATTTTTCGCTCTATGAAGAATGTTATGAACTTTGGTCTTTAAATATCTATCAAAGACCGTGCCAAGAAGATGTTGTGTGGTACCTTTGTTGTTCCAATATTTGTCTTGATGGTTTCTTCAATTAGCATTGATTATTTTTTTTCATATTATGTTATGGGAAGAGTGTCAAACCTTCCATCCTCAGGTGCCTCAGAGAGGTTTTCATCGTTGGATGTGTCCTTTCTTTTTACCTTTTTAGGGTTAGATAGTGTAACAGTATTGTTTTCACCATAAGACCCATGATTTGCTTTTTATTTTTATACTTTTGTGACTAAAAGGTTTGGAGCCCTCTCCAAAATATGCCATGCTATCAAGTTCTATGATGTATCCTTCTTTGTGGTCCCCAAGCGGAAGATCATCTTGTATGTGGAGGTAATCAATAAAGGCCTCATCATTTTCAAATATGTCAAGTCATGGAAGTCCTTGTTGGTCCCAATCAATGAGTTTCAGATGAATGAGAGGAAGGTCATTGGTGTGTTCAAAGTCAACAGGTATAAGGGTAAAGACACAAGAGTCTTCAAGTATTTTAATGCAATCATCAGGGTCATCTCTAGTACTCTCCTCACCAGTCTTGATTGTAAATGATCCAAATCGACATCACTAGAAGGACACTCAACAATGAGAGTCTTCACTCTTCACTCTTCATGATTTTGATGTAAAGCTTCAAGACGTAGAGGGCTCGAGATTCCAAACTATTTCTATCCATGGTTCTCCACTATATTTTTGTTCTTGAGATGTAGAATTTGATAATGTTGTTTGATCAACTCTAAATTATTTTCTAAACTTCTCTTCTTGTGTGGGCTTCCTGGTTCTCTGAATATTTTCGTAAGTTCATAATCACTGGATGACTTATCTGAACCCCATTTCCATTCATTAGAATATGTGGAATAGCGTTTTTCATGTTGTTTGTTACTAGTGGAGGTAGAACCTGTGATTTGTATTGTTGTCTGGGAATTAAGACCACACAATCTTAATGGTGTAAATACAAGTCCTTTAGTGCCCTACTTCTTTGGTAGTAGCTCTGGTTGCAATGGCTCAACAATACCTTTCTTTTGTAACCCAAGAGGGCCTTTTCCATGATATCCAAACTTTTGTAAGAACTTAAAACCTTTTCCATAGTTTTCACATGGTATTGTGATGTGGTCTTTTGTAGATTCTTCTTCAGATTCTCTATAAATCATTTTATAAAGGATTTCCTCTTCCATCTCAGCCCATTTGTTGAATGTAGTCGGATCCCATTTTATGGTGATTGCAAATACTTTCTTTGAAGGATGTGGTCATCCATAGTCCTTAGGATAATCCATTAGTTGTCTTAAGTACATGGTTTGATTCAAGGTATATTCTCCCATGTCTTTATCTTTGTATTTTCCTTTGAACTCACCTTGTTTCGATGTAGAAGCTTTTAATGATTCTGGATCAACATATGTTGATAATGGAGTCACTTCTCTATTAATTGGGACTATTACTTCTGGTATTGGTCACAAGTTATTGCAATATATGAATAGATTTGGATCACCTTTAACTGTCACTTCAATTCCATTGTGTGGAAATTTGATACATTGGTGATATGTTGATGGTACTTCCCTCATTTAATGTATCCATGGACATCCCAAAAGTATGTTGTAGGTGAGATAAAGATCAAGGACTTGACAAACCACATCGTTTTGTCACTGGCCCAACACTTCAAGGTAAGGTGATTGTTCCTTTGGCTGAGCATTCTTCGTAATCATATGCTTTAATAGTAATCTTATTTCTTGAATCCACCATTTATTCAGAGTATCCCAATTGTTTGATAGTATTTAATGTGCAAATATTTAGACCTGCTCCTCCATCTATCAAGACTTGTTTAATGTGGTTCTTATGAAGGAAGGCTTTAATGTAAAGAGGTGCATTATGTGGTTGACATGGAGATGCATCATCGAATTTTATAAATGTAAGGCAATGAGGAGTGGAAAGGTACCCCAGCATGGCTTGAAACTGGTCCACATTTAGATCGGTGGGAATGGAGCTTTCTGTCAATTCTTTTTCATGGATAGCCTTATGTTTAGGAGAGATATACAATAACTCAAGAATGGAGATAAGGGCGGGTGTCTTCCCTAACTGGTCTATGAGGTCACACTCATTTTTGGTAGATGATGCAGTTGTGGTCTTGGAAGGAACACCTTGTAATGTGAGTTTACCCCATCGAGTTGTGACATTGCATTTAGGGGTTTCATCATTAGAGGATGGTCCAATACCTTTCAAAACAACTTTACTCCTTCACGTAGGACCTTTGGGAGTTTTGGCCTTAATAATAATGATATAAACATATTTATTGTCCATTGAAATTGTTGGCAAGAGAAAATGCACAACTATTTAGGTGTTGTCATTAATGGCAACCCAAGTCAATGATCCCATTCACATTATATGATTTTCTTATACCAGAAGTCAGATTGGTGATTTGGTTAAGTCCGACAAGCTAGAATAGAGTATCTGGTAGAGTTTAATATTTTGGTTGGTATTTCTTTTCTGGTTACTATTTTGTGTTGTGGATCTAAAGGAAGGTAGATGGATGTTTGGAACATCTTATTCCATATTTTTGGTCTTCAGTGATAATTGGTATGCAAGTTAGAAGCTTCTGAGTACCGGTTTTTGGTTTGCTAGTGAGCATCAAGTCGCCTTGTGTAGTAGATTGTTGTGTGGAATTGATGGAGCAGTTTTGGTGATTTATTTTGTGTTTTAGGGAGTTTGGTTGACATTTGGGGAAAGGTGTGGACAATTATTTTTGGTCCTCATAAGCATTGGAGTTTGAATTTAGTCGACAAGGTGTACACGTTTCAATAACGTGTTAATTCTTGATGAGCCAACTAGTGATGGATATGATTTCATGTTGTGGATATAAAAGATCGATGTAAATGATCATTTTGAGTATGAAATATGTTATGTGATTGATTGTGCATAATTTCACATGCACGTGACAAAGATCTATATTATGAATTTGTGATAAAATAGTAAAATAGAGCATAATGAGATAAGTGAGAAAAGTGTTCTTATTGTGCTTAACTGAAACTATTAACATGCATTAGTAGATGCTACTCTTAAGTTCAAAAACTTAAATAATCTATTGGAACTATTTTATAGGTAGTGAGCCTTATTTGTTTGAGCAGTGAGCTCTAGGCACTGTGCCTGAATGCATGTGCATTCCCATTGTAAAACATATATTTGAGTATATTCATCTTGTGGGTTCATCCCCATCATAGTTTTTCCCCTAACAGGGTTTCATGTATAAAATCCTTATGTTATGGTGTTGTGGTTGTTCATTTTATGTTATTTCATTTTTCTTTTGATTAAATGCATTGAATGGTTAAAGGAACAAGTTAATAATATCAAACGTTGCAGAACATTGATTTACCCGCTCACAGTGTTCCTTGATTCCAACAGTTGGTATGAGAGCTTGGTTCCTCAAAAGAAGTCTAACAACTTGAGGAAGATATAGGAAGGTGATTCAATGGAATCTGATGCTATTCATCAACAATGCTTAGTTGCACCAGATGATCTTGATCAGTCCAAAGTTGAAGTCTGAGAATTGCAAGGGAGTCTTAAGGATGCTAAGAATTTCATTCAGTCATTGAAAGAGCAACTAAACAAGTCCAGGGAAAAGAGAAATGAACTTTGCGAGAAGCTAAAGCAGAAAGAAAGAAAAAGAATGGAAAATGGTCACCTAAGTCAAGCCTTAAAGGAGAAGACAAACGAATGTGAGAAGCTTGTAAAAGAAAATGCAGCCCTAAAGCATGTGATGAAATCTATGGTGATGGGATTGACCAAGGAGATTGAAGGAAGGAAGAAGAGTGAAGAGAATATTACTTAGTCCTTGAAAGATAGATCTGATGAATGTTGCAAACTAGATTGTGAGATTGGCCAACTGAAGCTTGACTAACAAGAATCCAAACACCATGAGGAAGATCTTGAAAGGCAGATTATCATTCTTAGGCATGAACTTGTGACTGCAAATGAGTACAAGGAGAAGTTCAAGATTAGCTCAACTAAGCTTGATGTGATGCTTGAAATCTAGAAGAATGTAGATGACAAGCAAGGTCTTGGATTTGAGAAAGGTGAAAGCTCTAGATCTGGTCAAAGCAATCCTAAGTCAGAAAAGCAGAAGAGAAAACCTAGAATGTCTCTGATAAGACAACCTGATTCTCAAAAGTTCAATGGTAATTGCTTTGTTTGCAACAAATTTGATCATAAATCTATTCAATGTAGAAGTAGAATGAATCAAAATGGTCCATCTTTCTCCAATGAATGTTTCAAATGCAATAAGTATGGACATAAATCAAATAAATGCATAAGTATGATGAATAGCTTTTTCAATAGAAGGAATATTATATTTTATGCATGCAATAGGTTTGTTCACATGGCTAACCAGTGTAGATCAAGAGGAAATCAAGGGAATTACAGATTTGGACATGAAAATGTTGTGTGCTACAATTGCAACAAATCTGGTCACATTGTAAGATTTTGCAGAAGCAAGAATGTGAATAGGAATGGTCCAACAGATAAGAACAAGAATGTGCAGGTAGATGATAAAGGAAAAGCAAAAGTGGATGAGATCAGGAATAAAATAAAGAAGATACGGGTAATGAAGAGTGAGACTGATGCAGGGTGTGGGTCTTCACCTGAATCTGGTGTTGGAAATTCATCTAGGAATTGATTTAAGGCCTTTGGCCTAGGGGGGTTTTCAAGAAAATCCTATTTCCCCTTGTAGTAGTTGGTACCTAAATCCATGAGGTTGGAAAAAGTTGTATTCGGGTATTGCAGATGATTTGGATTGATCTCCAAAAGAATTTGAGGGACATTGAAGATCCACATATGAATTTTGTGGAGCAGTTTGAGAAAACCGAGTATATAGAAGGTTTAGGGTAAACACATTTATTACACCTAAAAGTTAGATATGTGAATGATAAAAGGCAACTTAACCCTCTCATTTGTCACTTTGCATTCAAGAGAAAGAGGTTTGGAGCACTCTTCAAGCATATTTCTAAAAGTTCAAGGTGTGAAGAAGATTTTTGTGCGAAACCCTAATCCGACGAAGTAAGGTATTTTTCTAAGAAGATTGTAAATTTGAAATCTCTACAAATGGATACACCTTTGGTAGTTGATATCACTAAGAGAGCTCATCCTAATTTCAATAAGCATTCATTCAAATCAATAAAAGTAGATCCGCTTGGTGCTTTTTCCTCGGTTCCATATAATATTCTTCATGAAAAAGACATTAAGGAATACATTCATGCAAACATTGAGGAGTTCGGAGGCTCACATTTGTTAAATCTATACTCCAAGCAACTGTTAGATAAAAATTTCAAACTTAAACTAGAATTCAAGGTGCTAGAGAACAATTTTGCTCAGTTTGTCAAATTTTTGATGTTCGATGAAAACGAATGGGTCTAGTATGTGCTTAGCAAGATTCATGATGAGTTCATGTGGTTGATTAAGCCGTTTAAGATTACCAAGAATGCCATCAGGGTCGTAACTAGTCTATGCTCATCTGGTGATTTTCCTACACTGAAATTCTGTTACTACTTACTAAGTTGCCATTAGTTTTATGTCCAAAGTCATTCTATATACTCTAGTTGGTTACTACTACCGAAATATTCAGTCGGTATGCACAGAGCAGTCGGTTATAGAAGAAAGTAGTCACAGAGCCCAGTATGCACCAAGTTGTCTACCGAGTAACATTGTATGTCTACCGAGCAGCAATAATGATACACCAAGTTGATGTACACCGATTGATACGTGTTACTAGATTCATTGAACCTAGACACACATGTGGAAACGTGTTACAAGATCGAGGAACAAAGAACCATTATCACATTGGAAATTGCACTTCTAGATTGTGTATGATTTTGAGGTCATCTATCCAATGAAATATTTTGTATGGTTATTCATTCAATAAATCATGTTTGTAAGATCAAAGCAATGAACCAGATCACTGACATAAGAGATCTATTTATACAACATGAATTGGGATCAGATAATAAGAGAGACATATATAGGTATGTGTGTATGAGTGTGAAGACAGACATATGTGAAAAGCAAAATCATGGGAAAGCACTGAGTGTTATGACTGTTACAGAGACACAGAGGTCACCGAGAAGGATTTCAGAGAACAGTCAAGGAACAAAGTAAACAGAAGGGTTTATCGAGTTATTCGATAGGTTACCGGGGTATGCCATAAGCAAGGTAATCTCATTTTGAGCACATAGAATCTGCTATAACATTTCAGATGTGAAGTTGCAGATATTTGTAAAGATTTTATTGTAATATTTTGAAGTTGTAAGAGAAACCTTTAACAGGGTAAAAGACTCTAACAAAGTCTATAAATTGTAAAGCCTTTAACCAAGTGCAGCATTTAGAATAAGTGTTGTAAAATCCTTTAGCAAGGTTGATCTAACGATCTTGATACTCCTAACAGGGTAAGCTATCAGAAATAGGTAAACATGTAGCTCTAACCGATCACTCTTTATTATTGCAGTAGTGAAGTTGTGGGTGCCATCCCCATTGCAGTTTTTCTCTCTAACCAAGAGTTTCTGCGTAACCAAAATATATGTGTTATGGAGTGAATCATGTATGATTGTTATTCATTTGTTAGCTTTATGTTATGTTACAATAGTTTTTGGTTTATGCATAACAATAAAGACATTGTTGATAAAAGGTTTTGAAGTACGGATTCACCCCTCCCCTCTAAGTACATTAGCTTTCCATATTGGGACTAACAATTGGTATCAGAGCTTGAATCTTGGAAAAGGGTTTAACAGCCTAAAGAAAAAGATCTTATCAATGGAAGGCTATAAACAATCTCAGAGAATTGTGTATTTACAAGAAGAGTTGGATCATGCTAATCAAGTGATTGCAGACATGCAAAGACAAATGCAAAAATCATTGAAAGTTAGAAGAAGATTGTCTGATGATTTGCAGGACTCTCAAGAACTGGTGGAACATATTGAGACATCATCTAAGAATAGTATATCTGAAGAGACTAAAGAGATGATTAGAGAACTGAAAGAAAAGAACAAAGCACTGACTGATCAGCTAAAAGCAATGAAAAGAGGACATGAACATTTCAGCACACATATGACTGAAAATATTGATGCATTGAGGATAGCTGAGGATAAAGTAAGAGATCTAGAAAGAGAAAAACAACAACTTGAAGCATTAGTATCTGAAAAGAATGATGAAATCACTAGGATGACTAGAATACAAAGTAATATGTCAGATCAATTGGGTTATGCACATCATGAAGCAAATCTGAAGGATAATGAGAATCAAGCATTGAAACTTGAAGTATCAAGGTTGACCGATGAACTTGAAACATAGAAGAAATCCAAAGAAACACTGAAGAAGAGTTATGAAGCATCAAAGATGTTGGATGAGCAACTAAATATAAGAAGACCCAACAAAGATGCAGGACTCGGTTACAAAGGAAAAGACTATACCGAGAAAGGAATCCACACTACCGAGAGAGGAGAATCATCAAAGCAAGATGGAAACAAGAAGAACATCAAAGGAAAGAAACCTATTTGCAACTACTGTGGAAATCAAGGTCATACTACCAACATGTGCCAAATCAGAAAAGGTAAGCAACCAAATGTCATTAGGTCTAATGGTTATTGTTACAATTGCAATAAATATGGTCACACATCTAACCAATGTAGGACAAAGTCTGTTAACAATTATCAGAAGGCAAAATTCAAAGGGTTTTGTAAAAACTACAATAGATATGGACATAGTACCAAGAAGTGTTGGTTTAAGCAAAAGAACTATATGTGGTTTGCACACCGAGCAAATGCTAGAGGTTACCGAACTCACACAGATTCTTACCAACAATATTCTGCAGTACCATGGGATTACAACACAAGGATATGGTGTGAATGTTGTGGAATATATGGACATATAAGTGCCATCTACTAAGGTTTGGAATGAACAACCGAAGATCATGGAGAAATCCTCGTATGGCATGTTTTCATTGTCACAAAGTTGGACATTTGGCTAGAGATTGCAGAGATCAACCTAGAGGAGACACTGAAGAAATAACAGGAAAATTACAGATGATTTGGAAAAAGAAGGAAATTGTGTCAAATGAAGAAAGCACCTTACCTACCGAGTTAGGTGCACCTATTCCAAATTAATTGGTAAAGGTATGAAGGGACTGCATTCTCTCAAAGGTTAAATCTTAATAGTTCCTATTTTATCATGTATTTAATTCAAAATTTGCATAGCTAAAGATGCATTAGGAAATTTGAAATTTTATCAAGTCTTTTGGAAGCCTGTCTAGTCAGTGAATATAGGAAGATTGGCTACTTGGTAAAAGCATAAAAAGGAAGTGGTACCGAGTGCATTTAATGTCTTTTGACCTAACTGCACGAAGCCTGATAAGGTATATTGTGTACTTAAAGCTTTTGCGTGGTCATTTTACACTTACCAAGTTTTCAAGAAAGCAGAGCAAAGCGATTCAAAGGCGATCAAACCACCTCCCGAGCGAATTTCAAGGTATTTACATCAATCACAACGCATTGTCAAACTAGTTTACCAATCATTCTCTTCCAAAAGAATTGTATTTGCATATTGATAACAAGTGGAAATATGCCATGGACTCGGAAAAGAAGATGAGAGAAAGAAGTCTGGTACATCTCTTTCCAGACATGTCAGTAGATGAGATCATTGAACATCTGACAAACTACCACTCAAACTTCCTAGTCATGCAAAGAGCCTTGAAATTGATGAATGGATTTTATTTGGATGTAGAGAATGAGACTAAGGAAAAGTGGCAGGAAATATTTTGAATCAAGAATGATGGTGAGCGAGTTGAATTTGAAACAGTTGATGTCACCGAGGAAGATCCTAATATCACTGAGCAAGACCCTGCTGATACTATACAAATTGATGAGGATATCATGGACACCGAGGCACCTAAACAGGAAATGATAAAAGGGAATGCATATGCCAAACTGGTATCCAGTGAGTTAGTTTTGGAGCAAGTTTAGCCCTATCCTCCAGTCACTCAGCCTATTTCAACTGAGGCCCCTCAGGATACTAAACAAGGAACAGAAGGTCACAAGTCTATAGAAGCATAAACTGCTTCTCAGGCCACCAAAGGACAGACCTCTCAAGCTCCTTCTAGCATGGAAAATGTTACAACTGAGAACCCAAGCATAGAATCAACGAAGGAGAAAATAGAGGCTATAGGAACGAACAAAAGTGTTGCCTCTACCGAGCAACCTACCAAGGGTAAGCAAGCCATTGTATTAGTTCAACCAGTGAAAGGTAAAGAAAAGAAGATGAAATAGCATAGTTCCAAATTAGATTTGTCAAAACCAATAGTGTTGCCGAATGTTGACATTTCTAAATTAAAAGGGCAAGCACTCATTGAATTCGGTGAACTATGCAAAGCCAAAGTAGAACAGGAAAAACAGATGGCTATTCAAAAGAAAAACAAAGTACTTCAGAAGGTGAAAGCACTATTAACAGATATGCTACCTGAAGCTACAGTGACAACAGATGTAGCCATCCATATTCAATTGGATGAACTCCTAACCAAAATTGAGACATCTGGAGTAGACGCATCTGAATATTTGAGCAAGTTGAAGGACAAAGAGCTCACTGCTAAAATGATTGAAGAGGTACAAAAAGCTATTGCTATTGGCAAAGTAAAACTTGCCAAATTTATTGTTGAGTTGTCCCCTCAACTCAAGCACATTCTTTATTTATTTCAGAAACTCTGTACATTTTCTTTATTCATCAAGGATATCAAAAATAAAATAGAAGTGATTGAGAAAGAGATCACCGATCTCTCAAATAAGTTGACCACTAAGCCAAACTCTTTTCAAAAATTTTATACAAAGCTACAACAGCTCATGGCTCAACAATTGGAACGTAGGAATGAAGAGCACAAGATTAGGAAGGATATAATGACTCTTCAAACATTATTCATTCCTCATCTTTCATCCGTCTAAGAACAAATCAACAAGGCTACCTCCCTATCCACTCAATAAGAGGGAAGCACCTTAGATGGACTAATTTCATTGTTAGCTGACATTATAACTCAGAATTCACTCATGGACAGTGTCAAGGATGCCCTCTCTGCCGCTCTTACCGATGCAAGGACAAAGTAGAAATCCATTTTTGACCAGTTGCCTCCACCGAATGGTAACTAAGTTTTGATGTTTGTCAAAAAGGGGGAGTGAGTATAGTGTCAAAGTATCAAAGGGGGAGTGTAGTATATAGGGGGAGTATACCGAGCAGAACAGAGTATTCATATGCACAGTTAATTTTAACAGGAAGAGCAGTGAACCGAGCAGTGACAACTGAGTAGTTAATATAAAATATTGATCACCGAGCATGCAAAATCAGAGTTTTGTACAGTATATTGATAAGGGGAGTATATCTGAATATACTATTTTATTGACAAATGTATATACTGTCTGTCTAGTCAAATTTTGTAAGTATATAGATTTTTGAGTTATGACTTTGAAAGTAGTTTTGTCAAACATCTCAACTAATGTCAAAAGGGGAGATTGTTACTACTTACTAAGTCGCCATTAGTTTTATGTCTAAAGTCATTCTATATACTCTAGTCGGTTACTACTACCGAAATATTCAGTCGATATGCACAGATCAGTTGGTTATAGAAGAAAGTAGTCACAGAGCCCAGTATACACCGAGCTATCTACTGAGTAACATTGTATGTCTATCGAGCAGCAATAATGATACACCAAGTTGATATACACCGAGTGAAATGTGTTACCAAATTCATTGAACCTAGACACACATGTGGAAACGTGTTACAAGATCGAGGAACAAAGAACCGTTATCACATTGGAAATTGCACTTCTAGATTGTGTATGATTTTGAGGTCATCTATCCAATGAAATATTTTGTATGGTTATTCATTCGATAAATCATGTTTGTAAGATTGAAGCAATGAACCAGATCACCGACATAAGAGATCTATTTATACAGCATGAATTGGGATCAAATAATAAGAGAGACATATAGAGGTATGTGTGTATGAGTGTGAAGATAGACATATGTGAAAAGCAAAATCATGGGAAAGCACTAAGTGTTATGACTGTTATAGAGACACATAGGTCACCGAGAAGGATTTCAGAGAACAACCAAGGAACAGAGTAAACAGAAGGGTTTACCGAGTTATTCTATGGGTTACCAAGGTATGTTATAGGCAAGGTAATCTCATTTTGAGCACATAGAATCTGCTATAACATTTCAGATGTGAAGTTGCAGATATTTGTAAAGATTTTATTGTAATATTTTGAAGTTGTAAGAGAAACCTTTAACAGGGTAAAAGACTCTAACAAAGTCTATAAATTGTAAAGCCTTTAACCAGGTGCAGCATTTAGAATAAGTGTTGTAAAATCCTTTAGCAAGGTAGATCTAACGATCTTGATACTCCTAATAGGGTAAGCTACCAGAAATAGCTAAACATGTACCTCTAACCAAGCACTCTTTATTATTGCAATAGTAAAGTTGTGGGTGCCACCCCCACTGTAGTTTTTCTCTCTAACCAAGAGTTTCTGCATAACCAAAATATATGTGTTGTGGAGTGAATCATGTATGATTGTTATTCATTTGTTTTAGCTTTATGTTATGTTACAGCAATTTTTGGTTTATGCATAAAAGTAAAGATATTGTTGATAAAAGGCTTTGAAGTACTGATTCACCCCTCCCCTCTCAGTACATTAGCTTTCCATATTGGGCCTAACAAATTCATGAAGAATCAACTCATCATTGATACAACTGAATCAAGATTTGATAAAAGGGAAATGATGATCAATGAAATACTTGAACATGATGCGATATTTTCTTCAATGGTGATTGGCTACAAAATCTACCACTCCAACTGGGAGAATTTAGTATTTGGTACTACAATCTATGCCACATATGAGATGATCAAGGAAAATAAAAATATGACTTATGTGAGTTGCTCCTATGTGAGTTGATGAAGAATCTGACAAAAATAAAGTACGACAAGAAGAACACATTAAAGTATGATACCTTGATCTTGTGTTTATTCTTTTACTTCATGAATGAGGTTCTATTAGGAATGTTCAATGGGCATATGACAAGCTGGTAGCAATTCAAATCAAAGAATTGTTATACAACACTGGTGATAGTAAGACCTAGATGCAAGATAGGGAAAGGATCCCTAAATCAATTGTTGAAAAGTATTAAGATATAATTTTCTTCATGGTTGATATAGATCAGTGCTTAATGCAATTAGTAGATCCTAGGATAGTTTGGATCATGCCCATTGGGTATGAAGTTGATGCATAGATTCTAGAGTTGTATGCTCAACATCTCTTGAGCAAGCCATTAGACACTTCAGAAGATAGATTTGGGAATTTTGCAAAGAAGGACTTGAAACTGCATCAGAAATTCAATAAGCTTGAGATAGTCTGAAAGGTTAGAAAGGAAGTTGAGGAGTATGTAAAGAGTATTGGGATTACAAAAGAAGAAGTTTGGGAGGCCAAGAAGAGAACTCAACAAGTTGCAGAGGAGAGACCAATGAAAGTTGAATCTATTATTCTGGAAGCCTCCATACCCAAGCCAAGGCAGACTAGAAGTTTTGCACCCTCCTTCGGTTCTCATAAGCCACCTAGCTCTGAGAAATCTCAAGCCAAAACATCTGAAAAAGGTGAAAATAGGAAGAAGGAAAAAAGCTCTAAGGTATATGTCATTTTGAATGATGATGAAGAAACTGAATTAGATGAAGCAATAAAGGCAATCAAGAACAAGGGCAAAAAGGCATCAAAAGTCCCTAAGGACAAGCCCTCGGGTGAAGAAAAAACAAGTAAGAAAGTGAAGTTGGATGCAGACAAGCCTAACATGTCAGTTAGTGATATTAAGAAAGCTCCTACTATGAAAGGTAACTTAAAACCTCTCTCTGAATTTTATGACAAATTTGATGATGCTGGCAAGAGAACCCTTTGAGGAAGCCACAATTAAGTGTTTGAACATTTTCAATAGGGCTCTTGTTGAAATCATGTCTGAAATTCCTAAAAGTTTTTATAACCTTATAGAGATGAGGAGAGGTAGTGCTAAGGCAGAAGATGAAAGATTAAAAGAATATGTGATAGTCAATCTATGTCCAGTGATAGTTGTAGAGGAAGTTAATTGAATACTCAAAGAAGACAAAAATGGAGTTTAAAAGAAAAACAAGAATAAACAAGCTTATGATTGGGCAAATAGATGAAGTAATTAAAGATACTGAGAAGATCTTGAAGCCCATTCTAGAAAAGAACAAATAAGATGTTATTTCAAAGGAAGCCCATGGTGGTGATAATTCATCTATTCTAGAAGTGCAAGTAGTGCATTCAAAAGGTGAACAAGTTAAAGTGAATATTTCCACTTTTCCAAAAGAGGAAGGTGTAGATAAAGAGGAGGAAGATGTAATAGATCAAGGCAGAGAGGAGTCAAGAAAAGGAAATAAAGTTGAGGATACTCATAATCCTCTGGATTAACCAATGGACCCCATCCATTTGTGGAGAATCAAGATCCAACTGATAATGAAGGTCCAAAGGAGATCAAAGAAGAAATTGACATTGAAATCAAGAAGGTTGAGGTAATTGGTGCTACCTCTAAGGCTAGAGACACTACTGAGGATGTTAAGGATTTTCTTGAGAAGGATAAACATCACTTTGATGATTTGGCACTATCTCATGGGCCTATCAACTTAGACACTCTTTCTGTGATTTAGAAGTTGAAGCTAGCATCACTTGCATAGCTAAGGTAAGAGAAGAGATGCTGAAATATCACATGGAGGATAGTGAGTTGCTAAGTCTTTCTTTTGGTGTCCTAGGAAAGATAATACCTATATTTCAGAAGGACACATCAGATTCTCCCTCCGGACAGCTAAAGAGCCTAATTAACTCAGTAAGTACTCATTTTGAGTCATTAGAGAAGTTAGCTAAAGTCAAAGTCTAGAATGAGTTCAATGATAAGAGATTCAATGAATTAAATAGGATGATTGCTCATGATAGAATTTTATTAGACACCTATATCAAAAGTATTCAAGATGCCTTATCTAAAGGAGGCAATGTCTACAAATCATGTCTATCATTTTATAAGCTTGTTGTAGATATTGAGAAGCAGAATAAGGAGAATGAGAAGCAATTGGCATGTATCTCTCAATCCTTTAATCCTCTGACTACTTCTGTGACTAGTCAAGAAAGTTAGGTTATATCATTGCTTGACAAGATTAAGAATCTAAGCCATGATAGGGAGAAGATTGTTGGTAGAGTTGGTGAGCTTCGGAGTCAAATTACTCCAAAGCTGGATACAATGCTTAGTGCTTTGAAGGAAGCTCGGGATTCCATAGCCACAAATGATCCCACAAATCTCCAGTCAATAGATATGCAAGAATTCCTTTTCAATGGTCTCATCTCAGAATTGGAGTATCTCAAGAAAGGTTGGGACAATCATTCGAGCTTATTGAAGAATATTTTTGTAGATATATTTAAGTATATGTAAGTTAGAAAAGTCTGTGTTTACATATGTGGTTTGTATATGAAGTTTTGTATCACTTATTGGCATGTGGATCCCTACCTTTTCCATTGATGTCAAAGGGGGAGTGTAGGGAAGTGAAAAATGTTATATACATATGTTGGTACTGATTCCGACACTTAGTCATTTTTCACTAAGTGTTGTCATCAATGCCAAAGGGGGAGGTTGTTGGCAAGAGACACTCCATAGCTAGTCAAGTGTTGTCATTGATGGCAACCCAAGTCAGTGATCCCATCCACATTTCATGATTTACTTATACTGGAAGTCAGATTGGTGATTTGGTTAAGTTCGACAAGCTAGAACAGAGAATCTGATAGAGTCCAGTATTTTGGTTGGTATTTCTTTTTTGGTTACTATTTTGTGTTGTGGATCTGAAGGAAGGTAGATGGATGTTTGAAACATCTTATTCTAGATTTTTTTATCTCCATTCATAATTGGTACACAAGTTAGAAGCTTTTGAGTACCGGTTTTTGTTCTGCTAGTGAGTATCAAGTCAACTTGTGTAGTTGATCTTTGTGGAGAATTTACGGAGTGGTTTTGGTGATTGATTTTGTGTTCTAGAGATTTTGGCCAACATTTGGGGAAGTGTGTGGATAGTTATTTTTGGTCTGCACAAGCATTGGAGTTCAAATTTAGTTGACAAGGTGTACACGTTTCAATAATGTGTTAAGTCTTGATGAGTCAACTAGCGATGGATATGATTTCATGTTGTAGATATAAAAGATCAATGTAATTGATCATTTTGAGTATGGAATAGGTTGTGTAATCAGTTGTGCATAGTTTCACGTGCATGGGACAAAGATCTATGATCTAGATTTGTGACAGAACAGTAAAATAGAGCAAAATGAGATAAGTGTGAAAAGTGTGCTTATTGTGCTTAATCGAAACTATTAACAGGCATTAGTAGATACTACTCTTTAATTCAAAAACTTTAGTAATCTATTGTAACTATTTCATAGGTAGTGAGCCTTCTTTGTTTGAGAAGTGTGCCTGAATGCATGTGCATTCTCATTGTAAAACTTATATTTGAGTATACTCATCATGTAGGTTCATCCCCACTATGGTTTTCCCCCTAACAGGGTTTCCACGTATAAAATCCTTGCGTTATGGTGTTCACACCCCCCCCCCCCCCCCCCCCCGCTCTTAGTGTTCCTTGATTCCAACAGAATTGTGTTTAACTGTATAATCATATGTTGCAATAGTATAATTGGCATTGTTATCTGATTTAGAAGATTTTCCCTTATCATGCTTTGGGAATGGTT
Organism: Cryptomeria japonica; assembly: GCF_030272615.1. Classification (NCBI taxonomy): domain Eukaryota; kingdom Viridiplantae; phylum Streptophyta; class Pinopsida; order Cupressales; family Cupressaceae; genus Cryptomeria; species Cryptomeria japonica. Next base: position 667,952,843 of record NC_081411.1, on the reverse strand, counting down.
CCTTAAACATCACATTTTCCTCATTGGAAGTGTGACCATCAACTTCTATATCGCTCCTGTTAATAAGATTGTGTATGATGTTCTTCAATCTATGACAATTGCTATCTTATGTCCCTTACTTTTGTGATACTCACAAAACTCATCATCATTCCACCATTTAGGTTTCACTTTTGGTTCATAAGGTGAATTATCTGGTATTGTTATAATCTTGTTTGCAACCAATTTCTTAAATGTTGTCTCAGTTGGATCTCCTAATGGAGTGTATTTTCTTGGAGGCTTTGATGGCCTTTGAGCATTCACTTGATTATTGGAATTGGATGCACTTGCACCTGGGAAAGTCATCTTTGGTTTTACCATATTTGCATCTACTACCCCATTATTAACGGTGTTCCTATTTTTGTTCCAAAAGAGGGGTTTATCCTTCCCATTGGATTCATCTTTGTTGTCCTTGAATAGCTTAATGGTACCTTGTTCAATGAGTACTTTTTTGACTGCCAATCCCTTTTCAATGACTTATTTAAAAGTGGACAAATGAAATTTTCTTAATTCATATCCAATGTCCTTATTAATATTTTGAGTGAACATTCCCACCATTTATTTTTTAGGAATAGCATAAGAGCATCAACTAGCAAGACTTCTCCATCAATGTAAGAATGAAGCAAAGGAATCTCCATTTTTTTGTCTGGTATTGCACAAAGTAGTCACTGCCACATCTATTTTAATATTGTATGAAAAGTGTTCTATTAAATATTCTTCTAGATCACTCCATGACTTGATTCCAAGTGGGAGTTGAGAGAACCTTTCCATAGATTTTCCACCTAAATTTTGTGGGAATAGTTGAATCAAATATGTTTCTTCTCTTACTACCTAAATGCATGATATGAAAAATTCTCTTATATGTGCTTCTGTATCTCCCTTGCCTTTGTATAGTGTCACAAAATGTGGAGGGAAAGGAGGCATTGGAATAATTCTGTCAAATGAATAATGGCATATGTCCTTTATTGTGTATTCTTGCTTTAGTGTTTGCATATCTGCCATTTGTTTTGGCAAATCCTTGATTTGTTGTTGCAAATCATTCTTAGGTGGTGTCTTATCTCTTTGAGTTAGTCCCATGCCTTAGCCACCAGGTGGAGGAGGAGGGATGTAATGCATGTATGGATGATATTAATCATAAATGTGCTCATATGGAGGAGAAATATAGTTGTAGCTAGCATAGGGGTCACTTGATAAGGTATTATAATGAGGAGCACTAGGTCTAGGTTGGTTCTACATGTCATGACTATGCAGATAAGAGGTATCATAGGAATAGTCTTGAGTATTGCCCCCAAATCTGGCATGGGGTCTCCTTGTGTCATGATTTTGAATGTTCCCTTGGGTATAATTGGATGTATTGGCATCATGTTGTTGATCATGCATATGATTATTTCTTTGCCATGCAAGAGGACGACTACGGGGTTGTTCATGTGAATTTCTAGAATGAGTGTTGGTAGCTTTAGGTTTTTGAAATAAGGATGAAGATGACTCAAGCACGAGAAGTTCTCTCCTATTACGACAATTTTGTCCTCTAGGATTTGCATTTTCTTGATTTACTTGATTATGATCCTCCTCCAAAATTTGTGACACACATGAGGTAACCTTGTTCCATTTTGTACCATTACTTGAAAGAAAAATTGACGGTCCCTTCTCATGATTTCCTCAACTATTATATTGAGCCTTGGATCAATTATAGTCTCTTCAACATTTGTGGGAGTGATGGATTCATTGTGATTGTCATTGTTGTTCTCATTTTCTTGTGGATTACTGTGATTCTCAAAATTTTGTGGGTTGTAAATTCATCTCCTTCAAACTCATAGGTACTCATGTTGAGAGATCTTCTAGAGCTTCCTTAGCTTCTCTTCTAGACCTTTGTGAATGGGTTTCAACCATGAACAAAACCTTAGCTAAAATGGAAGGTGGCAGAAAGTATGAAGACTATGGATGATCAAGAAGGAATATGAAATGGAAGAATCTAGGATTGCCTTGCAATGTCCAAAAGGTGTGAATCCAAGACAATTGTTCTAAAGTAAGGCATGGCTTCCAAAGAGATGATAGATCTCTTGATGAGGTAAGTTGACCTTGACTAAAGAGAACCAAATGGGACCCTAAGATGATAGATTTGATGCGGGAACCACTTAGTGATATGTTGTAGTATGTTTGCAAGATATGATTAGGACCACAAAGCAACCTTTTGAATCTAGTTTGAAAAGCGTGTATGAGGACAAAAAATGATGGCTGAAATGATTGAAAATGTGTGACAAAGTCATGATAAAGACTGGTTGACTAAAAATGAAGCCCTAGGAAAAATTGCCTTAGAAGATATTTTGATCTCAGAACATAGATGCAAAGTGAGTTCACAAGCATGATTACAACCCACACATACGTAATTTCTCAATTTACAGATGCGTTTTATGATGTTTTTACAATTTTCAATCCTTGAAACACATACGTGATTTACCTTGCACAGACATGTTTTCTCACTATTAATAATTGTTAAGTTCATAGATGTGGTTTTAAACAACTCAAACACAGTAATATGTTACGCATGCATCGTTTAAAACAAAGACGTGTTTTAACTAGTTGATGCAATATTCTCTGAGTTTTTGAAGAATCAAATACATGATTCTATCCAGCACAGACACAATTTTATAATATAGATGCAAATATAAGTCACGAAGATGCAAAATTATGTCACAGATGCAGACATAATTTCACAGATGTGTTTTTAATGTGCACAAACATGCCAAAAATCGCAAATGTGAGACTATAGATCATAAACGCAGTTTTAACCAACGTAAACGTAAAAGAACTTGAAACCTACAAAAATAGAAAATTGAACAGAAACACAAATGTGAAAAGATGATTCATAAATGCGATTTTGCATGTAATTGTCACTGATCCAACCTTCAGCTTAACAAAAAATACTAAAACTACAAAAAGATGTTAGAAACTAAGGGACAAGTGTTCCATCGGGCCTGCCAAAATGTATATGGTGAAAAATGATGATGTTAAACTATTTACTCGTACCTTCAATTTATATGGTCGATTGGTTAATTATTTATAAACATCATATTTTGTAACATCTTTTGGAATATGTGCTAGTGTGTGTAGTTTGTCAGATTTTTCATGGGATGATGTATTATGATGTGTTTTGGCTCCCTCTTTCTCTTGGAGTGGACCAATCTAAGTATTTTTTGTCTGAGTGACTTATTTTGTGTAATATTGCTTATTCAATTTTGGCTAACCCTTGATTAGGATTTCATTATTGTATCTCATATATAAGGTGTGCAGAAAGATGTATTGAGTACAAATGAGAAGTGAATTGAGTGAGAAATGTATGTGAATGATTTGCAAGCAGATTTGAGTTTGTGGTGATGCGAAAGTCAATTTGAGAAGAGCTTTGAAGCTGATATATTCTGCTAGAAAGAGTGTTGTGACAATGGAGATCATTTCAAGAATAATTTCATGATCAAGAGAATCCTTCTTATTATTAGTTCAGCTATTTTATTTGTTGCTAATTGATGGTAAGTCCTTTGCCAGTAGTTTGTATCTTGTCTTGAAGAAGTGTTCTTTAGGTGCACAAGTCCTTTCGTATCTTTCCCAAGCTAGTGCACCTTAGTTCTACAGGTATTTCAAGTGTTAGTGCTCCTTGGCCACAAGCCTAAAATTTTGTAAACATTGTTATTCATATTGTGAGTTAGACTCTCACCGTGATTTTTCCCTATTTGGGTTTTCCACATATGTCTAGTGTTTATGTGTTTCTGTTTGATGTGTTGATGGTTAACGTATTGATATTGAATAAGTTAATTAATAATTGTTTTTGAAGTTTTGGACTGGTTCACCCCCCCTCTTAGTCTTGTTGGGTGTTTAACAATTGGTATCAAAGCTGATGAAGGAATACTTTTGGGATATCCAACAGAGAACAAGGCTTATTGGTGTTAAAATAAAATATTGAACAAGATAGTGGAGAGTACAAATGTGAAAGTATGTGAAGCATGGGATTAGATTGCCCCAAAACCTATTTAGGAAATTGAATTTGATATCATACCTATTATTGTAGAAGAAAAGACGCATATGGAAGGAAGAAATGAGGAAAAACTAGATGAGACAGAAGAAGAGGACAAATAAGAAGTGGAATAAACAATTGAGACCTGACAATATGTGTAGAAGAATCATTCAAAAGATTAGATAATTAGAGACAAGAATAAAGGAGTTCAGACAAGAAGAAGTGTTACAGAGGTAAATGAGAAAACTAATTGCTATTTTCTTTCATTTATTAAACCTAAATCATATGAAGAAGCAAGAAAAGAAGAAAGTCAGGTTAAATCCATGGAAGAAGAACTGAATTAGATACAGAAGAATCATACTTGGGAACTGGTACCTAGACTAGTGGACAAGAATGTGATAGGAACAAAGTGGGTGTTCTAGAATGATGCAGAGCATCCAAAAAACACAAACTAAGGGAGATATTTCTCCCAACTCACCTACTCAAATAGGTGACAACTCTTCTTAAACTCCAAAATACCTTCACAAGGCCACCATGCTACAATAGATCACAAGCATCACTTTGGTCTTCATAATACTTAAGCCCTTACACATGGGATTGCATTTTCATGGAGGTATTGATCAACAACACTAAACACACAAATTAACAGTATTTAGGACTTGTATCATCACAACAATTTCAACTCAAAGTCTGCAACACCTCCCACTCATTTTTTTTTACTATAAAAAATGTGGACATCAACACTTTGGGTTGTCCTGGGATTGATCAAAGGTTCCAAACTCAAAATACCCTCTATTGGTAATAATCAACACTTATTGGGAGAATCCATACACAACATACAACATCCCACTTTGAACTGACAATGGTGACAAACTCCAGTTAGGTTTCCTTGTAACACATTTAGGACTGGTAACTTTAGGACTGAGACATTGTCCTAGTTATGACAGTCAATATCTTTGGCTAAAGGCCACTCCCCTACCATTGAGACACTAAATTTTATGCTTAATGGTGTAGGGTTACTCTTAAGACATTTCATGACTCCATTACATGTCCACGCCTAGAATTACAAACATAACTTTTCTTAAAAAACTAATGTCACTGGTAAACTGTGATTGTGATAGTCAATACCCCTTTAGGACAGTCAATTCAAAATGATGGAAATCCTTTTGGTAGATCTCTCAAAATTATTATATGATATGTGTAGGGACCCCACACATCTCTCCCAACACCCATCCAGGGAAAATTACTATCTTGGCTCTAGGAACCCATCGCCTTTTAGGTTCACTGGTTGTTTAGGGGTTGTCATGCACTATCTAGGGATAGTCATAAAGTTCTTGTTAATTTGGCCTACCCAAGGACCATAATAGATAGGGTTTGAAGTAATCCTTTGCACCCCTCACTACATTTATTCAACCTTTCAAGGTCCAACTTTTTTCTCACACCATCCAAGAACCATTAATTTGTTGTCTTTACCAGTCCAAGACACAAAAATCAAACTTTGTGTCACTTCTATCACATGCCATAAAAACCAAAGAGCCATGCAAGGAAAATATAATGAAAGTGCATATTTACAATGGTTGTCTCATCCATTGGAATGGGTTTTTAATTATGGGATGACCAATAATACATTATTTAAATGTCACTGGATACCCTAGCAAGGGTTTGTGATAATTTTTACAAAAATCAAGATAACTTGCTCAAATAAAAATGAAATTGAATGAAACCGAAGAAAAAAGTTAAAGGATTTATTTTTATCTCATGCCCAATAAGTTTCCAATGACAAAGAACAATATTTCACAAATAAAATTGTAGAAGAACAGTTTGCAACATCTGAAAACTCAAGGAAATGCAGGGAAAAGTTCAATATTTCATTGTTTGTGCTTCCTTAAATGAACCAACTGACCCTTGATCGATGAAATGGAGACATTTATAGACTCCTACATCCTTCCAATGTCCATAAACACCTCAAACCACCCTCAATACATGTTTTCCAACAAAATTGCACAACTTTTGTTAATGATGACAACTTTGATCAAAACTAGTCAAGGACCAAAAATAAGACCACCATACCTCTAGACCATTACAAATAGGATTAAGGAGGTCCAATAGACCCTCCAACATGATGAAACCATTCACTGGACACCTTTGTACATACTTACCCAATACTGACAATGTGAATTTTTTTTGACAATCATTGAGACAACATAACTACAAATTGAACTCAAATATGAAACAATGGTCTCAAGGACCTTATTACATGAAGAATGGTCTTTCAAGAACTTATTACATATAAATGTGTCATGGATCTTGAAATATCTCATGGTGGCCAAATAGAAACACCTAACCAACTAGGTGCTCTTGCACCATGGAACAAACTAAATGAGCAAGGACAAGCATAATAAACTAGACAAAACTAGTATGTAAAGGATATTCTTAGGTAGAAGGTATTGATTTTGAAGAAACTTTTTCCCTTGATGCTAGGATGGAATCTATCATAATGTTTCTTGCATTTTCTTCTTACAAGTATTTAAGAGTATATCAAATGGATGTTAAGTCAACATTTCTTAACTGAGAACTAGAAGAAGAAGTGTACATTGAACAACCAGATGGATTTAGACTATCAGAAATTTTTGAACATGATTTTCAGATTAAATAAGACATTGTATGGACTTAAACAATTACCTAGAGTGTGGTATGCAAGACTGGACATATATTTGTTACAACAAAATTTCAAGGTATTGTTGACAATAATCTCTATTTTAAGGTTGAAGACATTAATTTGTTGATTGTTGTTGTTCATGTTGATGATATTATCTTTGGAGGAAGTGATAGTTTGTACAAAGAGTTTGCATAAGAAATGCAAAAATAATTTGAGATGTCCATGTTTGGATAAATCTCATTTTTCCTTGGGCTTCAAGTTACTCAGTTGGATGATGGAATCTTAATTTCTAAAGATAAGTATGTTAAAGAGATGTTGAAGAAGTTTGATATGGATTATCATAAACTTGTTACTACCCCTTTAGTTGTTGGATGCTAGTTAGGAAAAGATGATGCATCTTCGGATATTGATCAAAAGAACTATAGATCTACGATCGGAGGACTATTGTATCTTACTACTTCTAGACTAGATATTATGTAGGTTGTATGTTTGGTTGCAATATTTCAAGCTAATCTGAAGTAGACTCATGATCAAGAAGTGAAAATGATATTCATATATTTGAAAGGTGTAAAGGGAAAATTTTGATTTGGCAACTTGCAACATAGAAGGAGAAATCACCAAATCAATTTTCGCTTTGGGGAGGAATTCCTTTACATACAAAAGAGGGGAGGAATCCACTAGATTCAATCACAAATCAAATAAGAACTGAATACTAAATGGATTGATTGATTATGATGTGTTTTTCCCTCTTTTGTAAGTTGAAATGTTGATTTAGGGTAAAGTGCTAGAATTGGAGACAAAAGTGAGAAAATAATGAGCTACAAGTTTGGGATTTTGTCGTGCACCTAGATCTAAGCAATATGAGCTGATTCAGATCTACCCTGTGAAAATTCCTTGAAAAAGAAGAGGTGGGGATGCCCTCCTCTTGGTCCTCCTAATTTTTTGCATGTCGAAAAGGGTTTTTCCATCTCTGTAAATAAAGCTTAACCTGAGAAGAATAGTTGCGCACATGTTTCTTGCACACAGAATTAAAGGAGAAAAGGATTGGAAATAGGGGTTTTTCTTAGTCAAACCTTGGTTTGGAATCAACCTTGAATGAAATATTTAATGCTTGACATAAATGATGGAAAGGTATACCTTTAGATCTCCAATGAATGATGATGATGCTTTGCTTCTTGAATGTAATCACATATGTGGTATGAAATGGCATGAACATGACAAAACACTAATCACACACACATGCTCCACAATTGATAGATGAAGAATATGCAGCCTTGAAGACCTCTAGAAATGCTTGATGATGAATAGTTCAATGATTTAATGCTTGATTACTTGAATTTAGTCTACTTTCCATGTCCTATTATATTGCCTTATGCCAAATGAGAGGGGAAGACCTTCTTATATACTTGCCCTGTCATCAAACATCTTAGTTTTCTGACATAGGCCGACATGGAGAAGCAATTCCCACTCAAATTTGAGATAGGGCCTAGGGTTAAAATTAGGGCCCAATTGAGGAGGACCATGGCATGGCACCATGGTCTTGGTGAGGACAATTGCACCATGCCCTAGTCCTACCCCAATTTAGGGCCAAGACAAGGGGTTTAGACAAGGTAAAATATGATAATACAACATTTATTGCATGGGGGAAGCATAAATAGGTCCAGATCAAGCATAGGGATGGGAACACTAAAGTGAGGGCCCCAAATGCAGTCAAAATTACAAAGGGTTCAATTTTAGGACGCTACAAAAGGGACTAAGGATTTGGCCTATGGTATAAGAGAGATGGATATTTTATGTTGAAAGCATATGCAGATGTTAATTGGGTCAGAAGTATTGATGACATGAAGAGTATAAGAGGTGGAGAATTCTTTTTGGGAGACATATTGGTTTCATGGATGAGTAAGAAACAATAATTTATATCAATATCTATTGTTGAAGCTAAATATATTGTTGTAACATCTTGTTGTACTCAAGTTTTGTGGATGAAGCAAATTCTTAAGCATATTAGAGTTGTCTATGAAGAAGCTATCCCTATTATGTGTGATAATACTAATGTTATAAATATTTCAAAGAATCTAGTTATGCATTCAAAGACTAAACACATTTCAATCCATTATCATTTCTTGAGAGAGAAGGTTGTTGAAAAGGAAGTCAGATTGGAACACATTTCTACATTAGAGAAGATAGCAGATATTTTTACGAAGGCATTAGCGAAGGATGCTTTTGAGTATCTCGTATATAAGTTAGGGGTTATTTCCCCTCCTTCCAACTAGATGTAGTTTTGGTAGTGCATCTTTCTAGTGAGGGACTTAGTGCTTATCTTTGTTTCTTAATTTGATGTTGTTGGTGCTCTCAGGGGGAGAAGTGGTGTGAGTGGTTAATATGTTTTTGTTTATCTTTATGAACTTTTTGTCATTGTTGTCAAAGGGGGAGAGAGTTGTTGTGAGATTATGAGTGAGAGTTACTGTGAGATTTATGGGAGAGAGTTGTGAGATTATGGGAGAGAGTTGTTATGAGATTATTAGTTTTTCATTGTTATTGATGAATGTTGGTTTATTGGTGTTATCATTAATGATAAAGGGGGAAATTGTTAGAAGCATGAGCTTGTATGGTTTTCATTGATCTCAAACCTGGTTATCTGGATGGATATTGCCCTAGATATGCTTTGTTAGACCTTGGTTATCTAGATAGAGTTTGGTTTAGATACTCTTTTTGTGTTGGTCATGCCATCCTTTATTCAGGGTGGTCTGAAATGTTTTAGGTGCCCTTTGAATATATCATTAATTTCATTTTATTTTAGTGGATCTTATTCTTTTGGTTTGGATATATGTTGGAAGGTGTGTTAAGGTGATTATTTGGGTCTCACTTTAGTTTCTGGAGATCTGCATGGAGTATTTTGCACCAAAAGTGATTATATGGTTGACTAGTTGATTATATCTACAGATTATGTTTTGTAACGTCTTTTAGAATGTGTGATAGTGTGCGTGGTTTGTCGAATTGTTCATGGGATGATGCATTATGATGTGTTTTGGTTCCCTCTTTCTCATGGAGTGGACCAATCTAAGTATTTTTGGTCCAGGTGGCATATTTTGTTTTGGTCAGCCCTTGATTAGGATTTCAATATTGTATCTCATATATAAGATGTGTAGAAAGATGCATTGAGCATGGATGAGAAGTGAATTGTGTGAGAAGTGTATGAGAATGATTTGCAAGCATATTTGATTTTGTGGTGATGCGAAAGTCAATGGGAAGATCTTTGAAGCTGATATATTCTACCAAATAGAGTGTTGTGAATGTGGAGATCATCAAAGATGTTTGTCATGTTATTGGTCACTTGATTAGTGTTCAGGGACAATTTCATGATCAAGAGAATCCTTCTCATTTTTAGTTCAGCTATTTCATTCATTTCTGATTGATAGTGAGTCCTTCGGCAATAGTTTGTATTTTGTCTTGAAGAAGTATTCTTCAACTACACAGGTCCTTTTGTATCTTTCCTAAGGTAGTGCACCTTAGTTTTTCAAGTCTTTCAGATGTTGGTGTTGCTTGGCTACAATCCTAAAATATTGTAAATATTATTTTCCGTATTGTGAGTTAGATTCTCACTATGGGTTTTCCCTGTTTGGTTTTTCCACATATATCTGGTGTTCATGTGTTTGTGTTTGATGTGTTGATGGTTAAAGTGTCGATATTGAATACGTTAATTAATAACTATTTTTGAAGTTCTAAATTGATTCACCCTTGCCCCCCTCAGTCTTGTTGGTTGTTCAACATCTTTGGCTTATAACTCCTCCATAGTAGACCATGTATCCCAAGGTAGGAACAAAAAATCATCACCCAAATCACTTAAGACACATTAACAACATGCAAGATGCTCCACTACTCAATTACCATGTCCAATTTGAGATGTTTGCTAAATATAACTTCATAATTATCATTTCTAACTCTAGCTCCTTCATGAATGTGTATAGAAATTGATTCCAAGATTCTTATAAATATTATTGATAAATTATTCTTTTATTACCCCTTAGGAATCTAAGAACACTTTCCAAGAGATTTGTGGACACACAAAACATACATACAATTACAAGGTAAATGATACTTTAATTTTAACAAAGATTGACAAAAAAATAAGATGCATGGATAGATTAACAACAAGATGGATATGTTTTTTATTAAGGTAAAAGTAGGTTTTGAAGGGGCCCTGAAATCCTTTACAAAAGATCCTTAAGATAGAAAATCATTAAGCAACAAGATGGAACAAATAGCTAAAAAGCCAACAGAGAAACGAACAAAATCCAGCAAAAAACCCCACAAAAATAGACAAAATCCAGAAGAGGAGCAGCTAGATGTTTTTCAGGGCATTAGCCAAATTTTTGCTAATCCCATACAATTCTTTAATATTATCCCTAAGTTTAGGGATTTCCTTTGGAGAAGCCACAACAGCTTTCTTCATGCTCGCCCTCGTTCTCTTTGCAGCTCCACTAGGAGCACTTTCTACAGTCCCAATCTCAATGGCATCTTCATCCATATCAAGGTCCACAACTAGCTTAGGAGTGCTAGATACCTCAAGGACCTTAGAGATTTCCTCTAAGTTCTTTCTAACAGCAATCAAGATATCTGGGATCATAACCAACAGGTTTTTCATTGCATTTTTTTCTTCCTCTAGCTTCTCCATCTGAGCTTCCATCTTCTTGGTTTTTTCCTCCAAATCCTTCATCCTCTACTTCCGATCCCTTTCATCTTTCTTCCTCTCCTCTTCACAGTGCTTCCCACTTTTTTCAAGGTTCTTGATACCTTCATAAGTCCACCTATCAAAGCCCATTCTAGCATCATAAGTGCTCGGGTTCTCCTTGTCCTTCTCTTGCTCGAGCTCATTCTTCTCCTGCTCAAAATCCATATATTTTTCCTCATTAATTTTATCATCCTCCTTCTCCCTTGGTTGGCTATTGACATTGACTAAACTAACACTGCAGGTAGGACTATCTTGGTCAGAAGCATCCTCAGTTTCTCCTTCCTCTTCCCCCACGCCCTCTTCTTTCCAACTTTCCTCCCCTCCGGACTCCTCTGTTTCCATCTCACTGTCGTCTTTTCCAATATCCTCTGAAACATTCTCCATCTCCATTTGAGTTTCCTTGTCCTCTTGAATTTTCAACCCAGTAGCACTTTTGCTCTTTTTGTTCTGAAAGATGGATATGTTGAGTAAATAGAAGGTTCAAAATAAATTTATGATGACAAAACATGTGATTGTCTTGCTATGCCTTTTTAAAGGTCTGAAAGATAACATAATTGAATCGAAAGGCATAACTCTTCTTATAATAGTTATGCATTTGATGTATCATATACTAAATTGTTAGGAATCCCACAGATACTAAGAGTGGGGGGTGAATCAGTATCTAACTGGTAATTAGAATTTCTTATCTTAAAACATGCAGAACATATTATAACAGTGTACCAGTATGCAAGAAATAATGTAATAAACATAATTAAGAACATCCACATGAAAAGCACACCATAACACAAGGATTTAATGAGGAAACCCGGTTTGGGAAAAACCTCGGTGGGATTTGTGACCCACAATATTCACTCATTGGCCAATAAAAGAATATTACTTACAATAGGGGTCTGCACATGCAGGAAGGCCAACTACCTAGAGCTCACTGCTCAATGGAAAGTCTCACTGACTTACAATGTGGATTATACAAATCCAATATCTTGTACTGCTTTATAATAGCATCTATAATGCCTGATCCAGTACCGGTTGTTGCTCTGCTTCTTACATAAACCCTTCAACCTATATTTTGCATAATAGGTCTGCCTTAATATTTCGTATACATCACTTTCTTCACTTACTTCCTTACTTACAAAATGTCTACAATGATCTCTTTTATATATAAGAGTCATTTTAAAACATGCCAAGTTGGCTTACAAAGTTTTCCAATAATATAACAAAATCATGTCGACCTTTGTGCCGATATACTTCCTTTCTTTGTGTCGGTGCCGATGTCCTGAGTGCAGATGTAGAGTGTGATCTGCTGATGTCGGTGCACTAACTTGTCGGTGTAATGCCTTGCCGGTATAATGCTTTGCCAGAGCCATAGGATTGCAAGGTTTCCATCAATGACAAAACCTTCAATCACCTACAATGTCTCATTGGAGTGTGCATATGCCAACAATCTCCCCCTTTGGCATTGATGGCAACACTCATGAGAAATTTCAAAAGTGTATCCAAAAATTATCCAAAAATGTGAAGTCCAAAAATGTGTGTACTCCCCCTGAGCATATGATTCCTATGATGTTGAATTTTCTCATCTCATTACTCCCCCTTTGGCATCAATGACAAAGGTTGTCAAGATGTCAATGGAGTTTGTAGTTTCAACCTTGTAACTGGGTAGTTACAATTTGAAATAAATCTGCCAAAATCAAGTTTATACTCTCCATAAACTTTTTACTATCTCTTATTGTTGTTTCTGTTCTCTTAACTATACCGGTGAGATGTTGCAAATGCTCTACCGGTGTTTTCTATCCCTGTATTAGTGCCTCAGATACTTCCTTCCGTAGTGATGCTAGATAGTCCAATCTTGGACTCAGTTTTAATCTTAGATGTTTTTCCTTATTCACTATTCTCTCTTTTTCTCTTTCCAATTCAAGTAATTCTTCTTCAAAATTTTGTTATCTTCTCCTCAAAAATTGATAGTGTATCAGGTGAGTTAACAAAATTATCTGCAATTTTATTGATTTCATCATGTACCTTGGTCATCTTCTTATCTATATCTACAGTCAAAAGGTTTGTCTTACAGGTGTTTTGTACAGAGTCTTGTACTCTTTCAGTAACTTACACAATTCTGGCAGAAGTGTGTCAAAATCTCTGTTACACCTCTTTATTTGCTCATCAAAGAATTTCTGCTTTTCAATTTCTACTTTATCCTTCAATGTCTCTTCCTTTATTTTCTCAATGTTTTCTGTGATATATTTACACAAGGTATCAAGTTGTCCTAAAGAATCTTTATTGTCTATATTACAGTTAGGAGCAATTACCTTCAAAATTGGTATGGTATCATCTATTGCCTTATAAGCTTATGAGCTGCAATCTGTTATCTTTTTAATTGAATCCAATAGTACCTCAGTCACATTAGTTTATTTGTAGCCTGATGATGAACCTAGATTCTGATTACCACCAGTGGAAGTAACCAAGCTTGTATTGACCTCTGGTAGGTCTGTTTGTGTCTGCATTTCTTTAAGCAATGGTTTTCCTACTTCTCCAGTTGTCGGTGGCACTATTTCCTTCTGTTCCTGTTCTTGTTCAGGAGCCTTTTGCTCTGTTTGTTGCATTGTCTCAGTCTGAGTCTGAGTCTCTACCTTTTCTCTTTGTTATCTGTCGGTTTCTCTTGTGTGTTATCAGTTTGCTCAGCTACCGGAGGCTCACTAGACATGTCAGTCTTATCAGTTGTATCTTTGTCTACCACAATGTTGATCTTTTGAGTATCAACATCCACAGTATATAAGACTTCAGGATTAGGATTACCATCTTCTACATCCATACTTTCAGCTGCCAGTTGATCTTTTGTAGCTGTTGTTTTTACCGGTGGAGTAATCAAAGGAGGTGGGGGTAAGTTGTCTTTAACCTTGATACTAGGTGGTCCACCAACTTTACCTTTACCCTTGTCTCTTTCTTTTTGATATACCTTTATAGGTTTGTGGTTCATGTATTCTTCTTGTTTTTCTTTTTCCACTAGGAAAATGTCCCATGCATTTTATGTCTCCTCAGTCACCTCATTAACTCTTCCAACCATTAAAGCAATGTGTCGGTGTGCAATAGAAAATACTGACTGGTTGGCTTGAGCAATTAAGTCATCAATTTCTTTGGGTGAATTCATCGGATATATAGCAAGTAGCTTCTCTATCTTTATTTTCTTGTCCAGTTCTATTACTGCTTGTCTTCTTACTTCCAGTCTCTTAAATAGGTCATTTGGAATTTCATTTACTACTTCCATCAAAAATTTCTTATACATATCCATATGCAATATAACATTGTTTTCTACTTGTTCTTTTTCATCAGTGGTCAGAGTGTCATATATTTTCTCTATATTCTTCAATTTGCCTTCCTCTGTAATTTCATTCAATAGTATATCAAGAGGGGCAAGTCCTTGTTTGTCCTCTTCTTCTTTTTGGGTGTCAGTTTCTTCTTCTTTGGTGTAGCCTTTCTTACCGGAGATCTCACTGCTTGTTGTTTTTGTCTTGTCCTCCTAGGTGAGGGTGTGGTTGCCGGTGAGGGATCTCTTTTCCTTACAACTCTTTTGAAAGTTGCAGGCACGTCACTCTCTGAAGAAGTACCTACTGGTGATAGGTGAGTTTTAGGTTGTGGAGCTGCTAACTCATCCTCTGTTATACCGGTTTGTTTTAACACATCTTCTTTAATGGCCTTTGCCTGTCTAGAGCCTTTTCTTACAACTGCCTCAACCTTTTTCACTCTTTTCTTGGATTGTATTTGGCTTTCAATAGTTTCTGCACTACCAAATACTTCTTCCTTAGGTTCTTTAGGGGCTTCCAGAAGTGCTTTAGCATATGTTTCAATTATATGATCATCTGTTTCATAACCCATTTCTGTTACCCAAACTATCCTAGGGATGACTGCTTCCATCCAGATCTCATCCTTCTTGATTACAAAGCATATTTCATTCTTATATTTGTCAACAATCTTTTGTGATAGTTGGATTCTTTTCTTCATTTTGACCTTTAGTGCTTGAAAGAAATCATGGATCTTGTTTTCCTTGTCTTCTCCCATATTATTGAATAATTTTGTTAACTGTTTGCCTACTGGTATATCATATCCAAGTTCTTTGTAGCCTATACCGGGAACCTGTTTGGTTATAAGTAGCATCAGACATACTAGCAGATTTCCAAACCTAAAAGTTCCTTTCTTGTTCTTCTTAATCTTGCCTAAGTTGTCAATTAATTCATCCTTTAACCACTCACATACATTAATCTTTGCATTATCTGTGACCATATCATAAGCACTTTTAATGCATAAACTTGAAACTGAATTAAGTCTATTTGCATGAGTAGCTTTATACCCTAATATCATGCTGATAAATCTCACATTAATGTCTGTTACATCATTTACTCTTAAGGACCTTTTATCAGATGTGGCACCAGTTAACTAAGTAACTAGGTCATTGGAAACCTTCTTAGTTTTGTCTAGCCTTTTACCAGTGGTCGGTAACCCTGTGACAGCTTTCATAGCTTCCTTAGTGATTTTGTGAATTGCATCTAGCCAGAAAAATTCACCATGTACCCTGCTTAAGACTATCCTAATCACATCCTTGGGGAATTCAGGAATGCTAAGGATCTCTGTAAATCCTAGAGTTTCAATGATCTTATGTTCATATTTTACATTGTCGGATTCATCACATATCACAGTTTTAAACATGGTTTTAATCTCTTCATCTCCTAGTTCCTCAATGTTACAGTGAATGTAAATTCTGGGGTCTTCAGCATAGACAACTCCCTTAGGAATTTGAGAAAAAGCACCTAAGGTATCATCTTTCTTTGCTACCTCAGGAACTAATTGAAATACGGGCCTAGGTCTTTTTATGACTTTGACAATAGTAGGGTTCATTATATATTCAATTACAGAGGTGGATGCCATGATAAAATACCTTTTACTGCCTTTAGGATGGATGATTGCTTGGAGTGTTCTTGCCTCTTAGCTCAGAATGCCTTAGCTCAGAATCTTCGCGCTCTTCATAGGTTTGAAATCTCGGTGAAATGAAATGGAGCCAAAACCTCAATTTTATAGTGTCTTTTCACCATTTACCACATTAAATGTATGTCGGTTAAGTATTCACTTAACATTGTATGTCGGTAATAAGTAATTTCCAACTCCTTATCTCTAACCGAGGGGATAATAGCACATGTGTCATTAGATTGCCAAACCCTCAAGGAAACTTTCTTCAATTAGATGAAGAACTTCCTACCGGTGGAGCACTGCTCTATCCTGTCAGTGAAGCATTGACTAGTTCTACCAGTGGAGGAGTATTCCCAATGTTTAAATCAGCTTTTCTAATCCATTGTTTTGAGAATTCTTGCTTAACCTCTTCAACTTTTTCTTTACCCTTCAAACTAGAACTTTTGTTGTCTACCGGTGATCCTTTACTTCTACAAAATTTTGCAATATGCCCAATCTTGTTACATGCATAACAAGTCACATTATTCTTCTGAATAGCTTTCCCATAACCTATGCTGGTTTGTGTTCTGCATTTATTAGATAAATGTCCAAATCTTCCACAAACATAACATCTCACATTCATTCTACAATTTTCAGAGTTGTGACCAACTTTGTTGCATTTTGAACATTGATCGGTGGGTGTGCTGATATTCTAATAATTTCTAGATCTACATTCATTTGCTCTATGACCATACTTATTATAGTTCAAGCATTTTCCATTGAATTTATAAGCATTAGGTTGTCTTATCGGTTTGCTATGATCCTGAGTATTTGCAATACCGAAGCTTTCACCAACTTCAAAGCCAATTCCAGAAGTGTCACCTTTAGGTTTTTGATTCTTCAGCAAGGTGCCAAGTTCCTCTGAGCTTTTCTTGAATTTTTCTTTATGTTGATTTGCAGTTTCTAGTTCTCTTTCTAGGACTTCTTTCTGTCTCATCAGTTCATTTGAGTCATTCTGAGTGTGCATCAGATCTGTCTTAAACATGTCATTTTCATAGTTAAGTCTTGTGTTTTCATTTGTTGCATCACTTAGTCTTCTGGTCAATTCTTCTTCATTCTTCTTCCTATCCTCAATCTCTTTACAAAATCTCATAGTCATATCTTGCATCGCATTCTTTGTTGTCATGTTCTCTTGTTTCAGCTTTCTTATCTAATCATTAAGTGATTCCTTTTCATCATTCTCATTTTGCAACTTGTCACAAAGTTCTCTTCTCTTATTTCTTGCAACAGTAAGATTCTTTTGAAGTGTCTGAATGATATCCTGAGCTGCCCTTAAATCATCTTCTGGTTTGATATTTTTCAATTTCTCTGCATCATAGTTTGAAAGAGCTTTGCTAAGCCATCAGATTTTCCATCTTTACCAGTGCCAAGATCTTCCTCAAGTTGTTAGGCTTCTGAAAATAGAGGACCAAGCTCTGATACCAATTGTTAGGAATCCCACAGATACTGAGAGGGGGGGCGGGGGTGAATCAGTATCTAACCGGTAATTAGAATTTCTTATCTTAAAACATGCAGAACATATTATAATAGTGTACCAGTATGCAAGAAATAATGTAATAAACAGAATTAAGAACATCCACATGAAAAGCACATCATAACACAAGGATTTAACGAGGAAACCCGATGTGGGAAAAACCTCAGTGGGATTTGTGACCCACAATATTCACTCACTGGCCAATAAGAGAATATTACTTACAATAGGGGCCTACACATGCAGGAAGGCCAACTGCCTAGAGCTCAATGCTCAATGGAAAGTCTCACTGACTTACAATGTGGATTCTACAAATCCAATATCTTGTACTGCTTTATAATAGCATCTATAATGCCTGATCCAGTACCGGTTGTTGCTCTGCTTCTTACATAAACCCTTCAACCTATATTTTGCATAATAGGTCTGCCTTAATATTTCGCATACATCACTTTCTTCACTTACTTCCTTACTTACAAAATGTCTACAATGATCTCTTTTATATATAAGAGTCATTTTAAAACATGCCAAGTTGGCTTACAAAGTTTTCCAATAATATAACAAAATCATGTCGACCTTTGTGCCGATATACTTCCTTTCTTTGTGTCGGTGCCGATGTCCTGAGTGCCGATGTAGAGTGTGATCTGCTGATGTCGGTGCACTAACTTGTCGGTGTAATGCCTTGCCGGTATAATGCTTTGCCAGAGCCATAGGATTGCAAGGTTGCCATCAATGACAAAACCTTCAATCACCTACAATGTCTCATTGGAATGTGCATATGCCAACAATAATGAACATAGATTTGTATGAAGGTTTATCTTAATACGAGAATGAGTCCTAGTTGAAACCTTAATATGAATTAAAGGCCTTGGAAAAATGTGACACATGGGTCTAATTGAACTTCCCAAGAGCATAAATTCCATTAGATGCAAATGGGTATGTGAGAATAACTTTAAAGTGAATGGTGAGTTGAAGTGGTACAAGATCCAATAAGTAGAAAATGGTTATTCTTGGGTTGAGGGAGTGGATTTGGTTGATAATTTATCTCCCATGGATAAAATAACCTCTATTAAAAAAAATTTATCTTCTTTTTTTTGACTTAGAGGTAGAGAAAATGGATGTTAAAACAACTTTTTTGCATGGGGATCTTGATGGAGAAATATTTATGGAACAACCTAATAATTTTATTATGTAGGGTCAAGAGCACTTGGTTTGCAAATTAAAGATATCTTTTTATGGTTTTAACCAATCATCAAGAATGTGGCCCATCAAAATTTTGATAATTTCACATTAGATCATGACTTTATTAGAACAAAAATGAATCACTATGTTTATTTTAAAGGTACCCAAAAACCATGACCATTTGTTGAAACCCTCACCTCTTCCAACAAAATATTGATAGATTTAATTTTCATGAAAGTACTATTACACTCAACAATGTATGCATCCAACTTATACAGTGTGCTAAATCTAACACCTCTAACAATCACCATAGCACCTTTGACCATTTTGCATTGTACATCAGAAAAGACTACCTACACACTCGAATCTATTTGTTCTCTCATAGATATCAAATTTTGTGCTAGTCCAAGTATATGCAACACACCATTAATCATTTTTATCTCACCATGAGGAAACCTAATTTTAACTTTACCATGGCCAACAATATCTAAATGAGAATCATCACCCAATTACACCTTACCTCCATCAAATTCTTCATATTCTAGAAAACCAATCACTATTACAAGTCATATGAAAAGATGCACTTGAGTAAACTAACAATGCAAAATTACCTGCATGAGTGAAAGTTGAAATGAATGCATAACCATGTTCCTTCTTGGACTCAGAATCATAATCAAATTTATTCTTTTTTTTTCTTCTTTTCTTCTTTGCACTCCTTACAAAAGTGTCCAGGATCACCACAACTCTAGCAAATAACCTTGGACTTTCCAGAGGAGTTGGGTCTCCTCTTAGACTTGAATTTATTACACTTTTCATTCTTCTTGCCTTTTTCCTTTAGTTTTCCACAAAGTCTTAGGGCCTCCTTGAATTTATTGTTGATAACCATCATAAGAGAATCCCACGAATTTGGCAAAGAACAAAGAAATATTTGGTATTTACCCTCCTCATCTATCTTGACATCAACAAATATCAATTGAGCCACCAACATATTAAATGCTTCCAAGTGGTCTATAATTTGTCCACCCTCTTCCATTCTCAAGGAATACAATTACTTCCTCAAGAAAATCATGTTCACTAAAGATTTGGCTTGATACATCTCACCAAGTTTCTTTTGTAGCTTATTTACAAAGGACTCTTCATGGATGTTATTTAAAATAGAGTCTACCAAGCACAATTTGATTAGACCCTTGTGTTTATAGTCTATAACATCATGTTGAGTAGTCCCACTAGGATTTGTAATTCTTGTATACGATAAAAATGAAATGTTAAACTATTGTAAAACCAACAAAGATCCAACCACATAAAACCCTAGTTTTGCAATTAAGATCCACAGTATACCAATGAAGAACCTAAAACATGCAAATCGCAACAAATTAGGAAGATTATACCATTTACATTGCTTAGTAGGGTTTGATCTCCATTGTTTCCTATCTCCATTTATATTTCTTGATATGTTTGCTCTCAGATTGTGTATTGTGCACAAGATCTCAACAAGGAACAGATTGTGGTTTTGTAGATGCTTTATTGCTTGATCACTATGAAAGGTCGCATGAAGATTGATTCACTTGTTAGGGATATGATCTTAATATTTAGGGTTTGGCAAGGATGAAAGGGTCCTCTTATATAGAGAGTGCCTTAGAAATGGAGGGATAGGATTAAGAAGTGGAAGGATTAATGGTTGGCTAGGATTAGAGGGTAGGTATAGAAAATAGGAAAATATTAGAGAGGTGGTTAAAGGCAAATTAAGAAATGAATGGCAAGTGTCATGGAGGGAAAAAGCTAATGAATTAATTAAATAAATAAAGATCTATTTAATTAATAGAAAAAGTGAGACCAATCAAATTATAAATAAAATATTTATTTAATTTTGGGGAAAGGATACTTTAAATATATAAAAAATATTTATTTAAATGAGGAAAGGCTAGAAGAGGAGTAAATGAATTAATTAAATAAATAAATAAATATTTAATTAATAGACGGTTTAGGATAAAATAATTAAATAAATAAAATATTTATTTAATTAGGCTAGGACAATTGTAGGTGTCTTCATTTTGCCCCTTTTTGAGACAATGCATCTTGTCACATTGGCTCAAAGAAAATAACATTAATTGATACAACATTTACCCCAGTACGAGAGTAATATGCCCCCTTGAGAGATTGGGTAAATTTTTTTCAAAAAATTGCAAACAATCTCTCAAATAAAAAGAATGACTAGAAGGGATAAGGATAAGATGATAGGGTCAAGTAGGTGAAAACTAGACTCAAAATGGATCAGCGGGCAAGGAAAAGGTGTCGAGAGACGAGCACATCCAATTAGGGTTCCACAACCTATATAGAGTAGCCATGGGGAGAAACATCCTCATTTGCATCCATAGCATTTGAGAGAGCAAAGCATAGAGCATCTAGAGAGATTAGGAGAGCAATTAGCAGTTAGAGAGTCGTGGTAGTCAAATTGCACGAGTTTGATCAAGTCTGATGCTTCAAGAGGCCTATACACATGGGTGAGCCAATATGCACCTCAAACTTGACTGTTGATTTTGCATTTATTAGGCTAGATTGTAGGTCAAAGAAAAAATGTGGTAGGATAGTTTTAGGTTTTGAATGTGTGTAGGTAGGTTATGAGTGTGTATGCGATGCGATGGAGTGTATAGGCTAGGTAAATCTGCGTATGGGTTTGTAATAGTGTATGTGTCATCAAAATTTGTGTATAGGCATTAGGTCGCATATATGTTGCAAAGCCATATTTGCATCAAACAGTGACACGTATGTGCATGAAAATATGTATGTACCAGATAAAACTGTGTAATGGTACTAGAACTATGTCTATGTTAAACAGTGGGGTGTATGTGTGTCAAAACACGTATATACTAAGAAAAGTGTTTATATGCAATATTTGCATGTATAGGAAGTCCCATAATGCTTATATGTTAGGCAGGAAAAAATTAAGGCAAAAATCAACAGTAATGTGATAAACATATGCTACAAATTGGAAACTATTGATATGATAAACTCAGACAAGTACCCCAACAAAGATAAGGTTAAGGGAGGAATTAGTGGCAATGTGATAAACATGTGCAACCAATTAGATAAACTATTGAGATGATAAACTCAGATAGGTTCCCCTAGCAAGGATAGGATTAAGTGCAATGTGATAAACATATACACAAAAAATCAATAGTGTCATGTGATAAACATAAGCACTATTAATATAAAGCTTGATAAGTAGCACCATGTGATATACATAAGTACTACTAGGATAAACCTAACTGCATGATGCCCTGTGATAAACACAAGCACCAAAAACATAGGGTAGACAAACAACACCATGTGATAAACATAAGCACTACTAGAATAAGATAGGATAAGCAACACCATGTGATAAAAATAAGTACTACTAGGATTGATAGAACTTATGCACTTTTCTTATTATGATTGCAGGAGTACCTGGCTCCATTGGAGTCTTGGGAGAGATACCTATGAGACAAATGCTACAACCAGAGTTGAGCAAGGATGAACATAGATCAATAGAGGCTATGGGATTATGATACATCATGTTCATACCTAATATCCAAATGAACATGGGCTTGTTGACTACATTGGGTGAGAAATGGCACTCAGAGACTTGCAAATTCCATCTGCCGACTAAAGGAGAAGGAGGAGAGGAGGGACCAAGAGGATAGTGAGGGGGAGAGGGGCATGTGGGTTAGATGGGGTAGATGGAGGCAGACAGGGAGGGGATGGAGATTGGAGTTGCAAGCCGCCAAGACCACTATGGGGTAGGGGAGGATAGTTAGTACAAATGTAGATATAGGGACATGCGCAGGTAGAGATACACAATTAGGGACAAGACGCCCCACAAGAGGGTGATAGAGGAGATGAGAGAGAAGAGGTTGCAAGGGGAGAGAATGAGAGGGATGAGATTATTGAGGGATTGGAGGGAGTGGTGGCCAGACTAAGGCAACAACTACATGAGGCCAAGGATGAGAGGGACAAGGCCATCAAGCAATATACTATCGTTGAGGAGACTATCATGACAGCTAGGGCCACACAACAAGGAGATAGTGGTTTAGGATACACATACTATCTCAAGGATAGGGGTGAGATTAGTTATTGGAGGAACCTCTATGAGGCAACAATTCCTCCTCACCTCAGAGCAGGGAGTTATGGGAAGGGGTCATAGACTACTACTAGGAGGGATAGGCGGAAGGCATCTAGCGACAGAGTTATGGGACCACCACTACCAACAAGGTCAACAAGAGGGGGGTGATGGGACACTCTAGGGGTTGGACCTTCAAGATCTTAGATTCTGTCAAGGCCTGCTGACTTCGAGAGAGGGGGTTCATTGTAGCTCTCTCGAGTCCGCTTTTGTATCAATTGATTTTGTTCAATGATGTAAACACCTTTGGGTGATTTTGTAGCCATATGATTTTTGGATAATATTATATCATTGTATATGTGAGATGATCCATTTTGATGATGATTATATGCTTATGTTCTTATGTGATGCATTTATGATAAGATATAAGATTCATTTTATTTTCTATATGCTTATGCTAGTTATGATGGTGTTCTACCATGCAATATTCTATGTGATGTATTGACATGCATTTTATGATTCTATATGGTTATTTCATACACGATGATGATGTAATGTTCAAATTTATGATGGTGTAGTTATTCTATATTATAATGATATATGATGGATGCATTCATGTCCATTATTTTTAATATGAAGTGCTAACAAGTGGTGTGTGCAGGATGTGATCTTATGATATGCATGCTTATGATATGATTATATGAAATCTAATGTACGGATGATGCAGATCTATTAACATCTTCAAGCTATAAGTGTATCTTGCCACATATGTTAATATGTTTGATCTTGTCACAATGTTGTCATCCTGATAAAGGACAGATAATGCTGAAAAACCTTGTTGTAGTCAAAGCCTGTTGAAAGATTGATTTGTTGAAAGCTCATTGTTGCTTGTGTCTAATCTGAAACTAATTTATTCCATGAAACTGACACTTTATTTTGAAGAAGAGAAAAAGCTTTATTGTGATGCAAGTAATATTTTATTGTGGATTGTGCACAGAAAGAAGGAACAAAAAGACAATACACCTCAAAACATGTGATGCCAAGGTTCCACTTCCATCACTAGGTTTAGGATTTGCCCCCAGTTATAGATAGGACCCGATGCACATGAAAGGGGGAATTGTCAAAAACAAAGCTCAAGAGTTAATAAGTTATTTTCCAACCAAAAACTAAAACAAATGAACTAAAATCCTTCAAATGCATATCAAAAGAGATAAAAGTATACAAAGGAAGCATAAAGAAATGAAACAGGAGCAAGAAGACTCCCTAAGATGCTCCCATGATGCTTGATAGCTCTCCCTTGTTCTTCTCCTCTCCAAGATCCAAAGCTTGCTTGAGTGTAACCCTCAATCTTTAGCATGAAGCCATGGATGCCAAATGAAGTATTGAAATGGTTGAAAATGACGAACTCTTATTACTATGCTAATGCAAAATAGTAATGTTGCTATGAGAAAGCTTAAGTGTGAATGCCTATGCAAGTATAATAATAATTCTAAAATGCTTCCTCCTTTTCTTGAGGATGAGAGTTCTATGTATAGGAGAAATAGTTGAATGAATGGTCAAGATTGATCTGGCTTGTGGAGGGCTAGGATTGCATGATCTTGAATCCATGTGATAGTTTTCAAAACCAATCCCATGTTGACAAGTGTCAATATGAGAGGGCTTGAGAGGAGAGAGAAGAAGCATTAAATGCTTGAGAGGACATGAGGGTAATATCATGTGGTTGAGCTATTGGATATAGTCTTTATCTAATGTTAAAGCTATTATCCAATGGGTAAACTATTGTGCAATTTTTACCCATGGCTAGGCCTTGACCAAAGGGACAAGACCCATGTGGGTTAGTGTGTTGAAGAAGAGAAGCATTTAAGATTTTGTAAGAGTCTTAAATGGGTGAGATGATGGGTTGGGGTTTAATTGGGGATTAGGATTCTGCAAGTGATTAGAAATGGGTTTAGGCTAATTTGGAAGGGATTAGAAGAATCTAGAAGAAGGTTAGGCATGCAAGTGGGCTTGGCAAGTGGGTGAGGATAAATAGGCTTTTTAATTATATCATTTATTTAATTAAAATAGTTGATGCAACTTGCATTTGTAGGATAATGCAAGTGGATGGGATAAAATGGGATTTTAAATAAATGTTAATTTATTTAAATGAGAGGAAATGGGAATTAAATTAATATATTAATTTATTTAATATTTGGAATATAGTTAGCAATTAATTAGATTAGAAGAATAGGTTGAAATGAATTTAATTAATAGATGAATGTTAGTGTATTAAATAAATACTAAATATTTATTTAATTAGCGGACAAATTTATGTGTCCATGATTTAATTTATTATGGGTGAAGAAAAGGGATGTAAAGGTTTATTATAGATGGCAAACCAATATTAGGTAGATCAATAACGAGCCATGATGAGAATGGGTAACTTTATTATTAAATGATAGGATGTGAGTCTGTGCAAGTTGAAAGGATGAAGTTGAGTTTGAAGGAGGGAGGAGCAAAATTCTCTACACATGGCGTCGGTAACCTAGTTTTCACCATGGTACTTGCCTAGGGTGCCACTGAAGTGGTTTTCACTGCTGGAAGAATTTATTTCTCTTTACTTTTTTTTATTTTTTGTGTTATAAGACACCTGTTTCCTAGGTTTTCACCAAAGTGATGATTGTTTTTTCAATTTTTTGTATTTTTGATATTTTTTTATTTTTTATTTTTTATTTTTTATTTTTATGATTCTTTTTGTAATGATTTTTACCCACAAAATTAAAATGAAAAGAACAAAACCCTACTAAAATTCTGAGAGATTTCTGAAAATGAAATTTTTTTAGAAAAATACCTTGATTTGAGCCCTAGAAAGTAGATTTATTGAAAAACCCTAATTTCCAAAGATTTGATTTTTTACAAATTATTTTGAATCAAAATAAAAATAAAAAACAATGGAACCCTTGTATAATTCTTAGAGATTTCCAAAAATGTAAGAAAATCCAAAAAAATTTCTAATTTACTCCTAAAAATATTTTTTAATGAAAAACCATAAAAAAATAATAAATAATACAAAACTGATCCAAAAAATCTGAATTTTTGACTGAGACATCTTGATAGAATTTCAGAACCGCAAAACAAAAATTGGACATAAATTCAAAAAAAATTGTGAGATATGATCAAATCATTGCAAAATCCTAATTTTCGAAGATCTAATTCTTCATGAATTATTTTGCATCAAAATTAAAATCATAAAGAACATACCCCCTCTATAATTCTGAGAGCTTTCCAAAAATGTAAGAAAATTGGAAAAAATTGCTAGTTTTATTCTAAAATTATTTTTTTAATAAAAAATTCATAAATAATTCAAAACTAAACCAAAAAATCTAAATTTCAGACTGAGCACTCTTGATACCATTCCAAGCTTGCGAAAAAAATTGATGCAAAAATTATTAGCCATATGTGAGATATGATCAAATCTTTTTAAAACCCTAATCTTGCGTCCAAAACCCCAGCATTCACAAGGTTAGTCTCCAAATTGTTTTACAAAACATTAATATAGGGTTAGAAAAACCTGCAAAAACACGGATCTAATAGAAATCAATGTCCCATCGGGTGTGCCAAAATATATACGATAAAAATAGAATGTTAAACTATTGTAAAACCAACAAAGATCCAACCACATAAAACCCTAGTTCTATAATTAAGATCCACTATACACCAATGAAGAACCTAAAATATGCAAATCACAACAAAATAGGAAGATTATACCATTCACATGCTTAGTAGGGTTTGATCTCCGTTGTTTCCTATCTCCATTGATTTTTCTTGATATAGTTGCTCGTAGATTTTGTATTATGCACAAGAGCTCAACAATGAATGGATTGTGGTTGTGTAGACACTTGATTGCTTGATCGCTATGAAAGGTCGCATGAAGATTGATTCACTTGTTAGGTATATGATCGTGTTAGTTAGGGTTTGGAAAGGATGAAAGGTTCATTTTATATAGAGAGTACCTTAGAAACACTAACTCATTTGGGTGCATTTTCTGACGATGATGAACTATGAGATTTTTTTTGTTTTGTTGGATCTTACGAGGCAATTTGTGTCAATTTGTTTTTTTTTTAAATCTTGCCAATTCATCAGAATTTCGACGAAAGTACTTATTGTTAGAAATACGATAGATGTTCATCGAAATTTCGATGAAAAACAGAAAAGTGAAAAAGTAAAAAAAAAACCCTTAAGGTTAGTCAAGTAAATAATATTAAAAATCATGCAGATAGTGTTCTCTGTACTTGCGACATCGTTTTGCTTGGTTTGTGAAGGTTATAGACCGAATTTTCCATAGCCTGATTTTTTTGCTTGTGAAGAAAAATCATGTCAGATAATATCACTGAAGAACAAAATAAGGAGACAATTGCTAGATTGTGGTCTAGCTTGAAAAGAAAAGGTGATGGGAAATGTTATTGTCCCTGCAAAAATTGTAAGGGCTTAAAGACTAGAAGACTTTTAATTACAACTGAGAAACATTGTAGGCAACATGGTCACATTGAAGGGGGGCATGATTATCGTCCATTGGTAAGTTATTCATTATATGTGTTTATATTGATTGCATTTGTAAATGTTTATATTGGTTTAACAATTTATATACATAAAAAATCACTTGATAATGAGATCATGATCATGGTGTATTTATGTTGATCATTTTTATATAGGTGGGGCACCCTAGGGCACATGATATGGACTACCACGACCCAAAGAATGTGGTTTTCCAAGTGGAAGAACATGGAGGTGTGAATATTGTAGCTAAAGATAATGATCCTATGGAAGAAGATGATCATGCGCCAGAAAACACAGTTGAAGATGATGGTAAAAATACATTGATCCATGACACAATTATTACTTGTGCAGCTGATCATGATGATCCAGATGACTTTGATGTTGTTCATGATTTACCTACACTTGAGAAGGCATATAAGCCCCTTTACGAAGGCTCCCAAACAACTCTTCTCTCTGTTGTATTGTTGTTGGTGAACTTGAAGGTTATGAATGGTTTATCCAACATAACAATCTCACGTATGTTAAGGTATGTCATATATGTCATCCTTTTTCATCTATTTTTGTTGTTATTTCATCACTAGTAAATAAAAGGTGAAATATGTACCATTAATATTCTTTATATTAATAAAATATTTTTTTCATTTTAGATTGATAAGTGATTTTTTGTTACCACCATCAAATATTCTACCTCGCTCATACTGAGAACTATATACCATTATGAAATATACTGGATAAGAGTATCAAGCAATATATGCATATACCAATGATCATATTATATGTCATAAAAAACATAACTTTGCAATGGAATACCCTGAATGTCACATCAGTAGATATCAAGTAGATCAACTAACAAAAAAGGTGTCTCGCAAGGTTCTTCGTTATATTCTAATAGGGAGATTGAATGAGAAGTTGCTCAATATGTCTAAATTGGTTTAATCTATCAGTGGACCCAAAGGATATGATTTTTCTTTGTTTTCAATTAGTGTTTGCAATAAAAAACTTCAACACCCTCACCTCTTCTCAAACAACCACCCCCTTGTGTGTTATACAACTTTGTTCTAGCTTGTTTCCTCAATGTTGCTCAAATCCTCCACCATAGGTCCACACCCTAAAAATGGTGTCTTGACTGTCATTATTGATTTAATTCAGCCCATTATGTGTATTTCAACTGTCCTTCAAGAGTTTGGAAGGTTCTAACATCAATGAGACAACCGGGATCACTTTTTAGTAAAACAGGGCTAAAAAGGTTACTAGCCCGTGGAGGCCTAATTTGAGTGAAATTTGCTTATATGGTGCAACGATGGCCAAGAAAACCTAGGAACCTGACTTGGAAGGTGTATACAAGGTCCAAAATCAAATATTTTTGAGGTCTTAGCTCCTGAGAGGGTAGTATTATGACTGTCCACATTTTGAGGCAAAGAAGTAGAGTTTTTAGAGGATTTTGTTCATGCAACAAAGGAACTCACCCTTACACCACAAAACAAGCTTCTAAATTCTTGTAGAATCTCTGCCACATCATTTAGAACAATACTCCAACTTTGTCCTGCATGATATTTCATCAAACACTTGCAATGCAAACTGAAAAATGACTGTTTTATTCACTTTCACTACTAATTCACTATTTTTCTGCACTTTGAAAGGTTAGACTTTCATGGAAACTTAACCAGTACATGTATAAACCTCTAAACATTGTTAGCCCCTGTTACAAGATTCCCAAGCATGGGTATGTTCATCAATCAACTTTAGAATAAAAAAGATATTAAATTCCCCAAAACTGGGTACTTGTTGTCAATTATAACTCAACACACTTGCAAGGTGAAATACACATTGTTTGGAGTTCCAAATGTCTCTAAAACTCCAAGGATACTAGTGCAAACCTTTGTCTTATGTTTTTTCACTCAATTGACCTTTGAGCACAAACTTGTTTGAGTCTTTGTTCACATTTACTAGCCAAGTCCATCTCCAACTTGCCTAGTATGAACTCAAAAGCACTTCTTTTGCACAACCCTGACCAAAACATAAATTATTTACACTGTACATGAGCAATAAAAAATTTCTAAGTCTATCCATGGGAGCCCAAACCTGGATTAGACAAGTTGATGCATTTTGGAGGCCAAAACCCTTGACAGGGCAGTCAAAGAGCAAAACTGAAACAATTTTACAAAACCAACTTCCAAATGCTCAACCTGCAAAGAAATTACATAAAGTGCATTGAATATACACCAAGATAATTGTCCAAAAGGTATAGTATAGAAATGATAAGCCCCAGTACGGACTACTATACAAATGGAGCTCAAAACATGAGAAAAGACAGAAAATTGCTTGCTCTTGAATTGATTTTGATAGAAAGTACAAAAGCAAACCCTATACCAAGAAGAGGGACGCATTTAAATAGAATTTGGAGGTAGTTATCAAGTCCTGTATGGACATAAGTCATTTTTGTCTTCTTTTTACAAAAAGTATCCAAAATGACAACTTTTACAAGCAAAATGACAACTTTTGTTGCTCCAAGTGGCAATTTGAGCAACCTAACTCAACCAACCTTCCAAAATCACCTAGGAATGATTAAAAACACTTTCTAAACATGTTTCAATGCTTTCCAAAGCATGGCTAAGCCTATAAGGTAATTTTCCACTTTTTAGCCTTATTTGGCCTAGGAGCACAAAACTGACAACTCAAACTTTAAGAAGCAAAACTTCATCTCTCAAGCACAAAATGAGATAAAACACTTATGAAATGACTAAAAACAACCTATAACAAAATTCAAAACCTATTACAAGACTCACAAACACTTAAGCATGAAAATACTAAAAAGGAAAGTGAAACATGACTAGGTGAACCTGCACCATACTCCCCCAAAGACAAAGAAGTCATGTGACTCCTTGAGGCAGAAAAGAAGGAATTCCAGACTTAGATAAATCAGACTCATGTACCCAGGTGGCTTCTGAAAGTGGTTTATCTTTCCACTTGATGAGATGTTCCATGTACACTTGATGGCAAGCCTTCTTGTAAACTCTTGAGTCCAACACTTGTTCAGCTTGAGGAATGGATGGAGGAGGCAAAGGCAGGTCTAAAAGTGACTTGTGAACATCTGAAACTTTATCATCCTCCTTAGGAATATGACCTTTGAATGTCACCAAATCTGAAACATTGAAAATAGGAGACAAAGAAAGATCAGTAGGCAAATCAATTTTATATGCATTAGAACCATACTTAGCCAATATCTTGCAAGGACCTATCCGCCTCAT
Organism: Cryptomeria japonica; assembly: GCF_030272615.1. NCBI lineage: Eukaryota > Viridiplantae > Streptophyta > Pinopsida > Cupressales > Cupressaceae > Cryptomeria > Cryptomeria japonica. Next base: position 667,921,888 of record NC_081411.1, on the reverse strand, counting down.
TTGGATCTTGTTGGGAACTCCCTTTTGCAATCTAGACTTGTTCAAATGCACCATCACAAAGTCCCCAACTGAAAATTGAACATCCCTCTTTGATGCATCCACTCTAGCTTTCACTTTCTGTGAGGTATCCTGAAGAGTCTTTCTCACTTGCTCATGAACTTCCTTCATTGATTGAGCCATGTCATCTGTTGTACCACTCTTTTGTTGCATGTTACCAAGATCCCTTAACTCCATGACACCTCTTGGGTGCATACCATAAACAATCTCAAAGGGACTCTTACCAGTTGACCTGTTAACATTATCATTGTATGCAAATTATGCCTGATGGATGAGTTGAACCCAACTTTGGTTGTATTCCTTTGTCAAACACCTTAAGAGGTTGCAAAGAGTCTTATTGACCACCTCAGTTTGGCCATCAATCTATGGGTGATAAGATGAACCAAAAGAAAGATTAGTACCCATTCTTTTCCACAATGTCTTCCAAAAATGGCCAAGAAACATAACATCTCTATCAAAAACAATGCTAGAAGGTAAACCATGGATTCTAATAACTTCCTTGAAAAACAAATAGGCTATATGACTAGCATCATGTGTAGTCTTGCAAGGAATAAAGTGTGCCATTTTACTAAATCTATCTACAATCACAAAAATGCTATCAAAACCATCTTTAGTCTTAGGTAATCCTACCACAAAATCTATGCTAACACATTCCCAAGGCCTTGTAGGAATTGGAAGAGGCTGATAAAGACCAGCATTAGAAGTATTACCTTTTGCTTTCTGACAAACCATACATTTCTCCACATACCTTCTGACATCTCACTGCATTTTAGGCCAATAATAAAAATGTTGCACCAACTCCAATGTTTTGTTGAGACCAAAATGTCCACTCAAACACCCATTGTGCTTTTCTTGAATCAGATTCTCCCTCATTGAGAGTTTAGGAACACATAGCTTCCCACCTTTAAACAATAAACCATTTTTCAAAGTATAATCAGCATATTCACTATGAAAAGAATTATCAAATGCTTGGCAAACCTTATAGATGGCTGCAAAATCTTCATCATCGGGATACATTCCTTTGAAGCATTATATGCCAATACTCTGAACCTGTACCTCCTGCACTGTTAGAAGCCTTCTACTCAAAGCATTTGCTACCTTATTGCATTGTCTTTTCTTGTGCTTAAGAGTAAAAGTGTATTATTGTAAGTACTCAACCCAACAGAGTCATGATCCTAGAGACCATTAACATTGGAGAGGGGAACACTATGGCCGATTATATCGAAGATCTAAAGAACACAATTGCCAAAGCAGAAGACATCAGAGATGCCTTTAATCCCCGGTTTGAGAAAATTGAAAAGGAGATACAGGATAGAAAAACCCTGGAGGAAACTAGCGAAAAAATGCTCTCGGATAGAGTTGCCAAAGTGGACAAGATAGAGGAGTGCCTCAAGAACATTGTGGAGAAGAGTCTCAGCATTCTGAAAATCTCAGCCAACAACACCCATACCCTCATCAGCAAGCTTGATGATGAAAAGGAAACCCAGGAAATTGACCTGGATGCAGAAGGAACCGGGGAAGCCCAAGGTCCTAGAACCCGCACCCGTGGAAAGAGGAAGGAAAAGAAAGTGAATAAGGACCTAGAGGAGCTAAAAGCAGTTGGGGTGACCTATGATGAGTTGGTGACTAAGGCAGAGGATCTATTGAAGAAAATTACTATGTAGTGTCTCCTTGGGTTATTTGTTGTTTTTTCTGTTTGTTGGTTTTTTGACCAGTCGCTTTGTATGTGGACTCTATTTTCTCAGCTTTCTTTTTAACTATATTGTAATGGTTTTGGGTCCTTAAAACCTGTTTTTCTATCAATCAGAACATACCTATGATTTAACTTATCTTGTGAATCAAGAAACTCAAAGCCTGATTATCTGTATAAACAGCAAACTCCTTTGGAAGCAAATATGTCTCCACTTTCTAAGTGCTTGAACTAAAGCATAGAGATCCAAATCATAGGAAGAGTACTTCTTTTTAGCATCATTTAATTTTTCACTAAAGAAAGCTACAGGTCTATTATCCTGACTCAACACTGCACCTACTGTAATATTACTAGCATCACATTCAATAGTAAATAACTTGTCAAAACTAGGAAGTATAAGCACTGGTTGAGAAGAAACCTTGGTTTTCAAACGTTCAAACCCCTTATTTGTTGCATCTCTCCATTGAAACTTTACCTTAACTCCACCTTTTATAGTATCAAACATTGGTGCACAAATTTCACTAAACCCTTTGATGAACTTCTTGTAGAATTGTGCTAAGCCATGAAAACTTCAGACATCACTTGTTGATTTGGGTGTAGGCCAATTTGTGATGCCTTGGTTTTATCCATTTTCAAATCTCCACCTGAGATCACAAAGCCAAGATAAACCAATTCTTGCTTCATAAAATCACACTTTTCTAAATTGATTGTTAGTTGTTCATCATATAATTTGTTCAAGACAATTTCAAGATGCTTCAAATGCTCTTCTTTAGTTTTATTGAATATTAGTATGTCATCTAAGTACACCACTACAAATTTACCAATGAAATCATGCAACACTTCATTCATGAGTCTCATGAATGTACTTGGGGCATTAGAAAGTCCAAATGGCATAACTAGCCACTCATAAAGACCCTCATTTGTTTTGAAGGTTGTTTTCTATTCATCACCTTCTTTTATCTTGATTTGGTGATAACCACTCTTGAGGTCATTTTTTGTGAAATACTTGGCACCTGCCAAACAATCCATCAAATCCTCAATCCTTGGAATAGGAAATATATACCTGATAGTAATTCTATTTATGGCTATTGAATCTATGCATAATCTCCATGTACCTCCTTTCTTAGGTGCTAAAATGGTAGGTACTGCACAAGGACTTATACTTTTTCTTATCATATTTTGATCTAGGAGTTCTTGCACTTGTCTTGCCACTTCTTAGTTCTGCTCAGGTGTCATCTTATAGGCCACTTTGTTTCGTAAAGAGGCTCTTGGTGTGAATTCTATCTGATGGCTAATGGCTCTAGGAGGTGGTAAGGTTGCAGGGGTTCCATCCCTTATAATTTCTTTAAAATTATCAAGTATTTGTTGCACTTCTTGTGGTATTTCAACCTTCTTATCCTTATTTTCTTCCTTGGGTGTCACTATGAGTGCAAATCCCACTCCTTTACCCTCTTCAAGTGCGTTAATTCACTATAAAAACATTCTGATTCTTTGAACTGCTGTCCTCTTTCTCTCCATTTAAAGACTGAATTTTGTATGTAACACCATCCTTCTAAAATGAGTAGGAGTTATTTTCACCATTGTGTATGGATTTCCTGTCAAATTACCAAGGTCTACCAAGAAGTAGATGGCAAGCATCTGTTGGAAGAATATCACATAAGATCTTATCTTGATACCCTCCTATAGTGAATTCTACCCATGTTTGTTCATTGACAAGAACATGTTGCTCCCTATTCAACCATGTGACTCTATAGGGATGTGTGTGAGGGATTCTTTCTAGTTTGAATTTCCTCATTGCTTCTTCTGAAACTATGTTATATGTGGATCTGAAATCAATGACCACCTTGCATACATTTCCCATGATCTTACACTTAATTCTAAACAATGACCTTCTTTGAATAGGTTCCTCCTTTATTGGCTCCTTTATCAAGACTCTTCTCATCATCAAACTCTCACCATCTTTTGATGTTAAGCTCACTTCATGAGCTTTGCTGCTTGTTGAACTTTCTTGCACATAAATCACTTTTCTTTCACCTCCTTGTGATGAATTGGGTTTGTCTGGACATCTGTAGGCAGGGTTCCCCAACTTCTGATAGTTGTAGCATTTCATGGTGGAGAAGTAGGACCCTCTTCCTGGTCCACTAGATCTACCTCTACTTGGGTTGTTAGATCCCCTTTCTCTATAGCTACTCTTGCTATATGAATCCCCACTTTGCTCAATAAGTTTGGATTCTCCTTGGGACCTTTGATCTCCTCTTCCACCAAAACTTCCTCTATAGCCTCTACCATCTCTACCCCTACCTCTGCCTCTGTTGCTTTGTTCTTGCTTTTTCTTAATCTTCTCTTCCACTTTGAGTGCTAGTTGATAATAATTGTGAACTATTTGTGGACATAGAAAACTCATCTCTTCTTGTATGTTCCATCTCAATCCATTCAAATACCTTGCTACTTTTATACTACCTTGGATCTCATGCATAGTTTTTGAAATTCTTCAGTGTAGCTACTGACAGCTAAGTCTTTTTGTCTCAAGTTTTTTCTTTTCCTATGTAGTTGGATTTCATAGTCTTCAGGAAGATAGGTTTCTCTAATTTTGGTTACCATTGCCTTCCAAGTGGATATTGGTTGCTTACCTTCTTTCACCCTTTCCTCTTGGATGAACTTCCACCAAGTTAAGGTTGTCCCTCTCAACCTTGATTTTGCTACTTTAACCTGTTGTGCTTCAGTTATTCCATCACATTCAAAATGGTTTTCTAGGCCTTCAATCCATTCTATAAGAGCATTTGGATCCATCTTTCCACTGAAAAGAGCCACTCCCTCTAAGGTTTTACCACTCATGGCTCTCAAAGTCTTCAAGAATCATTATTTCTCAAGAAAAGGGTCAGGTATGGGAACTTCATCTTCTATTTCCACCATTTTGCCCTTAGCTCCAACCTTATCATGGACTTCTTCAGTCTCAACTTCAACTTCAACTAGTTTTGTTGCTAGCTGCTCCAACCTCTCTCTGAGTCCTCTATTTTCTTCTTCTTGGTCTTCGACCTTCTTGGATAATTCATAATTAGTCACCATGTTTTCTTCTAAGGATTCTATTGACCCTAAGTCGGTTTGTTTTATTTTTTCCACCTGAAACTTTCTCTGGCTCTAATACCACTATGATAGGGAGATTGAATGAGAAGTTGCTCAATAGGTCTAGATTGGTTTAATCTATCAAGTGGACCCAAAAGATATTTTTTTTCTTTTTTTTCAATTAGTATTTTAAATAACAAACTTCAACACTCTCACCTCTTCACAAACAACCAGCGCTTTGTGTGTTATACAACTTTGTTCTAGCTTGTTTCCTCAATGTTGCTCAAATCCTCCACCATAGGTCCACACCCCAAAAATGGTGCCTTGACTGTCATTATTGATTTAATTGGGCCCATTAGGTTTATTTCAACTTTCCTTCAAGAGTTTGGAAGGTTCTAACATCAATGAGGCAACCGGGTTCACTTTTTAGTAAAACAGGGCTAAAAAGGCTACTAGCCCGTGGAGGCCTAATTTGAGTGAAATTTGCTTATATGGTGCAACGATGGCCAAGAAAACATAGGAACCTGACTTGGAAGGTGTATACAAGGTCCAAAATCAAATATTTTTGAGGTCTTAGCTCCTGAGAGGGCATTATTATGACTGTCCACATTTTGAGGCAAAGAAGTAGGGTTTTTAGAGGGTTTTGTTCATGCAACAAAGGAACTTACCCTTACACCACAAAACAAGCTTCTAAATTATTGTAGAACCTCTGCCACATCATTTAGAACAATACTCCAACTATTCCCTTCATGACATTTCATCAAACACTTGCAATGCAAACTGAAAAATGACTGTTTTATTCACTTTCACTACTAATTCACTATTTTTCTGCACTTTGAAAGGTTAGACTTTCATGGAAACTTAACCAATACATGTATAAACCTCTAAAAAATATTGTTAGACCCTATTACAAGATTCCCAAGCATGGGTATGTTCATCAATCAACTTTAGAATCAAAAAGACATTAAATTCCCCAAAATTGGGTACTTGCTGCCAGCTATAACTCAACACACTTGCAAGGTGAAATACACATTGTTTGGAGTTCCAAATGTCTCTAAAACTCCAAGGATACTAGTTCAAACCTTTTTCTTATGTTTTTTAACTCAATTGATCTTTGAGCACAAACTTGTTTAAGTCTTTGTTCACATTTACTAGCCAAGTCCATCTCCAACTTGCCTAGTATGAACTCAAAAGCACTTCTTTTGCACAACCCTGACCAAAACATGAATTATTTACATTGTAAATGAGAAATACAAATTTTCTAATTCCATCCATGGGATCCCAAACCTGGATTAGACAAGTTGATGCATTTTGGAGGCCAAAACCCTTAACATGGCAATCAAAGAGCAAAAATGAAACAATTTTACAAAACCAACTTCCAAATGCTCAACCTGCAAAGAAATTACATAAAGTGAATTGAATATACACCAATATCACTATCCAAAAGGTACAGTATGGAAATGATAAGCCCCAGTATGGACTGCTATACAAATGGAGTTCAAAACATGAGAAAAAATAGAAAATTGCTTGCTCTTGAATGGAATTTGATAGAAAGTACAAAAGCCAACCCTATACCAAGAAGAGGGAGGCATTTAAATAGAATTTGGAGGTATTATCAAGTCCTATACAGACATAAGGCATTTTTGTCTTCTTTTTACAAAAAGTGTCCAAAATGACAACTTTTGTTGCTCCAAGTGGCAATTTGAGCAACCTAACTCAACCAACCTTCAAAAATCACCTAAGAATGATTAAAAACACTTTATAAACATGTTTCAATGCTTTCCAAAGCATGGCTAAGCCTATAAGGCAATTTTACACTTTTTAGCCTTAATTGGCCTAGGAGCACAAAACTAACAACTAAAACTTTAAGAAGCAAAACTTGATCTCTCAAGCACAAAATGAGATCAAACACTTATGAAATGACTAAAAACAACCTATAACAACATTCAAAACCTATTACAAGACTCACAAACACTTAAGCATGAAAATACTAAAAAGGAGAGTGAAACATGACTAGGTGCTCCTGCACCATATTCCCATTATTCCACGTTTGCAACAATTATTTAGATGTGAAAGCTTGGTGCAAATTATGGATTACCATGCATGCAATAGAAGTTGAGACGACATTATTTTAATTTATGTGGATGGTTCTGCATTTACAGACATAGAGGGAAAATGGCCACACTTTAAAGAAGAACCTCGTAATCTCAGGCTTTCATTGGCAGTGGATGGTGTCAATCCATTTAGAGAGTTGAGATCTATTTACTCGGTGTGGCTTGTTTTTGTTATCAACAATAACATTCCTCCATGGATTTCAATAAAGAGGGAGCACATAATGTTGGCAATGATTGTTCCAGGTATTTTTTTCATTTAATAGCCATGTACATTAAATTATATATATATATATATATTGCAATAAAATGGTTATAATAATTATGTAATGTTTTTGTTCATTCAACTAGGTAAGTACCAAGTTAAAGATATGAATGTATATATCTAACCTCTTATCGACGACTTGTTGGAATTATGGAATGGTGTCACTATGTATGACGTCTCTAGACCAATAGGACAAAGACAATTTCAATTCCATGCAATGCTTGTATGGACAATTCATGATGCCTCAGGACTAACACATTTGTGTGGTATGTTATAATGTTCAACTTGCGCATTTTAATAATGCTTAATTTTTAAAAGTATAAATCATGTATTTTTTTAAATAATCCATTCAATATATATAATTATAAAAATTAACATATTTAATCCAATTATACATGATCTTGCAGGTCTTCAAACAAATGAAAAATTTTTATGTCCAGTTTGTGGTCCAAAGATGAAATCTTGTCATTCAACAAGTTTAGGAAAGCGGGTGTTTGATGAGTATAGGCACTTCCTCCACAAAAATCATAAGTATCAAACTACTGAAAAACATTTTTTAAATGGGAAAGAAGAGACTACATCAAAACCACGAACAATGACACCTCGCCTAGATGGAAGTTGGAATAGAATAGAATTAATCGTCAAGGTAATGTCATTCAATCTAATTGTTTATCTATCATATATGATATGTTTGGAATTTATATTTTTATATTGTGTTTTTTTTACTCATGTTGTAATTGATGATGATTGTTGTTGTTAACTTTTTTAACTTATATGCTTCATGAAGGTCGTCAAGGCATTAATGAGCACCTTCCAAAGGGACTAAAAAGTTATCCCAGACAATTTAGTAGGTTGCCCTACTATGAGCAGCTACAAATTTTTCATTTGTTTGATATTATGTATATTGGAAAGAATATAACAGAGACGTTATGGAAAATATTGGATGGAAGGCGTGATAAAGAAAAAACTGTCAAAATTTGTAGTGACATTCAGGAATCCAATCATGCAATAAAAAATGTCATTCAATTAAATAGCGATGGAGACCAAATTAATATAAGTGCCTTCCCTTGGTTATTAACGGAGCAAGAAAGCAATGCTATAAAAGAAGTCATACAAAAAATTCGATTTCCCACAGGATTTGTTGCGAACATAAACAATCTCATAACAAAGAAAAGTGAATTTGGGCCAAGGATGAAAACGCATGATTGACATACCTTCATTAAGGTAATTCGTGTTCTTGTATTTTTACGATATATTTTTATACTGCATTTACTTTTCATTATATTGTGTTTACTAGTTTTGGAAAAATAGTGAAAAGATCATTTTATAATTGTTGCAGTACGTTCTACCTCTATTTCTCCCAGACCACTTTGAGAATAATGTAAAACAAGATATATATGATCTTGGAAAATACACGAGGTAAGTAGTGATATTTGTTCAATTTGTTGTATAGATATTATATTTTCCATTTTTTTTACTTGTTATGTAATATATTGTATATTATTTTGTTAAGTCTTGTTAATATATTTGTTTCTTGAATTACTTGTAGATGGTTGTCATCTAAAAAAATCCATAAAAAAGAAAAAATATTGGAAGAGAATAAATCCTCATCTAATTTGTGAAATGCAAAAGTGTCTACCTTCGACATTTTTCAATGCACAAGAACACTGTCTCATACACCAAGTTGAGGAGATTGAATTGTGTGGACCTGTACACACAAGGTCAATGTGGATGGTTGAGAGGCACTTGAAATCTTTGAAGGCTTTGGTTTGACAAAGAGTACATCCTGAGGATTCTATGGTGGAGTGATATATGGTATACCAGATTATGGTGTACATTACTGAATATCTTCTTAAGTTCACGGCAAAGATCCATGTAGATCGCATTGGAGATCCCAACTCCATTAACAAATTTGAAGGGGAGTACCTAATGGGGAAAGGTAGATTGAGGAAAGTGAGAGGTAATTATTGGATGTTCATGGATATTAATCTGAATACATTTTACATTTGGTTTTTATATATATTATAGTTAATTAATTTTTAATCTTCAATATACATCAGTTGTAAATTTCTAGTTAGTTTTTATACATTTGCTCGAGAGTGGGATGCACTACATTTGTATGTTGCAAGCAATCTTGATTGGATGACGATATGGATTCAACGTTGTCAACAATCTGGTTGCACATTAACATGAGAAGGTGTGGCTTCAATGGTTAAAGAAGCTCATCGTAATAGAGATTCCAATGTTACACCAAGAGAAATTGATTTAGCATATGGTTTAAGAGATAAACAAGTACATATAAATATATTAATCACCCATATTATTTTTATTTTTTTCAATTATAATAATGTGTGTGTGTGTGTGTGTGTGTGTGTGTGTGTGTGTGTGTTATATTTTTTGCATACATTCGACCAAGAATAAATATGGTTATCAGCTGGCGATGCAATAATTTTTACATGTTTGACATATTGTAGGTGAAACACCACAAGGCTATGTGGTGCAATGGTCATAAATTTTGCATCAAAAAGTTGGATGACATGAAGAAAACTTGTGATTCTAGGATAACTAGAGTATTTCAGGTGACTACTGTTTCATCTAGAAGCGACATACATCCTCAAGTCTTAGAAAATTGATACTATGGGATTTTGGATGATATATTTGAGTGTAACTTTAGGTCCTTCAAATTAGGTTTTTTCATCGTCCAATGGTACAGGCTATGATTGAATGAAAATGATCTTGACAGAACTATTATTGAACATGATAATGGATTTACAATGGTTAATACAAGGTCATTTGAGAGTGATGAAAACGAGCCCTATGTTCTTCCAAGTCAATGTGAGCAGGTATTTTACTCATAGGTTTCACATAAACAGGGTTGGTCATTTGTTGTTAGACATGATTCTAGAGGAAGGTTGGTCAAGTATAATTTCATGGAAGAACAAGATATAGAAGAACTAGAAGATGATGTAGATGATGATCAGGATCAATAGTTAGTTGATGATGTGCCTGACAAAGATGTCGAAGAAGAGGAATAAGATCAAGATTATGTAGGAGTTAATGTTCATGAAGATGATGATGATGATGATGATGATGATATGACCAATCCTTGCAATGTTGGTTCTGGATCAGATGATACAGACAAAGAGTTGGATGAAGAAGAAGATCAATGACATTATTTAAATGTATGAGGTATGTGATTAGTACATTATCTATTTGATATTGATTTCTTGATTTTTTTGGTAAAATCTAAATGTTGTGATTATGTGGGAGGACTTGTTTGTAATTATGTGGGAGGACTTGTACTTTGTGATTATATTTACATGTCAAGTCATTTATACTTTTACATTACAAATATTTGCATCATATTTTGTTCCCTACTGAGATATTTATGAAAAATTTAATGGATGAATCCTTTTAATGGTTGGTTATGCAATAACACAATGATTCCTATTATGATGTATGATGCACTTGATACTATTTTGTATCTATTCTCTTAATCTAATTTGAGGAGATGATGCTCTTAATCTAATTCGACTACCCTCTAGAGGGGGCATCATCCTCATTTTTCTATCCTAATAGGACATATCACCACCTTTTTGCATCCCAAAAGTATCTAATTGAATGAATCCTAATTGAAGTAGATCCCTAGGACATTTTTCTATTCTTTTCAAAGGAATTGAATGAATCCTAATTGAAGCAGATCCCTAATGCATATAATTAACTAAATGTATCTAAAATGAACTCATCTAAGATGAATGGAAAAATGTAAGCTAGAGAGAGAGAGAGGAAAAGAGAGAGGGAGAGAGGGAGAGAGGGAAGGAGAGAGAGACATGAGAGAGACAGAGTGTAATAGGCAAAGAGAGAGAGATATGAGAGAGAATGAGAAAGGGAGGATAGGGAGAGAATGGAAAAAATGGGATGGAGACATCTGAGAGAGAGAGAGAGAGAGATAAATTAATAATATTCATAATATCTACAAGTCATCCACAAGTTAGTTTATCAACCACAATGTCTAGTCAACTAGGTCCTAAAACCCACGCGTTACTCCAAGAGTGGGGACATGAACTACATGTCACCCAACCCACACTATACTTGTCCAATGAACATCCACACACTTTGTCTAGCTAGTGCATAATGCAATACTCCAGTGCACTTATTTGGAACACCCTGGAACAAACTACGAACTAGTCATAGTGAGCATATTGTCAACCTTAACTTTCCTTCTTCATCTCCCCATATAAAATTTGAATAAATTTGTCTTCGTGTTTAGCCTCACTTACTTTTCAACCTAGAAGCCTCAAAACAACATAGTGGTAGAATGTGGAACAAAATATTGCATCAATGTACTAATAGGTTGTGAGCAATAGACCTTTGAAAAATATCATAAATAATTTTTAATATAGAAATGTTTAATATCCCATAGGTCAATTTTGATTTTTACATATAATTACATATAGAAATGTATAATATCACATACCTTTGCAATGTTTACTTATAATTTCATATAAAAATGTTTAATATCCATAGGTCAATTTTTTTTTTTACATATAATTATAATATCCCATTTAATTATAATTACCATGCAAAGCAAAAGACATGTCTATGTAATTGAAATATCTCATTTACATATAATTATAATATCTCATGGGTCAATTTTAATTTCAAAATACTCTGCAAAGCAAAAAACTTTGAAAAACTTCATTCCCACAAGGCAAAGCAGAAGACCATTGGCATGCGCAGGAGAGGAGATTCGCAGGGTTAGAGATGGTGGTGAATGAAGACTTCATTTGCATGTGCAGGACGAGGAAATATTGCAGGGTGACCATATGTGGTGAATGAAGAACCCGACCAAAAGACTTCATTTGCACGCACCAAGGTTGAAGGAGACAATCTGGTTGCATGCATTCTCAAATCCCTAGCCAAGGTTATAGGAGACACTGAAGATAATCATCACTTGGTATTTTATTTGCATTTTTAGTTCTGATTACAAAATTTTGGGGGTTTATTTTCACTTTTAGATCTAATTGGGTTTTTCATCCAAATTGGATTTCTATGTTAATTACTCCTATGACACTATGACCTACAAATATTAATGGTAATCTCCTCTTCATACCTTTTAGAAGCTTTATCTTTGTCTTCTTAACTTTATTTCATACTTTCTTACTACTATCATTACTTGCTTTGTATGATTCTTTAAAGATTTTTGCTAAGGCTTCAACATAAATATATGTGTAATATTTAATAGTTTGCAATGTCTTCCATCATTGTCCCATGTAAATCATCTCATATTTTACCTTTAACCCTCCTAACCTACCTTGTAACCTCCAATGATCATTTTTTCCTTTATTTCATTGAAAATTATATGCTTCTTTCAAGACTCCCTCATGAAATTGAAGCATTAGTACAGCTCCACTAATTGATTGGTCCATCAGATAATTCAATAAAATGGTTTTTCAAGAAAAAAACTCTATATCATCTTCCTTCTTCAATTCTTCAACATCTAAATTATCTTCAAATGCATGGTCTTCACTAGTCACCCTTTTGCTTATTTTGGAGGGTAGCTCAAACCAATCTCTCCAACCTCTTGCTTCTATGTCTAGCAAATAATTAGCATCAAGTATCTTTTCCACCTGACTTTTCTCTCATCATTCATAGGTTTGTGCTCTTCTTTGCTAAGTTGTCTTCTTCTTTTCCTATTATCACAAATATGTTTTAATGCTCTTTTGGTATCATCCAATATAACTTTCATGTAATGTTCTACAAGAAACCATAAACATTGTTCAGATCTAGTGAAGATCTTGGTTAGTCTTTTCAAATCTAGAGAGTAAGAAATAACTTCCCTTCTATGTCATCATTACCTCTACATTGTCATTTCTATAGGTACTTTCATGGTAGGTCTATCATATTTTCCTATAGAAGATTACATATTTTTCATATTTGTTTGGTTATCTTGACTTCATAGGATTGTCCAAAACTCTTACTTGTCATGGCTACCATCTTTGATGATTTCCATGGCCTTTTAAATCTTAAGGCTATCACTAATGAAAAGTCCTTGACTTTCACTGTTACTTTCCCTTTCAAAGTATGTATATGTTATCTTTGCATTGTATATGACTTCAAAATTAGGTAAAAGGCTTTGATACTCCTTCATGTAATATCATATGATTGTCCTTATTTTAACTGTCATATCTCTTTGTTCTCACTCTTACAAAGCTCTTGTCTCTTATTATCATATGGCCTTTGCATTGGATAGTTATCAACTGACCTTTCCTTTTTTTATACATAACTATAAGCCCAAAATAGATTATGCTTACCTTGGAATCTATTAGACACATTTTGAGACTTAGCTATGTAACAACTATCATGGTTTCTTGCATGTTCATGAATGATCATGACAATAATTGCCTTGTAGACTACCCATTTATAGATTAAGTTGTCTTTCTCTCTATAGAACCTACTATTATTTATTTTGTATTATGTATTGTCCTTTATGACTTTCTTATTGTCTTAATTATTCCAACCCGTTGTTATTATGACTATTGTTTGAGCATTTTTTGGCAGTGGAAGTGGTAAGTCATGATAAAAGGAGGGAAATGAGAAAATAGAAGTATATTTGAAGGTGCAATAAAGCATAAGGCTCCAAATACTAGAGGAAATAGGTCGAAATGTGTTGCAACCTATTGAGGATTTTATCCTATATTTTGATTCCAATTTTTGTAATGTGATTTATTTTTGTTCAATAAAATAATATCCATATATACTTGTGAGTAATTTGAGGGGAAGGAAGGAGGGTGAATAAAGGTTATTGGAGAGTTACAAAGTTGGGTAAGGCAAGTGCTAGTTAAGACTATGTTCTATTTTCAAATCAATTAGACATAATGTTACTCTTACTTTGAAAGGTACCTATGTTTTGTTTTCTCCAAGTTGTCTTTTTGTACTTATATTGTTTTAAATTTTGCTTCATGATTGCTCCTTCATAGATATTACAGTTGACTATCCCACCTTATACCTTTATCCTTATTGCCAGAAGACTTCATTCACGTGTGCAGGAGAGGATATTCATAGGGTGAGAGATGGTGGTGAATGAAGAACCCGACCAAAATTCATTGAGCGAGCGATAGTTCGGATCAATCACTTAGCTAATCAGTTTATAGGTGAGAAATCACTTAGCTTCATCTTATGTGCATTTCAAACATAATCAGATTTATTTGTTTCCCTTTTGCTAAAAATTACCCTATCCAATCAGATAATATAAACCTAAAACCCTAATGATGCATGTTTAAGGCCAAAATATCTAAATATGACAAATGAGAAGAAAACCTAAGGAATCTATTAAGATAGCTGAAAACACCTATTTAATAAGATAGCAGATAGCAGAATATCTAATCATAAAGTTTTACTAGATAGCAGAAAAAAATCTATTAGCAAAAATTCTATTACTAGATAGCAGGAAAAAATATCTAATCATTAAGTATTACTAGAATAGCAGAATAAATTCTATTACTAGATAATTTATCAATGAAAATGCATAAAGTATATTTTTCATTTTGTAATTTCAAGACAAACATATGACCATCATTTAAAAATCTAACAAAGGCTTTCTCTTCACCCTATTGTAATGGCATCATGGAGCCTCATGGGCTCTAGCCATACCCCTGAGCAAGAACATTATTATAGACCTATGTCAAATCCATTGATTCTTCTCATATACCCAAAAATGAACCAAGGATAGAATAGTTGTATAGTTAGATTAATTTCAGCAATATTTTTCTTCTTCTTTTATTAATGTTTTCAATCACAATAAAAGTCTTGGATCAGACATATATCCAGCTATTGTTAGGAATTTCCTAAAAGTGGAAGCCATTTTGAAGTGATTCATGACTTTCATTGTGATTAAGTCAAAGAGTTTAACCCATGAATTGTAGGAAATAAATTTTAATCTCAACTACTTCATAGACTTAGCTAGTCATTGATATAGAGAGTAAATAAAATAGAGTTTATCAGAATGAGATCCATAGGTCAATTTCAATTTCATAGTAAAATACTTCAAATTACTATGCAAATAAAAAGACTTCAAAATTGATGCAAAGCATCCACACACAAACTCGCTAATTAGGGACAACTTATCCTAACTCACATATCTAGTAGGTGTGTTCCATCAACTAGGTTCTCTCACTCTCCTAATTCATCAACACCTTTCCTTAATAGGATTCACAAACTCACACATCTGCAACCACCCCAAGGCTTGATAAACACTATGTACCTCACTTCCATTACTAAACACAAGACCCAATACCTTCACACACCCCTCAAGTTCTCACAACACCCGGTTGCCAAATTACATTCCATTGGCTCAACATACATCCACATTTAGGATAGTCATTATGAAACTCAATACCCTTTCTTGGAAACACATATGGGAATGAAAACAAGACCCTCATACACTCTCTTGACAATCAATGTTTCCCAATCCTTGAACACTCAAGATGGTTTGGGGTATAAGTAAATGAGTCTTGTAAAGGTAAATTAGGATGTAAAAGTCTATTTATGATGTAATTGGACCTATTTGGATCCATTTTTAGTCATTTGAGGTCTAGGTTTGGTCTAGGTGGGATTTGTACAAAATTGTCAAAGTTGACAAAAAATGTTGTCATGCAAAAGTTGCATTTTGGAAGAAAATGATGTAAAGTTGGTTCCAAATCAAGTTGAAGGTAGTTAAAATATATTTTGGTTGTTTATAGAATAATATTGATTCATTCTTGTGAATCATAGTCAAAACCCTCATTTGGGTAATCAGTGGCCAAATAAAATGTATTTTGAATTAGTTCCTGATTGATTGATCATACCAATGAGGAAATCTTTGTATCATATTGTGTTCTTGCTTATAATATTTTCTGTAGGGTCTCAAAGAAATGTTGGCACATTCTCAAACAATGGTTTATGACTAAAAATGTGTCTCAATCAAAATATAGCAGTAAGGAGTGGTTAATGGTGAAGCTTATGCAAAGGATTTATTGAGTAAGAGGATTAGGGGAAGGAAGGAGAGTAAATAAAGGTTATTGGAGAGTTACAAGGTTGGGTAAGGCAAGTAAACAACCCAAAAAGAAAAGACCTTTGATTGTCCTACAAATGATAGTGGCTACCCTTGTTGACAAGGTATAAGGAACTTATATTTGCAATATTCATTCTTGATTGGTTGGATGATTAGTGTTGGTGGAGAAGTTTGGGTAACTACTATCAAATTCCTAGAAGTCCCTAAGGCATTGATTAGAGTGAATAATTCTAAGGGTATGACTATCCTTGCATAGTGTATGATTGTCCTATAAGCTACATCACTTCAAAATGGCAATGAAATAGTGTCCTAGAAGTCAAAGGGTATGATTGTCCTAGAAGTCTAAGGGTATGACTATCCTAGAAGTCTAAGGGTATGATTGTCCTTGCATAGTGTATGACTATCCTAGAAGTTGCATCACTTCAAAATGGCAATGAAATAGTGTCCTAGAAGTCTAAGGGTATGATTGTCCTAGAAGTCTAAGGGTATGATTGTCCTAGAAGTCCAAGGGTATGACTATCCTTGCATAGTGTACGATTGTCTCAATCACAATGAAATTATTGCATCACTTCAAAATGGCTTTCACTTTTACCATTTGTCTGTTAGCTTTTGATCTTAGTTACTTCAAAACACAAAACTTCATTTGAGGGATATTATACATTTGTATATGTAATTATATGTAAAAATCAAAATTGACCTATGGGATATTAAACATTTCTATATGTAATTAGAGAATTTGTGATCCGAATGAACATTGCCAAGCTATGTTGAATATATGTTTTGTATTATTTGAGCAATATAAGAAATGTATGAAAAATGTGGTAACATAGACAAGGCAGTAAACTGTTAGAAAAAATGCCTTAAAGAAATGCGGTCTCATGGTGATGGAATGCCATGATAGTCAAATTACTATGGATTTTCATGGCATTACATCACCATGAGAACACATTTCATTGAGACATTTTTTCAAACATTTTGTTGCCTTGTCTATACAAGGTAGTGAACCATTTGATAAAATGCTTAATACAAACATGTATTTAGCTGTATGTACCCAATTCTAATCAGTAAATAAGTTACTTTTACCTACCCCTAATTGTGTATTGTGTAGTGTGATGAAATGATTGATTTTTTATAGTCCTGAAGAATACTCTTTACCATTCATTCTAGTATTTGTATAAACTATGATGACTTCATATTGTAATAAGAAATAAATCTATTCATGTTGTCTATTATGTAATTTTTAGCATACGTATCATGTGACTTATGTAAATCTGATTATGATTGACCTTAATATAAGATGTAAGCTAACATAAGATAAATGAATTACATATGCAGGAACTTGAACCCCTTTGATGAGGATCCTGCACAGTCTACATAAAGGCAAGGCAACGATTCTTCTCATGGATTGGTAGGTATAAGTCAATACACCCTATAGAAACCATTTATTATTTGCTTGCTTTCTCTTTACACCCATATTGGAGTGGTTTAATAATAAGCTAGGTTTTAGCAACTATATTTTGTCAAAAAATTGATTTTTTTTCTCACCTAAACCACCTTGACATCCACATGGTATAGCTCATTCCACTTTCTCGGCCCTCCTATATGCTTTAAGTGACGAGGAAGACTATTTTTCTAAGTTTTTGAAACTCCAAAATTACCAGGAAAACAAACTTGCTCAGTTTTTTAAACCTCCACATTAGCAGCAACTCTAATACAATTATCAGCACTTGAGGCCCCAATTGGGCTTATTCAAATTTAAATCTCAACATCAGCTTTAGGACTGAATTATTCATCAACATTACCCTCAATGATGAATTTGGGGAAAAAGCATGACCCATTCTTATCAATCCATGCAATGGACCTTTGACAACCGGCCCTCAAATCTATTTGCAGTATTTGCAAAAATAATCAAGATGTGGTGAACCATCTATTGCAACTTCTTGTCATCTCTCTCCATGGACTAGGCATACATTAAGATCATGAGAAGAGGGCACAACAACTGAAGAGGGGGAAAATGATGAAGAAAACGATGCTCCACTTAGTCTTTACTTAGCTTCAAAAAAAAATTAAAAAAATATATGATTATAATCATATTATTTGTTAATGAATTAATTTTAGGTGTTAATGAATGTAATTATGTGTCAATGAGTGTTAATGAATGATATGTGTTAATAAATGTTGATGAATGTTACGTGTTAATGAATGTTAATGAATGTTATGTGTTAATGAATGTTATGTGATAATGAATGAATATTATATTTTATTAATGGATGAAAGAATGAATGAATGTTATATGTTAACGGGGAATTTAGAATGATGTTAGGGGGGGAGGGGCCAAATGAGATTCCACCTTCACGTGGTTGGCCCTGTTAAATAGAGAATATTAAACTATTCTTGAAACAAAGAGAAGCTTAATAAGGTAATACATTTTTCAATATTTCATTATGCTCCACTGTTAATCTTATTAAATAAGATGTATTGAATCTTAATTGTAGGGTCCAACATAGCCAACATGAACAACAACACAAGAAGTAACTTAGTGGAGACAATCATAAGTAAAGTCCTTGATTAATATTTTGTTGTTTATATTGATATTGTTGATTACAGAAAATATATTTTGTTGTTTAATATATTCATATTGTTGATTACATAGGCAAATATTCATTTAACTCTTTAAAAGGGCAATCACCAAATACACCAAATAGTTATCTAAGTCTAAGATCAAAGATTAGCTAAGTCTATTAAGTAGATAAGATAAATATTTATCAGTTTGAGATCCAACTATTGTGAGGAATTTAGTAAAAGCGGAAGTCATTTTGAAGTGATCCATGACTTTCATTGTGATTGAGGCGAGGAGTTTTGATGCAGAGTCACAGGGAAACTTGGTAGAATACCCAATCCAAACACACATACACACTCTCCAAGGGACTTACTCACTCACTTTACCCTTATCAAATGACTCAACAAGTCATTTGTTGACAGCACATGCTTTCGATGTGACCTTCCTTCCTATACCCCTAATTCCCAATAGGCTATACATACCCTTACAAAGATAATACACCAACAATATGGCACATACCAAAACCACACATACACAATTCCTTATTACATTTTATGAGACATGATTCAAGCATTGGAAGTGATTCTTAAACTTCCTAATAGCTTTGTTCTTCACAAACTCTTCATAATCCTACTAGCCCTAGGTTTCAAGTTTTGGGGCAATAACTCACAATTCTCCCAAAACACCAAGAAAAAAAATGACATATTAGGATACCCTTTTGGGCCTTCTACAACATATGTAAAAATTAGATAGGGTTATTTTGGACTAGTCAGTTTGAGAAACACCTATCCTAATTAGGCAAGAGCCCCAATTAGGCCTGTTTTACAAAGAAGCCCCTCTTCAAACTACTCACAGAAACTTCTCTCCACTTGAAACACTCAAGGTTAGTATCAAAACCACCAATTTTATCAAAATTTTGCATCTATGATGTTTTTGAACTCATCCAGCTTCATCACCTATCTTCAATTGCTTGTCAATCCTCCTAATGCCAAGCACTTCAATGCATTTTTCCTTCTCCAATTATCATGGTAATCTCCATCACTCCTACCATGATATAATACACTATTTATCCCAGAATCCCCTTGAGTTTCATGAATTTTGACTCTCATGAATGTTGAGAACCAACCATTGTAAATGAAACCCTCTCGGTAGGGTTTTCATAGGCCCGAAAGCACAAATAATACCAAAGATTAATGCAAACCAATGCTTCAAAGCCTGCCCACACTTGGATGTTTTATATAAAATTCTAATTAAACCTTCTAAGGAGTTTGAGAACATTTTTCAATTAGATTCAACGTGAGAAAATACAAGAAATTCGAACTGAGACACAAAATGTATGTAACAGAGATCACCTTCCTCCATTTCACCATCAACAACCTTACATGTTTGGCCTCAAAGGATTTTGTATGTGTCAAAACAATTTCTCCCAACATCCAAAACTGAATTTTGAATCATTGGACCCTTGGAGACCAACTAATCCAAAATGTTGTAAAGTTGACAACAAAAGTTGTCATAACAACATTGACAACTTTTACATATTTTTGCAAATGGCCTTGTAACCAACCAAAACACCATGAAACCATTACATAAGGACCAAATATGTCCATACAAGACCAAAAACAATATTCCTACTCATCTTGGCCATTTAGAACATGTTTGACAATGTTGACCCCTAATAGGGCCTTTCACAAACCCCATTACATGAGCACATAGTTGAATGAACAAAATGACTTAAAAGCCTTACAAACATGAAAACACTCAAATGGGCCTTAGACCCTTATTACATTCATGATATGATATGACCATATGGATCAATTAAGAGGTGCCCCTGCACCAAGTTTTCAAGGGGTGTTAGCTAAATCTATGAAGTAGCTGAGATCAAAAATTATCAAACAAAGATCCAAGCATCGTTAGGAATTTAGTAAAAGTGGAAGCCATTTTGAAGTGATCCAAGACTTTCATTGTGATTGAGTCAAGGAGTTTAACCCATGAATTATTGGAAATATATTTTTGTTGTTTATATTCATTTTGTTGATTACATAGGAAAATATTCATTTAACTTTTTAATGGGTCAATCACCAAATACACCAAATAGTTGTCTAAGTCTGAGATCAAACATTAGCTAATTCTATGAAGTAGCTAAGATAAAAATTCACCTAATATTTGGGCTTACAAATTTTCCTTTTGGCACAGTTATTGGGCTTTACAAATTTCACTCTTTCTAATGATACCCTTGGATTAGAGCATAAAATGTTGTTATAGTTTTAGATTAACAACTGATATCACCTTATTGTATATCTCGGTGACTATGCATTTATGGTCCTTGATGTTCATTTAAAAGACGGCTGGATATTATCATGAAAACACTGCATACTTATTTCACTCATGTTATGCCTATAGATTATGTCTCTGTCAAATAAGATGAAAAGGCCTTTGGTGTTGAATGATGTTTATAGAGTTCATTATCTTATACTATGAAGGTGCTCTATGATTTATCTTTCCTTTGACTTCTTTTCAAGCTATGAACTGGAAAAATGAAGTAAACCTGTATTCATCCTTTTGCAAAAATAAAACAATAGCGAGAATCTTTCTTTGACACTATTCACCAAATCTAAATGCTCAGTATTCCTTTATTATATTTATGTATGTTGCAACAACATCAAATCTCTACTCTTTTATTTACCCCTGATTGTAGTTATTCAATCTAAACCCTATAGGGGTTTCATGAGGACAATTCTACAATGCATAGCTTTTCCATTGCGTTGTAGCAGTCAAATAGAATATGACAGTATTCCTTCATGTTTTTTTGCTCAGATCTCTCCTATACTCTTGAGGTTGCTTCTTGAATATTTTGTTCATGGATACCTGAACTTTGATGATGAAAACTATTAGAGTTCACCCTTTATAATACCATTGTTGCATACTTTTATTTGAGGAAACCTAAGACTATGCCTTCCATTGTTATATTATTGCTTTCTGATCTTGTACATGGTCCCTTTTTTTATATGGCCTCTATGTTTATAGCTTACTTGCACTTTGAGATATACTATTTATGACTACAATCTTAATGCATGTTGTATATGTCTGTATGTGAATCATGTGCCCTTATTGATTATGTGTTTTGGTAGAAAGATTGTATAAGACTGTATATCAAATTTATAGCTTTGGTAATGCTTTTATGACTGCATTATGCTCAGGAAGGCAGTAAAAATCCTTGATATTCTTGAGAGGATTGTCTTGTCCATTAACTGCTCTTATGTTGGCTGCAGATGTACTCCTTTGGACTATCACAGCTGTGTCTTCTATCTTTGCCTGAGTACATTACCAATTATGGTCTAAGGACTGAAATCACTGTACATGTCTTTGTGAGTCCTCTCTGATCAAACTGGTCCTTCAACATACAAGTGAGATTTCCTTGTTTATTGTCTGGAAATTTTGTTGCTGACATGGAAATTTTATTGCTGACATGGTTTTTTCTTCTATCTATGAAGTAGCTGGGATCAAATAGTTGCCTAAGTCTAAGATCAAAGATAGCTAAGTCTATGAAGTGGTTGGGATCTAAATTTATTAGACAATGATCCAACCATCGTTAGGAATTTAATAAAACTAGAAGCCATTTTGAAGTGATCCAAGACTTTCATTGTCATTGAGGTAAGGAGTTTAACCCGTGAATTGTAGAAAATAGATTTTTGTTGTTTATATTCATATTGTTGATTACATAGGCAAATATTAATTTAACTTTTTAAAAGGGCAGTCACCAAATACAGCAAATAGTTGCCTAAGTATGAGATCAAAGATAGCTAAGTCTATGAAGTAGTTGGGATCAAAATTTATTAGACAGAAATCCAACCATCGTTAGAAATTTAGTAAAAGTGGAAGCCATATTGAAGTGATCCAAGACTTTCATTGTCATTGAGACAAGGAGTTTAACCCATGAATTGTAGAAAATAGATTTTTGTTGTTTATATTCATATTGTAAATTACATAGGCAAATATTCATTTAACTTTTTAAAAGGGTAGTCATCAAATGCACCAAATTGTTGCCTAAGTCTGAGATCAAAGATAGCTAAATCTATGAAGTAGCTGAGATCCAACCATCGTTAGGAATTTTGTAAAAGTGGAAGCCATTTTTAAGTGATCCAAGACTTTCATTATCATTGAGGTGAGGAGTTATATAGCGGTAGTTCAATATTTGAGAAAGCTTATCAAATCATATTTCATAGTTGCAATACTTTATATTCCCTGATGGAAATTGGTGTGTCCATGTTATATGGGGGTAGAATGGACGTTTTTGTTTTTTAAATATTGCTTGTTCATTGGAATTCCGATGGAAATGCCTAACATAGGCCCCGACGAGAGTGTTGTACCTGCGATGAAATTTTTCATTGCAAGTACAACATTCTCGTCCGATCTTACTTACATTTGTCATCAGAATTTTGACATTATCCCCATCATTTTCTGATGGGAATGTTGTACTTGCGATGACAAATTTCATCGCAGGTACAACATTCCCATCATAGCATAGTGCCATTTGTCATCGAACTTCCGAGGAAAACCCCAACATGTATCGATGGCAATAGTGCATGGTTCGTCGGTGGTTTGACGACTTCATCAAAATTATGTTGAATTAGACCGCCACAGTATATATCATTTCTTGATGAACATAGCGTCGAATATGACGATGAATTTTGAGCGACGAAAAATCTTTTCGTCATTTCATCAGATCTACGACATTCATATGTCTGACGATAGTTCATCGAAAAACGACCCCAAATGTGTTAGTAAAATGGATTTTTAGGATTAAGAGGTGGAAGGATAAATGGTCGGCTAGGATTAGAGGGTAGGTATAGAATATAAGAAATTATTAGAGAGGTGGTTAAAGGCAAATTAAGAGATGAATGACAAGTGTCATGGAGGTAAAAAACTAATGAATTAATTAAATAAATAAAGATCTATTTAATTAATAGAAGAAGTGGGATGAACTAAATAAATAAAATATTTATTTAATTTTGGGAAAATGATAATTTAAATAAATAAAATATTTATATATTTAGGCTAGGACAATTTTAGGTGTCTACAATTCTAAAGGCATTCTCATCAATAGCATCCCAGAGATCTTGTTCTATTAACAAATCCTCCATCTTCAACTTCCACATCTCAAAATTATCCATCTCTATTCTCCCTTATGAACATGCCCTCTAAAAAAAATTGTAACAAGATCACAAAGTATCGTTTGCACACTCTCCCACTCAAATCTAGATTACTTCGAAAAACCCAACAACCCACAACTAAAACCAAAGGTCATCAATCTTCGATACCACTTGAAAGGAAGTTAAGGTAGTGGAACAATTTTCTAAACTAACCTCGAGAGGATGGTTATGCAAAACTTTTCGGATATTTACAACAGTTATAGAAACTTAACAGAAATAAATATAAATAGCATGCATACCACAACACAGTGATTTATATGGGGAAAACCCTTTAAGAGGAAAAACCCACACTCCAAAAGCAACCCAATATATTATCTATAAATAAACAATAGAATATAATATGCATGTAGAACAAGCTTCATACAGGAATATCAACAGTTATAAGACTATTACACACAACCTCTATCTCATACACCTAAAATATAGGAGATACAATACATGAAATCATCAAATGGTATTAGAAAACCATGAGCTAAAACCAACCAAAAAAGTTGTGCCCAACTTATACCCAAGCCAAGATTCCCAATGATATGTCAAAACACACACCAACATTTGTAACTCCCTTTTACAACTTAGTTGTGTGTCCAACCCATTTTTTATGTTTTCCATTTCAAGAGACCCAAATTCTAGATGCCATAACTTTTGATCTAAGTATTTGATTGACGAATCATTTGAAGCATTAAAAATCTCATGAAGTTCTCTATTAAGCCATAATCAATTGTTCCAATTATGGCCAATTTTAGGCACATCTAGACTCTCTAAGGCCTTAAAAATTGGCTTTCAAATTTTCAAACAAAACTTTAAAAAATGGAAACTTTAACATCTTCAAATCCAGACATGATCTTGCAACAGAAAATTACTAACATGCTTATTTAGTCAATGCATAGCTTTGGGGGAAATTTTGGACCAATCCATGCACAAATGTAAACTTACTATAAATAGAAACCTTGTGTATTTATGCAAGTTTGAGACACCATTTTCCTAACATTGTAGTGTCTATTGATGAAGGTATTGTGGTAACTTCTTGTTGGTTGCACTTAGTGCCTACTGTACACTTAATCATGCACCTTAGAGATGTGAGAATTGTTGTGTTCTAGCCTAGATTTGGAGAGTCAATAAGTCATTCTAGTGTGTTTTAAGTTCTTGGAGGATCAAGTGCTAAGTAAACCTATCATTTTTCTTTTGTAGGCTTTAAGGAGTAAGATTATTCCTGGGAGATGTGATTCCCCTCTTGTTTGCAACTTGAGATGTGTAGATCTCGACATGTAATGACCATGTATCTAGTGATGTGTGGATTGTGATTGTGTTTTGCTTTGGTGTGATCATTCTATGTTCTATTTCAATATGTTTTGGGTGCATTTATGAATCATGATGTGCTCTTTTGTAATGATATTTCATGTGTTGTGTGAGAAATGGTATTTTACCTTATTTTCTATGCTTAAAAATAATGATCTTCCAAATATTAATTAAATGTGGCGGTGGCATTAATATTTGTGTTGAGATGAAATGATAATGTAATTATGATTTACGAGGCTTGAGATATTAATGTGGATGTTGGGTTAAATGATATTTTTCTTTAAATAAATTAAATGAAATTAAATGATAATGTTCTTTAATTCATTTGGTTGGATAGATTAATTGTTATGAGTAATTTTGGAAACTTTGCCATCTTATACCATTATCATACCCATTTTTTTATGGATTGAGTGAATTGTGGATTTTATGATGGATTTAGGGTGTTGGGAACCTAAAAACCAAATGGGGTAAATAGACTTTTAAATTTTGTATTTTGAAATTTAATGAGTTTCAAGCTATTTTAATGGAGGTTGACACTATTCACTAGTTTTTGAGCAAATTTAGAAAAAAAAATTAAAAAGTAGAATTTGTGTCAAATTTTGATGGATTATTATGTGGAATAATGGATTTATATTATGAAAATTTTATTTGGATCAATTTGGATCTCGTTTCATGCAGTTATTGTGTTTTGTGAAATCATGGCTATTTCATTAAAAAAAATGTGAAATAGAGAGAATTGTGATGTTGTTTCAATTTGATTTGTGTGTTCTTTGGAACATGATGATCCTAGGGTAGGTATTAGATTCAATGATGGGATTGGTTTCCATTGGGGGCATGTCACAACCCAAATTTCATGAGACTTAATTATTATTTATAATTGGACATGATTTAATACACTTAGCAACATTAAAATGGATTGTGGAAATATTAAAAAGTTGCACGATCAAATCTAGAAATTACTTAGCAACATTGATATGGATTGTGGAAATATTAAAAATTCACACTATCAAATCCAAAAATTACTTAGAAACATTGATATGGATTGTGGAAATATTAAAAATTCACATGGTCAAATCCAGAAATTAAACTTAGCAACATTGATATGGATTGTGGAAATATTAAAATTTCACACGGTCAAATCTAGATTTTTCTTAGCAACATTGATATGGACTATGGAAATATTAAAAATTCACGTGGTCAAATTCAAAAATTACTTAGCAACATTGATATGGACTGTGGAAATCCAAAAATTACTTAGCAACAATGATTTAATATAATTAGAATAACATTTTAATATGTTGACCACTGGCTCTTCAGAAATTCTAATTATGCAATATGAATGTATTAATCATTATGTTTAATTAGAAAAGTATATAAATTTTGATCATGAATATTATTTGATATTCTAATGTATTAGTGTCCATTCAAGCTTATGAATGATTGGCAGGTGCGAAGACGAAGATGCGGCCCAGGCACAAGTAGCCTAGTCATTTAGCAGTATATGGTGTGATGGAATACGCACACACACACACGTAGTTATCATGAATGCATAATTTGTATTAAAATGGCTAAATTTGGTTAAATGAATTGCTTTATGTGATTTAGTTTTTTCTATGGAAGTGAAAGTATAAATGTTTTATTTTCTCTAAACCAAAATAAGGAAACAAACGTTGTTTGGTTAATTAGAAATGATGTTTAAAAAAAAAAAGATTGTACTAGAAAAGTATAAATATATCTAACTTTATCAAATTTTGTTATTTTAACATGCCCTAACTTGAGATTCTTATCAATAATTAACAAGGTTTCTTATAGAATGCATTACTAATTTCTAAACTTGACAAGTTGTTACAAAAACTAACTCCCATCCTTGATTAGTTAACAAAGTCTTTAATTTATATCATCAATGAAGATTTAGTGGAGAGCTTGTAAATAAATAAAAACATATATACTAGAGTCTATATGGACTTAATCGAATTGACATATGTTACATAGTTAACCAAGATTTGGGAAGAATAACTATTGTTGTCATGATTCATGACCAAAACATAAAGAAAAGGAGGGGATCAAATTTAAAAAGGAGACTTTCTTATTCATGTGGATAGGGGATATAGAGGAGGCTTTATGTTTTTGTTGGGGACACCATTCTTCTGATCTCTTGTTCATCTATAAATTTCAAAAAAATTGACTCTCATCATAGAAGAACGCACCATCTTGATCTTTGAAATGTTTAGCATTTTTTTGCATACATGATTTTTGTAGAAGAGAGAAGACACTATTGGAAGTTGGGACTTTGATTACACAAGCTATTTTTTTATACAAAATTACATATACATATTCATACTGAGCAAGGAACTCTCCAAACTGTTATGTCATTGTAGTTTTTAAGCAAGCAAATAAAAGTAATGACGAGATGAAGGAGTGTAATTTTATACGGATTGGATATTTTTTAGCATCATCACTATTGAACACACTGCAAGACTAAGAGAGGGGGTGAATCACTCTAGACCTCAAAATACTTTACTTCTATTCTATTAAACTTTAAACCACAATTATCTTATTACTACAATTATGAAACATGAAAGCACATAACACAACAAACACCTAAACACTAGATTTACATGAAAAACCCTAAACAGGAAAAAACCATGAACCTATAACATCAAATGTAGTCCACTCCAAAAGATAGAGAGGACCCAAACACATCATAACATATCCTTTCCAACCAATTCCAACAATTTGCACAAACTTGCATAATCTCCAAGGACAACACCAAAGAGATGTGTAGATAAATAATATCTCACACCAACCAGTTAGCTCAAAACTATTCTCTAATGCACAAAAAAATAATGTGGATCTACACACACCATGGTGAGACCCATATCATTAATAAAACTCATCCACAAAAATATATCCAAACCAAAAAGGCATGATCTAGATAGAACACATCACCTCAGTTAGCTAGAACCTATACCAACTAACAAAATTGAACTCAAAACATCATAACTTAACTTTCAAACTAAACCATCATTAAAAAATAGAATTGGAACACTACACAAATTATATAAAATTATCCTCGAAGCTGCAACACTAAAAACCAAATATCAGAGAACCACCAAGCATTCCCTGGACTAGTTTTGACAAACAATTCACTGTCAAAAACAACAAAAATAGCTAACTCAATTGTCTAAGAAACAACGCACCTGTAAAATTGATAGTATAATATACATAGATCATAAATATTATGTCCAAAACCACATTTCATAATCTTCACATACGAGAGGAATGCAAAGCATTCTTCCACTAGGACATTAAATACTCTTTCCTGCATATATATTGTTTCCTGCATATTGAACCTTCTACTACACCAACCTTCCATAAACACCTCATACTTATTCAATATCATCACTAGTCCACTCAAAAACATTAGACTATACTTTTCTAGACCATGTGCAACACATAGTGACATTAATGACAACATTACACAACAACGCATTTGCAACACGAGATTGGTTGACATCAATGACAACACAATAGCTCAAGTTTCCAATATTCTCTCCCTTTGTCATTGATGGCAAAACTTGCATACCACCTACAACAAAGACAGTTGAACTCAAACTGTATATCTCTCCGCTTTTGACATCAAGGACAAAGTGCACTATGTTGAATTCTCTCCCTCTTTGACATCAAGTACAACGAACACAAATTTGAATAACTCTTCTATATATTAAAATTCTTTCTCCCAATGAGTACACCATTGTAGACATAGCCTTACTCTAATTCTCTCTTCCTCTTTTGAAAATAGCATAAATAATTGCAATGCTCCCTTTGATATGGATATCATTCTTTTGTACCTATTTTCCTATAATCAGATAGCCTCATCCTTGCCTACCCCCCTAAGAGTAGAAACTACATCAATCCATAAATCAAAATTAGAGCTCTGAAATCTCCCCTTGGATAGATGCACCACTACTTATACTCTTTCTATCATCTACATTTATGTCTTCTCATGTTTTATGTTTCATGTTTTTTCTTGAATCTTCTAGAGTCTTTCCTGCAACTTTATCTTTAGTAACTTCTTCCTTTATCAGATTCCATCAATATTCTTCTTCTTATCTGACATATTTGTATCATCAATATTCACTTTTGGACTTGCTCCATCACAATAGCCCCAATACCTAGACCTTTTTTTTTGAAATTTCAACTGCGTCCCCATCTATTTCTTTAATCAATCCTTTGTAGTCTTCTAGATCCTAACCTATGGTGAGGTAGAATATTATAATCTATATTAAAAGCACAAAAAAATCTCTATTCTTTCTTAGCAATATACACAATTTACCAACAATTCAAATTTTAAGGCAAACTTGTTACACTACTCCATCAAACTCAACAACGATGCACATCAATAAAACCATCTCGAAATGTGGGATCAACCTGCACTACAAGGAAAAATACTCAAACACACACATGAAACATTGCATTAGAGGTTAGAAATCAACAAAACAAGTTAGTAAATCTAAACTCTTTAGAATCATCCCATGCTCATCTATCTCTAAAGATCCTCAAGATTCAAGGTGGCCCTCACTTGGAAAATAACTTGATCTCTTGGATGACAACCTAGAGAACGAGATTAAATGATTTTAGGATCAAAATGGATGCAACTAAGATCCTAATGAATGCTAATATAATGGATGAGAGCTAGGATGCAAGATGCAAGACTAAATTCTCAAGATGATGAAGATAATGAAACTAGATTGATTCTAAATTAAAGATTAAATGATACTAGATGAGTTAATTAAGCTATGAAAAGATATGCATTTAAACTAGATGATGTCCTAAAAAATGATGTGAATGCTAAATACTACAATGCTAATGCTAATGCTTGAAGATGACTTGAAGGAGCTCCTTAACCTGCAAAATGACTCTAATTTAGATGCACAAAGTGATTGGATGAATTGAAGAAGGAATGGGCTCTATTTTGATAGTACTGATACTTAATGTAAAGTACAGATGCCAATAGCTAACAAGATGAGAGGGGGGGGGGGGTGAATCATACAAACTTAACCTTCCATAAAAACAACAGATTCAACCTTGGTAACTTATACTTCAGCAATATAATCAAAAACTGCTAAACATGCAAACTCATAAACACATAATCATGATAACACTCATAACACCAGATTTAACGTGGAAACCCAAATAGGGAAAAATCACTATGGGATTTCGGACCCACTAAGAAATATACGCTTCTAGAGTATGCTCGGTTAAAAGCAAATCCTATTAAAGATTACAAACACATTGCTAGATGTGACCCGGTTAAGGGATTTCCCTCAAATCTGTTAGGATCTTCACTTTGTTAGAAGTGACCTTGTTAAAGGATTTCAAACACTCAACTAGAATGTTACCTTGCTACAGGGTTTAAAAATAAGAATGTTAAGTCCACTCAGTTAAGAAATTTCCTGTCACTTACAAAATAACAGTAAAACAAACCTTATCTGCAACTTCACATCTAAAATGCTAAAGAAGATTCTTATTTTCTCAAAACAATATAGTCATAGGACTTATCTTGTCCCTCTGTTGGGCTCTCTACTCTGTTATTCAAACAGGTCTTCAAGCTTCTATGCTCAGTAATCATTATGTAGCATCCCCTGTGCATACACTTGCCCGCATACATTGTTTATCAACAATTCCTTATTTATAATAATTGATAACCACTTAATCTCCTTGATCACATTTCCCATGATCAATCTTAGCCATCAGATCTTCAAACTTGACTAGGTTCAATGTATCCTTTCGATTTGAAAACATTTTACCTTGCCTCGGGACTTGTAGTCCTTTCTTTGAACTTGCACAAGGTTATTGCGGTTCAATCTGCGTTGTAGATCTTCCTACCGATTTTCCTTTGCCATAGATCCTTGACAAACTTCATGCACGGCATACCAATCATTTATACATCTCTAGCTAATCATTATCCTTCATTAAATAATGCTTTTATCCATCCAATGTGCACTATCATAACTCGGTTGCAACCCGGTAAATACTAAACTTTACTCAGTAGACATTCCACCTTCATTAACCGATATCGATAACCTTAGGGTTTACCGACTAGGTTCCTTAGGATTTATCGACTAGGTTCTTTGCTCAGTGACATAGTATAGTATTAACCTTACAATCAACAACATATGTAGGACATCAAAACAATCTAAACATCATGATCTCATCATTGTCTAACTCGGTAATAGTTGCCCATTGAATAACTTATTCCTCCTCTTATTCATCGCATTCTTTCTGTGTCTTTTACCGACGTCTCAATTCTCTTCTAATCAATCTTCTCAAGATATGGCAACATCATACTAAATCAGATAATCAATTTCTTGACATCAATGACAAAATAATGTTATAAAGATAGTTATCATCCTTCTTTAGTTATATCAATAATCTTCAACAACCTTCTCAATATCCTTACTGAATATCAACAATCTCCTGATATTGAAATGCAAACAATCTTTCTTACTGTAATGCCAACAATCTCCCCCTTTGGCATTGATGGCAAAACCAACAATTAAATGGTAACACCAATAAGATATTCAAATTGATTTGGATTCAAATTGTTGTTAGACTTCTCCTGTTATCCTTGAGCTGTTAAAATCTTCTGAGGTCTTCTCCCTTTTTCATTAGGCTACTGAGTTATTGACTTGCATTTAGTCTTCTCCGCTTTTGCAATCTTCTCCCCCTGTCATTAGTCTTCTGTTATTCATCATTCAAGGCTTTCATTCAGTCAACCATTTATTCTTCCAACCATTTAGTCTTCTCCCCCTTTGACAACAATGCCAAAAAGTAAAAGAACTAAATCATGATTTCTTCCTCTGTGAAGTGATTTACCTTGTTGTGTATCATCTCAGTCTCGGTCAGAGTAACTTGTCTCTAATCACTATTTCTTGCACACTTTTAGAAAACCTTCTAAAGTGCGTAAATCAGCATCAATCCACACATAATATTATGTAGATTCATCGAATTGATGCTTTCACCGAACTTAGTCAGTGAGTAGAAGATAGGGGTAGGACCCCTAACTTGCTTCTGAGATACTCAAAAGTGTCCCTTGGCAATGGCTTTGTGAAGATATCTGCTAATTGCTCCTTTAAACTGATATATTCTAGCACAACTTTCTTCTCTTGAACTTCTTCTCTGAGATAATGATACTTTATAGATATATGCTTTGTCTTAGAGTGCATTATTGGATTCTTTGAAATGTTAATGGCACTAGTATCATCATAGAATATAGTTACTGGCTCGGTAACTTTCTCATTTATACCTTCCAACAGTTGTTTGATCCATGCTATATTGGTATAATTCAATGCTGCAACAACATATTCAGCTTCTGTTGGTGACTGTGAAATGCATCCTTGTTTCTTGCTAAGCCAACTCACTAGTCTTTCTCCCAAAAAGAAAGCTCCACCACTTGTGATTTTCCTGTCATCTATGTTGCCTGCCCAATCAGCATCAGTATAAACTTTTAAATCAAAATTATTCCTCTTTTCATATACTAAGCCATAATCTTCAGTGCCTCTCAGGTATCTAAAAATTCTCTTGATTGTTGTCATATGTGTTTCCTTGGGATCTGTAGAGAATCTTGCTACAATACCTACTACATGTGCTATATCCGGTCTACTATGCACAACATATTGCAATTTTCCAATCATAGAAAGGTAAAGTGTCTCATCAACAAATGCAGATTCATCATTCTTTGATAATTTACAGTTAGTAGTCACAGGAGTACTTACTGGTTTAGAATCCTCCATTCAAAATTTCTTCAAGATTTCCTTTATGTACTTGGATTGAGTAATGAAAATCTCATCTTTCATTTGCAATATCTGTAAACCTATAAAATACTTTATCTCACCGATTAGTGACATCTCAAATTCTTTGCACATTTCATTTCCAAAGTTCTTGCATAGAGAGTCATTTCTATAAAATATAATGTCATCAACAAATATGGCTGAGATCAGTATTCAATTGTCCTCATCTTTCTTCATGTACATGTTGTTGTTTTCACTTGTCCTTATAAAACCAATCTTGATTAAATAAGAGTGCAATCTTTCATACCATGCTCTAGGTGCTTGTTTCAGACCATATAAAGCTTTGTTCATTTTGCATACCTGATCTTTACTCTTGTCTTCAACAAATCGTTCAGGTTTGTTCAATATAAACTTCTTCTTCTAGTATACCATTCAAAAATGCAAATTTAACATCCATTTGATATACCTTGAAATTTTTGAAAGCAGCATATGCCAACAATGTTCTTACTCCCTCAAGTCTAGCCATGAGTGCAAAAGTCTCACCATAATCTATTCCTTCTTCTTGAGCATAACCTTTGCAAACTAGTCTTGCTTTGTTGCGAATGACCTCACCTTTCTCATTTAGCTTGTTTATGAAAATCCACTTAGTACCGATTACATTTTTGTCCTTTGGTCTTGGGATTAGTGTCCATGTGTCATTCTTCTTGATTTGATCAATCTCTTCTGTCATAGCATTTACCCATTCTTCATTGTTAAATGCCTCTTTCACTATTCTCAGTTCAAATTCAGATATTAGACATGAGTTATGTCTCAGATTGTTCCTTGTCATCACTGGATCATCCTTAACTCCTATAATCTGACTTGATGCATGATGTCTTCTGACATACTTGGCTAATATAGGCTCGGTAGGTTTTGTATGATCTTCTTCATCACTCGGTATTTGGACATTATCTTCATTTTCTTCAGCAGCTTTCTCGGTAGGACTTCTCGGTTGAATATAAACGAGTTCTTCATAATCTTCTGGTTCTTTGGAATTTCCTTCATCATTTCTTTCTGCAAATTCATCAATTTTCACATTTGCACTTTCTACTATTTTGTTAGATGATTTGATAAGACATTTAAATGCTTTACTTCTAGAAGAATAACCAAGAAATGTTCCTTCTTCACTTTTCTGATCAAACTTTCCATTTTTGTCATCTTTGTGAACATAGCATCTACTTCCAAAGATTTTGAAATAACTTACATTAGGTTTCTTGTCATACCAGATCTCATATGGTGTCTTCATAGTTCCTTTCTTCAATTGAACTCGGTTCAAGGTGTAAACTGCAGTGCTGATTGCTTCTCTCCAAAATGTTTGAGGTACCCTCTTTTCTATCATCAAGGTTCTGGCACAATCGACAATTGATCTGTTTCTTCTCTCGGCTATCCCATTTTGCTGAGGTGTTCTTGGTGCAGATACTTGCCTCTTTATACCATGATCATTGTAGAATAAGTTAAATTCATCAAAAGTGAATTCTCCTCCTCAATCAAATCTAAGACATTTCAGTTGTCTTCCTATTTCATTTTCAACTCTTGCCTTGTACCATTTAAACATTTGAAAAGCTTCTGATTTTTCTTTTAAAAAACATGATTGACATCATCCTTGAGTAATCATCCACAAATAATATGAAATATTTATCACCATAATAACTTTGAACTTTCATAGGACCACAAAGATCAGTATGTACTAGATCCAAAATTCCTTTAGAAGTGTAGGACTTACTTGTAAAGCTTGACCTTGTCATCTTACCCATCTGGCGTCCTTGGCCCATAGCATTCTCAGGTTTTTCAATACTCAGTAGACCTCTCACTCGGTGCTTCTTACTTATTTTGATTAGATTATCAAAATTTACATGACAAAACCTTTTATGCCATAACCAGGTATCATCTATCTTTGCATAAAGACACTTGTTCCAAGTTGAGTCAAGATGAAATGTATTACCTTTTGTTTGTGTCCCGGTAGCAGCTAACTTTCCATACTTGTCATGAACTTTGACAATTCCTTTTTGAAATTCTATTCGGTATCATGTATTGTTTAGTTGTGCTACACTCAACAAATTGTATTTAAATCCTTCAACCCAGTATACATCATCACATTTAGCATTGTCAAGAAGTGTTATAGATCCTTTACCTTTCACCAGACATGGTGCATCATTACCAAATCTTACATAGCCTCCATCATAGTCTTCTAATTTAACAAACTTGTGTTTATCACCTGTCATATGATGTGAGCATCCACTATCTATGATCCAAGAATCATTATTATTTATGTGAGATATTAGGGCTTTTTCTTCATACCTTTCTTCATCAAATCCATCCTTAATAGCCACACAAACAACTTCCTCAATATCAGTTTCATCAGATTTGTCATCGTTGGATTCCTCGCACTAATACATTTAGCCTAAAATTCCGACAGAGGTTTCCAATGGAGAAGGTATATTGTGATCAAACTTGATTTTTTTTTTTCAAAATGCCCAATTTCGTCAGAATTCCGACGATAATGCAACATTTGGTTTCGACGGAGAAGGAATTGGCAATGACATTTGGGTTTTTTTAGAAAAAGTGCCTGCATCCGTCAAAATTCTGACGACCGCGTGCATTACTTAAAAAAAAAAAGAAAAGATCAAGTCATTTCATAAATCCCGCCTCTTTACAAAATCCCGCCTCTGCAGCGAACCTGTGGGTTTAATCATGGCGGGGAAGATCATTGGTGTGAAACCAACCAGTTCTGCAGCTTAGGCTAGAAGTAGCGATGGAGTATGATTCAGTGGAAGTGAATGCGGACACTCACTATTGAATCTCTATCCATCTTCGCTGGCTTCGACCACAACTATTCGCGTAAGCGTCCCTTCCCGGTCAAGTGAACAAGTGCCTACCTAAAGGCCCTCCCAAGGTATCTTAGTTCGCGTTGTCTCAGGGCATATTAGGGGATCATAATAGGGAACATATAGGTAGGGGTCATCCCTCGATGAACACGAAGGAGGGAGGTGGACATGGTTCCCTGTGGGTTTAATCGCTGGAGGATGTAGGAATGGTTTAATCGATGTAGGAAAAAGGTAGGGTATAATCAACAAATTCATTGTTATACATATTCAAATATTTAGATTCAAATTTTATTATGTATTTATCAGATTAATTGGCAATAGCAGAGATGGTGAGAGGTTTCTGTAATATGATATGATCGATTTAAAAGAAGAATTTCTTACAAGACCTAAACCGTTGAACAATCCTACAATCATGTATTATTTAAACACTGCATTTTAAATAATGAACAATATAGTTAGCCTGAAACATATTAACACTACTTTCCATATTTAAAATATATCCTAACTAAGGGGATGGATGACCTAAATCTGCGTGATCGAGTGCCATTATGTAAAATATATCCTAATTATGGATGTTGGTATATATGGTAGTGACAGAAAATCCCTGCTGCAGAACCGTGAGAGCAATGTGTAGTGATCGAGTGCTATTTTTTCTCGGTGTTTTGGAGGGGAGCATAAGTGTACCATTAGGACGGTGGTATAAAATGGAAGCTGAGAGGTATAAGGTTATGAGGTGTGGGTTAGGATAAGATAGGGAGGTAAGTGATGAAGGATGTAATGGTAAAAGAGTAAGTTATGATATGTTAGGGGTTTGGAAGGTAGGAAAGTGAATGGGAGGAGATAAAAGGATGTGAAGGATGGAATGGGGTTAGGTAGGTGAAGTAAAAGTAAGTGTGTATGAGGTTAAGGTGTAGGATATGATGTAGGAAAGTGGAGGAGGTTAAGATAGGGGATATGAAAGGTAGATGGAAGGTAATAATGATAGGAAGTGAGGTAAAGTTTATGAGGTGTGGGTTAGAAAATAGGGTGTAGGAAATGGAAGGAAGGGTCATATCACTTTGAGAGTTTTCACCAAGATGAGTAGCCCGAGTATGGACCTCAAATCTTACAAGCCATGAGGATCCACTTGTAGTAGAGGAGCATATACTTGCATCTTGGGAGCTTATTAGGAGTTCGCCTTGAATTTGGGAAATACATATAGAGGAGATAGAATATTGATCAATACACATTACCTAGCCTCATCATGCATAAATACAAGAGGTATAGACTATAGCATGCACATATCATGAGCCAAAGGAACATATTCAAGAGTTGCTTCATCTCCAATCCTCTACATTTTTAAGATCCACAAATGGGGTTGAGGATAAGTCTTGTTTACTAATTAGCTTCGACTTATGCTTTGGGTTGCATCTATATGTGAGCAACCTAAAGGCATAATTTTCAATGCAATTTTTGAGAGGACTTGCTTCCACCTTGTGGTACTGGGAGGATAAAATGCACCAACTCACATTGGAAACCCTCTCCAGATACCATTTTGGAGTGCTTCAAAGTGTGTTCTATTTCAAAATATTTTTGACAGAGATGCATAGATGAGTTTCACGATTTACATAATAAGGTTTCATAGTGGCTCAACATGAGAGTTAGTTTTTGGAGTTCTTGTAATTTGTAGATTACATTCAAGACAAGTTACTTGTCAATTATTTCATTAGGGGTGGAAAGCCCAAAATTTTAGTTTTCCTACACATGGCCAATCCAAATAACTTTAGGGTTGCTATGGCAAAGTCTCTTATGGAAAAGGAGGTACATGGGAGGGCACAAGAGGCATGAGAGAAGTTTGTAACCTTGATTAAGGGACTAAAGT
Source organism: Cryptomeria japonica (assembly GCF_030272615.1). NCBI lineage: Eukaryota > Viridiplantae > Streptophyta > Pinopsida > Cupressales > Cupressaceae > Cryptomeria > Cryptomeria japonica. Next base: position 667,884,066 of record NC_081411.1, on the reverse strand, counting down.
GTCCATAGGCCTCCCCATCCTTCAAAGGATAATTTAGACTTACTATATGATTTACAAAGAAAAACCCAATAGTATCAATATTAGGGACAAAGGTCTACTAGAGCATAGTAGGGGCCATAGGGTAGTCACATTTGACCATCATAGACACAAGGATATTTTAGGTATGAGAGACTATAGGGCTATCAAGCTAGGCCTTCTATGACTCAACAACCTTTTAGGGGAGAATCTAGTGTTTTTAGTAATTAGGATCTTCTAATTATGGTGGGGCCTAGCCAACATAGGTTTATATGAGAGGCACATGTTATGTATATGTTAGTATTAGACAGAGAGTGCCCACAAGGTTTTAGAGTAGGTGGACACCATGCTAGGATGTCAAAGTAGATAGTTGATATGTGGGTCTTTACCCTCCCAACCACTCAACATATACCACCATGGATCTTTACCCTTCCAAACACACAAAGGTCAAAGGAAGATTCACTGCTGCAACACTCACTTTTTGTGACAATCTCAAGCACTTAGGACAGTCACTCCTTTCGTGGCCATTCTTCTTCACACAACACTCTCTAACATTAATTATGATGATAGTGTACCTCCTTAAACCTTCCACCAACACCTAACTCAATACCAAACTCTTTCCCAATCTTGCTAATGGACTAATTAACTCAATTCACTGTGAAATTGTGACGGTCAATGCAAGGTTTAGGACAGTAGTAATTAGGATCTTCTAATTATTGTGGGGCCTAGCCAACATAGGGTTATATGAGACAGGGGTAAGTTCAATAGTGATTTCTCCTCTACAACCTTTTCCAGTCTGTGTGAAAATGAGAGCTTGACAGCATTCTTTCGCTTTTAGCTAGCTAAATTTTTCAAGAATTTTATCTCTAGATTTAATATTTCTTTTCTTGCATGAATCTATTAATTTTGAGATAATAGATCTTGCCTTCATGAATTGATCCTAGTTTATCCCTTTAACCCTGATTAATTTATTTAGAGTGTTTAGTTCCATTTTAATCCTTTCTTTTACAATTAAATATTATTAAAAAATTGTATTAATGTTCCAAATTTTGTGGATATTTAGGAGACACAAATAAAATATAAATGTAATCATTCCATATTTTTGTAGGAGATATTGGAATGAGACTAATAGGAAGAGTAGTAAACATGAGTCACAATGAGCACTTTAGAATAAATCTAAACATTATAAGGAAGAGTATCTTGGAAAAATAGAAGCGTAATTTATTTTCCAATATGCAAGATTATTACTTGGGAAAGAATCTTGAAAGAGGATTGAAAAGATTCCTTGAGCTAACATTGTCTCACTTATCCAAAATTACGAGGAAGGATTCATTAATGAAATGGTCATTAACATGATGGAGAGAATAATAATTAGGAAGAGATAGATTTCGCATGCTACTAGGTGACTAGATTGGAGAGAAACTAGAGGCAAATCATTTAGCTTGGCCATGACACAAAGTCTTAGAATAGATGCCAGCCTTGGTGAATGGAATGAAAATCCCAAACAATTAATGAGTGGTGAGACAAGTAGAGGCATCTATAAATTTTGTTTTGAATAAAATAAAGAAAAAATGGGACTAAAACCAAGGGAAATGCACATGGAAAGGATATGATGAAAATCAAAATAAATAGTTTGAAGATAATATTAGTTACCTAAAGGATATTCCACTTGATTATTTGGTATATCATAACTATTTTGACAAATTTTGAAACCATTAGAGGTACCTTTTGCTTCTATAGATGAGGCATTCATTCATGTTGAAGTTGTGATAGCTTATTTGCTTCTTTATAGAAAACAAATTATCCATACGAATTATCATATATACTTGTAACCTCCATCCCAAACCACCTATTTCACTCTTCTTCCTTTGTGTACCTCTTTTATTCTTCCATTACCTCTTTGCTTACCTAAATTCAATCCAAAACATAGTGTATATAGCATCAAAAAAATTCCATATTTGATTAATATTATCCACAACATATCAAAAAGACAAATACCACACTTACTGTGTCATCAACCAAAAATAATTTACTTACATATTCAAAGAGTTCAATAATGGAGAAACATCCATGCGGTGCTCTACACATGTCCTTGAAGGTTCAAGAAATACTTATCCTCTATTGGTCCAAACTTTAAATCACTTTCCATGCACGAAAATAATTGCAACCATACACAATTTCCCACCCAATAGATTCTCTCAAACTAGTTTACTATCTTAACATAGCGTTAAGGAAAAGCGGGCCAAAATAGGAATCCAAGTGTCTTAAAAGCCTTCAAGACCATAGTGGTGACGATTGAATTTCTTTCTTTAGTGGTATCTTTCTCTAGATTAATTAGTTGGGGATTCTATTAGGACCTTTTCCTAATTAAAAAATATATATAAAGATTACATCCCTAAATATTGCATTCATAATAGAATAAATTTCTGCAATATTGAGACTAAATTCATAATAGATTTATAGTGATGAATAAAGAAATATTTAAGATTATCAAAAAATTGATGTTTTCTTTCTCCCAACCGTCATTGGATATTGGGTGATCTTTGAGGCATTATGTCCAATAGTTCATGTGCCTTATCTAAGCTTACATATTTTGCATGCATGTGTACCTGGGTAGTATTCTATGACAGCTGTGAGGTAAATGAGAGTTTCTTATGCCATTTGCTTTGTTCTATGCATTCAAACGTGAGAACACTGTTTGAATTCAAATGCTAACGATGATTGTCTTTTTAACGGAAACAGATGGGAAGGGACGTCAAGGGAAGGAATGGGCCCACAACACACCTAAGCAGTCAAAGCTTAGTGTGTATTGTTTAAGGCTGCCCCTTTAAGACATCATAATTGATTGGCTCTTCACTCCTAAGACCTTCAAAAGTCTTTAATGGCTTCATTGAGTCCTTTTGTCTTCCAAATGCACCTGCACCAACTTGAATTCTCCTTCAATGCTTGATTGCCTGTTCACTTGGAATTGAATTGATTTTATAACTAAGAGATCACTTGAATTGTAGGTTGACCCCTTCAAATGATAGGGTAGGCTTCCTTTTATACCTTATATATGTCTTGAAAGCATTTTATCTTGATGGCTTTAAATTAAAGTACTTTCTCTTCTATCTGGTATTGGTGGAGCAGAGGTTGCATTGCATCGTCCTAGGATACATATTTCCACAGAGACAACACAAGTTAAATGTATCCCAGGTCGATGCAAAGCAACCTCTACTCCAGAGATCACCAAAAAATAGAGAAAGAACTTTAATTTAATGCCATCAAGATAAAAAGTCTTTATTCAAGACAGATAAATGGTATGCAACTGGATCTATTTGGAATGCATTACCCAAACACCGCAATCGATCAGTCACCTTTGAAAAGAAAGTGGTATGATGAAATATTTAGACATAAAATAGATGAAATGCACTCCATACTACTGCTGCACAATATTTTGGTCGATGATATTTTTAAAATAGTAAAGGAAGGTGTATGGAACAACCAAATTCTGATCATTATAAACAATGAATATTTTAAGATCCTTTTATGATATGTAAGTTGAGAATATTTAATAAAAGGTCCCTAAATGAATACACTTTAAACTGATTTTAATATACCTTGAAGTGTGCAATATGGAAGGTTTGTATTCTTAATCTCCTGCCCATTTCTTAATTTAAAAGATGATATCTTTATTAAATATCTCCTATATTAAATATCTTTATTAACTTGATTTCTCCTTCAATTCTTGATGAATGCTTGATTGCATGTTCACTTGGAATTGAATTGATTTTATAATTAAGAGATCACTTGAATTGTAGGTAAACCCCTTCAAATGACAGGGTAGGCTTCCTTTTATACCTAATATATGTCTTGAAAGCATTTTATCATGATGGCTTTAAATTAAAGTACATTCTCTTCTATCTGGTATTGGTGGAGCAGACGTTGCATTGCATCATCCTAGGATACATATTTCTGTAGATACAACACAAGTTAAATGTATCCCAGGTCGATGCAAAGCAACCTCTGCTCCAGAGATCACCAAAAAATAAAGAAAGGATTTTAATTTAATGCCATCAGGATAAAATTCTTTAATCAAGACAGATAAAATTTGAGTTTGATTGTCATCATTTACTTTGCCAAATTCTTCACACATAACTCCTGAATCAATTTCCTACTCACAAGAATTTTATTATGTCTCAAATATAGGGAAACAGAAGGCTTCAAATAGAAAACTTGAACATGCAACTAAATCCATTGACTAACCAGAAGAACAAAATTAAGAAACGGTTTGATCATCTGAGAGATGTTGTAGACTTGCAACTCACCAGCTAAGTTTTTGCGGGTGAGATTTTTTTTTGTTTTGGTTATGGTTGTGGTGTTTATAGGGAGACATTTACAAATTTATATCTATTTTCACTATTTAATGATTTATGGGTTTGTAATGGTAATTTAATGTTCTTTCATATTTTTGTATATCTTCTTTATAATAGCCTATTATATTGAGTTGTTCTATTATGCATAATGGTGTGGGTCAGACGACTTTGCCATTGGTGCATGAAAGCATTGAAAGAGTTCTACTTTTAAAAATTACATGAAACATTTTTAATTTATTTGATTCAGTGTTATTTGCAAAAAATGATTATCAATGATGTTTCCTTTCTCCAAGAATTGTCTAGGATCTTTCCATCAGATAATATGTAACATCGAATGACTAAATCTTTTCATTACAAATGCTTATTTTATTTAATTATTATCTGAGCGTGAATTAAAATTTATATCTGTACAGAAGCAGAACATACAAGTTGAAGAGTCATGTGCAAGAAAATTTCCTAAAAGAAAGCAAGCAGGCATTATCTTGAATGACATGGAAACAAGCTCATCAGCTACCTAGAAGAGAGCAATTGGAGAATGGCAGAGGAAAGTGTTTAAGGGTGATAAATAGATAGATAGTGTAGTCACACAAATCTGTCCAGCTTAATTAAATAAATATTCGCTATTTATTTGATTAAAAATCCATTAGCCATCAGTTAATTAAATAAATATTTAATTAATTCATCTCCAAACATTCTTCTATTAATTAAATAAATTATTCAATTTATTTTAATTAATTCATTAAACCAAATACAAATCAATTAAATAAATAAAATCTATTTATTTAATTAAATCCCCTTTTCCTCTTTTAAATAAATTAAATAAAACATTTATTTAAATCATTATCCCCCCCACTTGCATTTTCCTACAAATGCAACTTGCACACATTTATTGAAATAAATGAATTTTTATTTTAATAAAATCCTATTTTCCCTCACCCACCAAATCCACTTGCAAAAATCTAATCCCCTTCTAGATTCTTCTAACCCCTTCCTAATTAGCCTAATCCATCCCCTAATTATTGTCACATTCCTAAGCAAAATGGAGTCACTTCTCAAAGACTCCAAAGTCTTTGAAAAGCATTTAATGCTTTGTGTGTTCAACAAATTAACCCCCAAAGTCTTCCAAGACCACTAATGGCTCTTACATGACCATTTATGGCTCTTACATAACCATTTATGGTTATTTCAAACTTGTCCCCCCAAACATTTATTGTTTTGACCATATTCATCCATTTCACATTTGCACAAGAGTTTATCCATTGGATAAAAGCTTTATTCTTTGAATAAAGATTTTATTCATTCAACCAACCTTGACTCTAAATCTCAAAGTCATATCAAGCATTTAATGCTTATTCCCTCCCCTCTCAACCTATCTCACATTGACACTTGTCATCCTGGGATTGGGTTGAAAGCCCTCACATGGATTTAAAATCATTCAATCCTGACCCTTGTTGAGATTACTCAATCTCAACCATCCATTGCTCCATTTTCCCTATAAATAGAGCCCATTTCTTCATAATCCAGATCCTAAAAACTTGTATGCATTTAATCTATAGGCATTTTAAGAGAGCATTTAGCATAGCAAATTCTGATATTGTCATTTTGGTTAAAATAAATCATTTTAGTATCAATAGCTTAATATTTGCTTCTTTATTAACATTTAGAGCAATATTTTGATCTCAATCCTCCATAAGCATCCATAGTGCAAAAAGCTGCTGAGAGCTACACTATTTTGGAACTTGGAGAGGAGAGGAACAAGGGAGAAGAAGCCAAGAGCATGTTAGGAGGCATTTGGAGATGCCTCATCATATTTACCTTCCTAGTTAGACATTTTATCATGCTTTTGGTATCTCTTTTGATATGCTTGTGTAGGAAAGTATTTTGTTTATGATTTTTAACACTAACAACTTGGCTTTTCTTCTTGTTTGTGTTTTGTTATCATTGACTAACCTTCCCTTTTTGCAGAGCATCAAATAGTATGCAATACAAACAAAGAATGTTTGGAGTGTCCAATGTGAGGTCTCTAATTTATGTCCGGAGGGACTAACTGGTTTTGGAGTTGCTGCGAAACCTATTGGGCCATGCTTGGAGGAAATCAATGTGTTCATGCAAGGAGCACCTTTTTTCTATTATGAGAATGATACTTTTACACCGAGGGATATTTGGAAGTCAATATCCAAAAATTTCTATAGTGTGGAACCAAAGTTGGCAGACTCGAAGTAATTTTCAGCTTTCAGAAGACCAAGAGGTTATGTACACAATCTCCCAATAGAAGGGCAATTTCAAGCATTACCTCTCCTCCCCATGACTATTCAGAAAGCACTTCCTTAGACAAAGGACTATTGGCCTCCATGGGATCAAAGAAAAAAATTGAAGCATAGACTCTAGACGATGTGGTGGTGTCCTTCGTGAAGAACTCTGCACTATAATTGAAAATTCACGAGGGAAACTGCAAGATAGTGAAGATAAATACAATCTTGAAAAGTGGGAAGAATGGATCTTGGTTTGGGTGGGGCCAAGTTAGATGGCTCCTCTAGAGGTTGACGAGATAGAAATCATATTAGGATTTGAAAAAGATCACACTTGTGGAACTTCGTGTGCGAGTGATTGATTGTGGTGTTTGGGTAATGCATTCCAAATGGGTAATGTCTTGATTAAAGATTTTTATCCTGATGGCATGCAACTGTATCTATTTGGAATGCATTACCCAAACACCGCAATCGATCACTCGCACATGAAGTTCCACGAGTGTGATCTTTTTCAAATCTTAATATGATTTCTATCTTGTCAACCTCTAGAGGAGCCACCTGACTTGGCCCCACCCAAACCAAGATCCATTCTTCCCACTTTTCAAGATTGTATTTCTCTTCACTATCTTGCAGTTTCCCTCGTGAATTTTCAATTATAGTGTAGAGTTCTTCACGAAGGACACCACCACATCGTCTAGAGTCTATGCTTCAATTTTTTTCTTTGATCCCATGGAGGCCAATAGTCCTTTGTTTGAGGCAGTGCTTCCTGAACAGTCATGGTGGGGAGAGGTAATGCTTGAAATTGCCCTTCTATTGGGAGATTGTGTACATAACCTCTTGGTCTTCTAAAAGCTGAAAATTACTTTGAGTCTACCAACTCTAGTTCCACACTATAGAAATTTTTGGATATTGACTTCCAAATATCCTTCGGTGCAAAACCATCATTCTCATAATAGAAAAAAGGTGCTCCTTGCATGAACACATTGATTTCCTCCAAAGCGTGGCCCAATAGGTTTCGTAGGAACTCCAAAACTAGTTAGTTCCTTCGGATATAAATTAGAGACGTCACATTAGACACTCCAAACATTATTTGTTTGTATTGCATACTCTCTATCTATTTATCACCCTTTAACACTTTCCTCTTCTTTTCTCCAATTGCTCTCTTCTAGGCAGCTAATGAGCTTGTTTCTATGTCATTCAAGATAATGTCTGCTTGCTTTCTTTTAGGAAATTTTCTTGCACATGACTCTAAAGCTTGTATGTTCTGCTTCCATACAGATATAAATTTTAATTCACGCTCAGATAATAATTAAATTAAATAAGCATTTGTAAAGAAAAAATTTAGTCATTCGATGTTACATATTATTTGACGGAAAGATCCTAGACAATTCTTGGAGAAAGGAAACATCATTGATAATCATTTTTTGCAAATAACACTAAATCAAATAAATTAAAATGTTTAATGCAATTTTTAAAATAGAACTCGTTCAATGCTTTCATTCACCGACGGCAAAGCCGTTTGACCCACATCATCTCTCGTCGTCGGAATTCCGACGACAACTAATGGAACGTTCGACAAGGATGTTGTATATCTGACGTCACTGTCATGTCAGACGGTCGTCGAGGAGCAATCAAAACATCCATCAAAAATCCAACAGAAATCCACTGATATAGTCGTCGTTGGGGGAGTTCATAACAACATCGGACGACCGACGCAAATGGCATCGTCAGAAATCCCGATGATGAGTTTTCGATGGTAAAGTTTGTCAGAAGCCCGACATTTGGTTGTCACAAATCTGACAATTAGCCGTCGGAAATTAGGCCCAAATGTACTAGTGGATCATCAGCTACTAGACATGTCTTTCTATCTCTCCTTCTGAAGTCTCGGTGTCCTCTGTATTGGTAGTCTTTCTGCCTGTTATCTCGGTATTCTCTCTTTTCACTAGATTCTTTGTCAGGGTAGTTAGAAGCCATATGTCCTATCTTATCACAATTGAAACATTTTAAAGGTAGCTTCCCTTTATACTTACCTTTTCCTCTCGGTAACTTTCTGGCTAATAATGCTTCAAACTCTTCTTGCTTCTTGATTTCCTCATACAGTTTGTGCACTTCTTCCATGTTCTTACAAAATCTTTCACTTTCTCCATTGTGATTCCCTTCAGAGTACTTACTCATTCTATCATTGTAATCATCAGATTCACTAATATGAAAAGAACTGAATGCAGATTCAACTTTATTTACCGAAGACCCACTGTTATCAAAATTACTTAACTCAAATGCATGTAGCTTACCAATAGTAGCATCCAAAGAAACTAGCATGTTAGGTACAGACCTCAATTCATTGATTGCAGAGACTCGAATAGCATAGGCTAGTAGAAGGGTTCTCAACAACTTACTTGTTATATCCTTTTCTTCAATAGTTCCACCTGCTCCTTTAATATGATTGACAATCTCCTTTAGTCTTGTATTGTATTGGGTTATGTTCTCACCTTCATTCATTCTCATGGATTCAAGTTGTCCTCTTAGACTATCTACTTTTTCTCTTTGAACATGTTCATCACCTCCATACATAGATATGAGCTTAGTCCATGTTACTTTTGCATCATTACAGCCTTCTAGATCATTAAACTCAGAGTCGGTCAATGTTGATGTTATTTCAATCATAGCTTGAATATGTTCTTGCTTTGCCTTTATCTCTTCCAAGTTCATAGGGTTGGTGCTCAGTGCAATATAATCATTCTCCAGATAATATGTTGCATATTTTCCAATTCCTGATAAATGCAGCTTCATCCTTTTCTGCCATGTGGAGAAACTTGACTTGTTCAGCTTCGGTGCATCCCTTTTATACATCTTCGGATCTTTGCCTCAAGTACCTTTAATCTTTTCTTCTGAATTCCAATGCTCTGATACCAATTGATAGTACTAATACTTAATGTAAAGTACAGATGCCAATAGCTAACAAGATGAGAGGGGGGGCTGAATCATATAAACTTAATCTTCCATAAAAACAACAGATTCAACCTCGGTAACTTATACTTCAGCAATATAATCAAAAACTGCTAAAAATGCAAACTCATAAACACATAATCATCATAACACTCATAACACTAGATTTAACGTGGAAACCCAAATAGAGAAAAACCACTGTGGGATTTCGGACCCACTAAGAAATATACTCTTCGAGAGTATGCTCGGTTAAAAGCAAATCCTGTTAAAGATTACAAACACATTGCTAGATGTGACCCAGTTAAGGGATTTCCCTCAGATTTTTTAGGATCTTCACTTTGTTAGAAGTGACCTTGTTAAAGGATTTCAAACACTCAACTAGAATGTTACCTTGCTAGAGGGTTTACAAATAAGACTGTTAAGTCCACTCAGTTAAGAGATTTCCTGTCACTTACAAAATAACAGTAATACAAATCTTATCTGCAACTTCACATCTAAAATGCTAAAGCAAATTCTTATTTGCTCAAAACAATCTAGTCATAGGACTTATCTTGTCCCTCTGTTGGGCTCTCTACTCTATTATTCAAACAGGTCTTCAAGCTTCTGTGCTCGGTAATCATTATGTAGCATCCCCTATGCATACACTTGCCCGCATACATTGTTTATCAACAATTCCTTATTTATAAACAATTGCTAACCGCTTAATCTCCTTGATCACATTTCCCATGATCAATCTTAGCCATCAGATCTTCAAACTTGACTAGGTTCCATGTATCCTTTTGATATAAAAATGTTTTACCTTGCCTCGGGACTTGTAGTCCTTTCTTTGAACTTGCACAAGGTTATTGTGGTTCAATCTGCGTTGTAGATCTTCCTGTCGATTTTCCTTTGCCATAGATCCTTGACAAACTTCATGCACGGCTTACCAATCATTTATACATCTCTAGATAATCATTGTCCTTCATTAAATAATGCTTTTATCCATCCAATGCGCACTGTCATAACTCGGTTGCAACCCGGTAAATACTAAACTTTACTCGGTAGACATTCTGCCTTCATTAACTGATATTGATAACCTTAGGGTTTACCGACTAGGTTCCTTAAGGTTTACCCACTAGGTTCTTTGCTCAGTGACATAGTATAGTATTAACCTTACAATCAACAACATATGTAGGACATCAAAACAATCTAAACATCATGATCTCATCATTGTCTAACTTGGTAATAGTTGCCCATTGAATAACTTATTCCTCCTCTTATTCATCGCATTCTTTCTATGTCTTTTACCGACATCTTAATTCTCTTCTAATCAATCTTCTCAAGATATGGCAACATCATACTGAATCAGATAATCAATTTCTTGACATCAATGACAAAATAATGTTATAAAGATAGTTATCATCCTTCTTCAGTTATATCAATAATCTTCAACAACCTTCTCAATATCCTTACTAAATATCAACAATCTCCTGATATTGAAATGCCAACAATCTTTCTTACTGCAATGCCAAAATATTTATAGGTAAAATAGAGAAATGGATGGTTGAGATTGAGCAATCTCAACAAAGGCTAGGATTGAAAGTTGTCAATCCATGTGAGGGGTTCAATCCAATCCCAAGTTGACAAATGTCACCTTGAGAAGGCTTGAGAGGAGATGTAAGAGGCATTAAATGCTTAAGGAGACATGGTGGTTACCTTAGGAGGTAAGGTTATGGTTGGGTTAGTGGATAACCAATGGATAAATCCTTTACCCAAGGGGTAAACTCTTGTGCAAGGGTTAATAGGATAACTAGGGTCAAAGCCATGAGTGCTTGATGAGACCCTTAGGTTAGATGAGGATTAAGTTAGAGAGAAAGTCTCTAACCATGAGGAGAGGTTGAATTAACCATTAATGGTTAGTAGGACTTTGGGGGACAAATTTGTAAGAGTCCTTCCAAATTTGGGGAGCTCAACAAGTTAACTTGTTGAAGAAATGAAGCCTTTAATGCATTTAGAAGACTTTCTTCCAAATTTGAGAAGTGACCTCCTCAAATTTAGGGAAATGACATGATTAGGATGGGATTAGAAGGTTTCTAGAAGGATAATTAGGAGGCAAGTGGGAGATGTAGGATTTTACAAGTGGGTGAGGGAAAATAGGATTTAATTAAAATAAAATTGATTTATTTCAATTGTTGGTTGCAATTGCATTTGATATATTTAAATAAATATTGATTTATTTAAATGTGAATTTTGAATTTTTTCAAGTGGGGGGATTTATAATTAAATTTTGATTTATTTATTTGCAAAGGGGGTTTTAATTAAATGTGGATTTAATTAAAAGGGGAAAGGGGATAAATGGAGATTTTTAATTAAATGTGAATTTAATTAAAATGGCTAGAGGGGGGGATTTAATTAAATGTAAATTTAATTAAATGGCTTAGATAGAAGAAGGGAAATATTAATCAAATCTTTAATTTGATTAATAGGCTAATTAGAAGAATATGGATATTAATTAAATCTAATTTAATTAATTGGAAGAATTGGGGATATTTAAATGAATAAAATTCACTTAATTTGTTGTGTAACTTTTATGTGTCTACAAAAAGCAACTCGACATCCAAACTACAAGGAGGATCATAAGATCTTCATTTCATTCTCCCCCTCAGACAGTGCATATTGTCTAGTTACTCGAAGAGGAATCAGCACCACTGGAGGGTGTGGACCCATCCTCATACTTTTCTTCCACCTTTTTAAAAAGAAAAATTCACACGTCATATTCATCTTCTTCATTTCTTTGTTAGCTTCAATCTTCTTTACTAAACTAGCAGACATCTCGTTCCTTCTTCTGCAAAATATAGGAATGTCTCTAATTTTACTGCAGTTGTAAGAAGTCAGACCTTGTTCTAGACCATTTTCATTCCTTGTAACATTTATCTCTTTTGATACTTCCACTCCTTATGATAAACGTCTACACTCAATAGCCTTATAACCAAAATTGTTGCAAGCATAACAATGTCCATTGAAAGACTTAACATTCCTACCATTCAAATTCCACATTGTCCTATATTTGCACTCATTAACTTTATGAACAACCTTGTTGCAAGCATAACATTGTCGACTAAATGAGTGACATCTCATCTAACTTATACATTCACTTTCTCTATGTCCAACCTTGTTGCATGAAAAGAAATTACCATTAAAAAATGGAAAATACCTAATTTGAGTAGGAGAAACAGGAGACCTCTTGAAAACCTTCTTGTTTTGAACCTAAAGGAGAACATTTTTATTAGATTTCTTTACTTCATCCTTGACCTTTTCTTTACCATCTCTATTTAGCTTGGTCATGAATGCCCATTTGTCTTCAGCCACATTTTTGTCTACCAAGCTAGATACTAGTTCCAACGCCCCACTTTTCTCTATCAGATTCGATTCTTCTTCTACCATTTTTACCCCTTTTATCTTTTGGAGCATCCTTCTCTTCTATAGTGGCAGGGATAGCCTCAGTCGTAGGTATAACCTCAATCCGATTTCAAACTTGTGCCAGGTAACAATCGCCTCCACTATTTTCCTTCACATATTAAACATTGTCATCAGTCCTTGTACCTTCTACAACTAATCTTTCGTAACTTTCTTTTCTATTTTCACATCTAGACCCATGAAACATAACGTATACCCTTTTTAGCACATTTGACTCACACTCAAGAGATTATTTCTCAAACCTTTAACATAATAAACATCATCAATTTTATGATTACCATCAAATGAGATAGTACCTTTACCACAAATAGGTGCAACTTCCTCTCTTGCAAATTTTACAAATCCAACATCATAATTATCAAGATTAATGAACTTTCCTTTATCTCCTATCATATGATTTGAACAATCAGAATCAATTAGCCATGCCTTAGGCTTATAGTTTGCACGTAGTGTAGTCTTCACATTAATTGGTTTTTCATTATTCTCTACTCCTTTTGAATTACCGGATCTTTCATTGCTCTTTTCTTCTATAGCTAGAAATAATGACTCTTCATTTGAGTCATTTCCATCTTCCTCTTCAAATGAATGAGTCTCCATTGAACAAAAATTCTCTTTATATTTGTCTATGTCATCTATTCTCCAATTTCCATTATTTCATCTATGATTTTATCTTCCCTTATCATCATCCAAATATTCTAACATGATCTTCCTTATAAGTGCATCTAGAAGCATAGTGACCAATTCTTCCACAATTGGAAGATTTAAAGGATAAATTACCTTTTTACCTTCTAGATCCTTTATGTAGTCTTCTTACAAAGTTTTCTTCTAGCTCATCCAAGTCATTGATCAATCCGGGTTCATCTTCAATCTTCCTAGTAGCTTTTAATGCAACATGTTTCTTCTCTTTCTATAACTTGTCTAGCTTAGAAATCTCAAATGTAGAGAGTGAGCCATACAACTAATCCAAAGTGTAATTGTCTATATCATGGCTTTATTTAATAGCATACTTCTTAGGCTTGTAGCATTTAGGCAATTTCAACATCACTTTTCTCACAACTTTACTTTCTTCTAATTTACTATCAATTCCCTTCATGGCACTCACAATCTCATTTACCCAGTGTATATAGCTTTCAATGTTCTTATCATCAAGCATTCTCAAGCTCTCAAAAATGTGCTTTAGATTTGTCAACTTGGGTTTCTTTGTCTTCTCATCACATTCATATACATTGATTACATTTTCTCGTACTTATTTAGCAAGCTTGAATCCAATAACTTTAGAAAATATTGCATCACTTAGACAATTAACAATAGCAACTTTATTCTTAGCATCATTCTCATGTACCTTAAGCTCATTCGAAGTTCGAGGACCATTTTAAGAACAAGATATCCATTCTTAATGCTTTCCCATATTTTAGTTGGCAGGGATTCCAAATGACATTCCATTCTGTCTTTCCAATAAGAGTAATTTGTGCCATCAAACCATAGTGCTTTGAAATAAACTTTATGTGTTATTTTCTATCTTACTTAAGGGATTAAGCCTCTCCAAGAGGAACCAAGATCTGATACCGATTGTTGAATACACCACAAGACTAAGAAGGGGGGTATTCAGTTCGGACCTCAAAACTGCAGGCAACAATGCAACAAACTAACAGGGGGGTGAATCAATTTGCTCAAAAAATAATCACAACTTAAACTTAAATTCAAATGTGATTGTTAAAAATGAAAGCATAAACCAACACCACATCAATAACACACATAACACCAAGATTTTTGATGTGGAAAACCCAATCAAGGGAAAACCATGGTGGGAACCTACCCACAATGAGATAATACCCTATTAAGAGTAAATGTAAATATTACAATGGGGAATGCACATGCATTCAGGCATATTGCCTAGAGCTCACTGCTCAAATACAAGAAGGGCTAAAACCCTGAGGAAGGCTCACTACCTCACAAGATTCAGACAACAATCTGGATTACATGAATTGTGGAAATAGCATCTTCGAATGCCTGGTTACAATTTTGGTGAAGCACAAATACCCAAACTCTTCTTTTTTTACTTCTTCACACTCTTTCGCACTTCTCCTCTACTACTAAAAGATCAATTCAATGTTCACACATGCAGATGCATCTCTCACATGAATATTACATATATTTATACAAATCATCAACCTATATTTCAAGTTTGGCTAGACTCTCAACACAAATTACAAAATAATAACCTCACACGCTACAACAACATATGTAGACCAAAACAATGTTGGCTAAGACATAGTCTAGACCCAAATCAATACCGCAACCAAAAAAAACTTCCAAGAATTATGCCTCGATCATCTGCAACACGCTACAACCACCACGAATGTCGCATAACATGAAAAACACCACCAAATCAATAAAATTATCAATAACATGCACAACGATCAATACGGACCATCAACATGGATAGGACCTGATCTAGAAACATTCATAAGCAACGTGATTCACCACAGAAACAACCGCAACATCACCACTTGCTAGAATCTCCATCATCATTAAATCAACCTCAAGAACACACACTGAACTAACTGACAAACAGAAAGATTCACTTGCGGACTTCCAAATCATGAACCATCTAAATTCAAGACACAAATGAACATCCCAAACACTCTACCAAATCTGCAAACCAAGATATAGAAATTCTGGAGCAATGTGGAGCACAAACCAGAATATCAAATAACATGAACAACTAAATAACCAACCACAATACCAAATCTCATAGCTCGATCAAATCATCATGTGGATCACTAAAACTTATGCTATGTCAACTAAACATGCATATCTCAAAACCCATTAAGCTAAACCAACTCATTTAATCTTACTGCAACACTCGAATACACAGAAGAATATCTTGACATCAATGACAACACATCATTCTAGCAAACTTTTGAACAATATCCAACAATCTCCCCCTTTGGCATTGATGGCAGCATATGAACGTGAAAAACAATCAATAAAAATAAACAAATCAACAACCAACAATCTCCCTCTAATATTATGCACATAGCTCTCTCCCCATAGGGTTTTTCACATGCTTCTCTCCCCCATTGACATCAATGACAAAGGCATAAACAACACCAATTTAGATTATCTCCCTTTGCCACACACTCTAACAATTTTGAACATCTGAAACACATACTGACTACTCCCCCTGAGTACCAGCCTCACTCATCAATCCAAATCACAAGATATCTCAGTGAAGTCCACCGAAGTGATGCAACTCCATGCATCTCAGTTCTCATTCAAAGGGGAAATTACCCCTAGCTTCTCTCTGAGATACTCAAATGTATCTTTAGGCAAAGGCTTTGTGAAGAGATATGCAATCTATTCCTTTGTAGATACATATTCCAATATGACTTCCTTATCATTCGCCTTCTCTTTCAAGAAATGAAACTTGATTGATATATGCTTAGTCTTTGAATGCAACACCAGATTCTTAGAAATATTAATAGCACTTGAATTGTCACAAATATAGAAGTAGTCTCATCAAAAGTAACTTTGATATCTTTCAACATTTTCTTCATCCAAATCACCTAAGTAAAGTTGCTAGCAGCAACAATATATTCAGCTTCTACAGTAGACAAAGATATAGTATTTTGCTTCTTACTCACCCAAGAAACCAATCTCTTACCCAAGAAAAATGCACCACCACTAGTACTCTTCATGTCATCAACATCACCTGCCCAATTAGCATCAGTAAAAGCACTCAAAGTAAAATCATCATCTCTAGGATACCACAAACTAAAATCAACTATCCCTTTCAAATATCTAAAAATTCTTTTCACAACAACATGAGATTCCTTAGGGTCAGCTTGAAATCTAGCAACAAGACACGCGTCATTCATAATATCAGGTCTAGTTTGAGTTAAATACAACAAACCACTAATTATAGATCTGCATCTAGTCTGATACCAATTGTTGGAAATAATGCAACAAATTGAGAGGGGGGTGAATCAGTTTGCACATAAACTCATCACAACTTAAACTTAAATTTAGATATGATTATTAACAATGAAAGCATAAACCAACACCGCATCAATAACACACATAACACCAAGATTTTTGACGTGGAAAACCCAATCAAGGGAAAAAAAATACGGTGGGAACCTACCCACAATGAGATAATACCCTGTTACGAGTAAATGTAAATATTACAATGGGGAATGCACATGCATTTAGGCACACTTCCTAAAGCTCACTGCTCAAATACAAGAAGGACTACAACCCTAAGGAAGGCTCAGTGCCTTACAAGATTCAGACAACAATTTGGATTACATGAATTGTGGAAATAGCATCTCCTAATGCCTGGTTACAGTTCTGGTCAAGCACAAATACCCAAACTCTACTCTTTCCACTTCTTCACACTCTTTCTCACTTCTCCTCTACTATTGAAAGATCAATTAAATGTTCACACATGTATATGCATCTCTCACATTAATATTACATATATTTATACAAATCATCAACCTATATTCAAGGTTGGCTAAACCCTCAACACAAATTACAAAATAATAACCTCACATGCTACAACGACATATGCGGACCAAAACAATGTTGGCTAAGACATAATTTGGACCCAAATCAATACCGCAACCAAGAAAAACTTCCAAGAATTACGCCTCAATCATTTGCAACATGCTACAACCACCAAGAATGTCTGATGTAGGAGCATCCCTGGTTCATAGCAATCTTGCATCAGCCAAAAACTTTTCCTTTCTGTTTTGCTTTCTGTTTGTAGTTTCAGCTTTTCTTTCTATGTGTCCCAGTTTTGGCTCACCAGATCCTATGGAGTTGGATTCTACTTGAATACTTGATCATCTTTCTTATTTATAGACAGCATCAAATTTAGATCATTTTTCGACAAGTTATCACTATCGGTTTACTTGACAGTTTCCTGTTAGCAATTGACATTTTCTTGTTACTGGTTGCCTAGACCTATTTTGGTGATCTACAGGAAACCCCTTCTGAAGCTTATGGAGCCTTGGGCACTGATTTTGATGTTCATTGGCATGTGGCCGACCTTTTCACGCGATCTACACTTCATCCTTTAGATTTTTCGGAGGAATCTCTTGGCGGAGGACGACCTTGTTGATTTTACACGTTAGGTCTTGTTCTTCAAGTTTTGATCCCTTTTTGGGCCGACGGGATCCCCTTGGATCATATATATAATTATAATTGGACATTATAATGTATCAAACAATGGAAGAATGAAGTAGCTAGATTGATCGTAGAAGATAGATCTTAAGATTAAAGGTCCTGGTTGTGACTTATTTTGTATTTGAGCATGTTGTAGCAGGCCTGTGAGCTGGTTATGTTGTAACCCAGTTGTTACCAATTGGTTGTAATCAATTTTCATGTTATAATACATTTTTTCTACATTTCCTCCATCATATCTTTGTGTTTCTATTGTGTTTACTCTTGTTGACTGGTCTGAATTGATCTCTTTGAGGTCCCTCCTAACCGGTGACTACTTCAATGTCGCATAACACGAAGAACACCATTGCATCAATAAAATAATGAATAACACACACAACGATCAATGTAGACTATCAACATGGATTGGACCCGATCTGGAAACATCCACAAGCAATGTGAATCACCACAGAAACAATTACAACATCACCACTTGCTAGAATCTCCATCATCATTATACCAAACCTCAAGAACACATGCTAAACTGACTAACAAACTGAAAGATTCATTTGTGCACTTCCAAATCATGAAACATCTAAATTGAGGACACATATGAATGTCCCAAACACTCTGCCAAATCTGCAAACTAGGATATAGCAATTCTGAAGCAATACGGAGCACAAACCAGAATATTGAATAGCACGAACAACTAAATAACGAACCACAACACCGGATTTCATAGCTCGATCAAATCATCATGTGGATCACTAAAACTTCTACTAAGTCGATGAAATATGCATATCTCAAAACCCATTAAGCTAAACCAACTCATTTAATCTAACTGCAACACTAGAAGACACAGAAGAATATGTTGACATCAATGACAACACATCATTCCAACAAACATGTGAACACCAAATTTATGTGGAAAACCTTAAACAAGGAAAAACCACAAACCTATAACATCAAATTTGGTTCACTCCAATAGATAAAGAGGACCAAAATGAATCATAACACAACATTTCCAACCAATTCCAATGAGTCACATAGGATAACACATCCTCCAAGGACGACACCAAAGAAATGTGTAGATAAAAAAATGTAGCATGCCAACAAGTTGGTTCATGTAAAGCGGAAAATCGCGATCGAACCCTAGTTGCTCTCCCCTCTTCCAACTCCAAGGAGAGAGAAGGGAGATTCACTCTAGGGTTGATGGTTTTCACTTAGGGGAGAGACTTTACATTCAAAAGAGGGGTTGAAACCCACAAGATCCAATCCCACACCATGCAAGATTGGATGCTAAATGAGTTTCAAGGGTTATGACAGCAAGGCTACCCTCTTTTGTAAAGAATGTTGATAGAAGAATTAAGCTAGGAATGCATAGAAAGTGAGAAAGATTCGCTTATAAACTAAGATAGGAATACAGTATGAAGCTGCGGACCTGGAATTAGCAGTAAATTGTCGATACGGCGCTGTCCTACAAATTTGAGCGAAAGTTGCTGGGACGATGGCGCCCGAGCGCCACGGTCCTCCGAAAAATCCGCGAAATGAAGGGGGATTTGTTCATCTCTGCACAAGGATTCCAGATCTTCAATTTCAGCCGCGTACCTGCAACCTACACACAGAAAAGCGAAGACGATTGGGGGGTTAGGGATTAGGGGTTTGCCTTTAGGTCAAACCCCGGTTTTGGAATTAACCAAGAAATGAGCAATGCTGTAAATGTAAATGTCTGTAATGTAAAACAAGTACTAATACCTTGTTGTAAGGATGTTTGTATCCTTATGTACGAAGGTATAGATGTTGTATGTTGTATGTTGTAGTAGTATGTTGTAAGTGATCTCCTCTTCAATGGTTGAATCCTTGTCTTGAATGCAACACTTAGCCTTGAATGGAGACTTGAAATGATCAATTGCTTGAAGGAATGCTTGAATGCTTAAATGCTTGAGTATAGTTTCCATGCTTTTTCCATCATATCAAATGAAAGAGGAAAATGTAGTTTATATACTTGTCAATTAGGGCTGATAGACTGATTTTCCCAACCTTAGGCCGACCAGGAAAGATAATTTTCCAATTTGCAAACATAAAGACCCGAAGTCCAAAAGAGACCGGGCCCAAAATAGGACCCAGGGACCAAGGCGCTGGGCGCCATGGTCCTGGGGGACTAGGGCGCTAGGCGCCCTGGTCCTAAAGGACTAGGGCGCTGGGCGCTCTGGTCCCACCTCCCAGGACAGCAGGGTGCAAAGGAGGTTCAGGCCAGGGTGCAAGAAAATGCAGTTTTCAGTGTCATAATCAGGTTTCGGGGTCTCCATTCAGGTTGCGTGTTGCGTCGCCATCGTGAAGACCCAAATGCGGTCGAAATTGCAAGTGTCACAATTTTAGGATGCTACATTTAGCCCCCACTTTAGTGGGAGTATAGGCGTATGCTCATACTTCCGGTAAAGTACAAGGAAACAACATTGAAAGACTTTCACCACGTCAAGGAGGCAAGATACACCAAGCCCCCAGTGGACTAAGGATCTTACGACTTCGATTGACAAAGTAAAAGGGAAGATCACGAGGGAGAACCATGACTGTCAGTAGTAAGGTTCCCTCACTATGAGTCATGCAAGAGAAATACCGAAAATTTTCAAGGCAAAGCTGAGTTCTCCAAGAAATTTTCATGTATCCTGAAGGGAGAGACAGGGTGTATGCCCCCCTACGTTAAAGCGATCGCACACGCCTCAACGGGGGTGATTGTTTTAACATAGTAATACACATAAGAAATGAGAAAGGAAAGGAGCACGTTATCGCAAGGATTTAGCCCCCAAGTGTGAGATAAACCCAAGGATAATAGACACAAAACACAAAGCACGAGGTGACTTTGCTTTCCTCGGGGTCAGTATGCTGTATGATAATTCATGTATATATATCATATGTATGTATGCATAATTGTTCTTCATTCCCCAATCAAGGAAGGTCACCTAGAAGAAGGGAACACATGTGTCTTTTGAGTCAACATGAGAGAGACCAAAAGAGATCTCAATGCTTTGCATCGTCCTCAAGTAAACAACACCAAGGACAACAAATAGAAGAATGAGAATAACGTATAGAAGAAGTAACACAAGAGAGGAGGAGAGAATCTGCTATGCTAATGTAACTAGTCTAGCACGTCATCTACCCCCCGATCTTGCTGATCAATGTTTCAGGAAGGTAGGGAACACGCTAGAGGAGGAACATTCAACACAGCAGATGGAGCTATCACAAGATCCAAACAAGGGCTATGTTCATGTTCCAAGCCACGTTGTTCTTGTCTAGGAGCTAGGATAAGTGCTTTAGAAAATTTATTAGATAAATGGTTATCAATATCAACAAGTTCATATTCACTATCAGAAGCAAGAGGAGAAGTAGCATTTTCATCATGAATAACATTTTCATCTATATCATCATCAAGATTTATAAAAATAGGGTCTTTAATTCGTACAGGATCAAGACCATCATGCATCTTATGTTTTGGAGATTTTGGAGAAAATGGAATAATGCTTGTTGAAGGTGTTTTTGGAGATTGCAAAGTTTGAGAAGCAGCTGCTTGAGCTCTAAGATGACGCTTTCGTCAGCGTTCACGTGCAGAACGATTCCGTCTAGTCTTAGTAAGAAGTTGAGAAGATTGAGGAGGAGGAATGTTCTCATCCTTATCACTTGGGTGTTTAGGTTGTGGTCTCTTAGGCTGGATAATAGGAGAAGAAGAAGGTCTCTTCTCTCTATAAAAAGAAGGAGGAGGGACTGCTCCATATAAAGGAGGAATATTTGGTTTAGGAAGAAGACTAAGTCCATCATGACGAGGAGGTATAGGTCTACTCTTAGAAGGTTTATTAGGCATAGACATAATCACATCCATGGGAACGGGTTGGGAATCTTCTTGAGGAAAGACATTAGTTTTATCTTTCAAAGGAAGAACTTCCTTCTCAAGAATGATAGGAATGTCAAGTTTGGGTGTTCTAGGTTCACTTAGAGATAGGATCATATCTATTTTCCACTTTTGATAAGATTTAAAAAGATGATCACTTCGCGGAGGAAGAGATTGGAATTGTTTAGGCCAAAAGTAATCAATAGGAACGCTAGAAGTTCTTTCAGCTGGTTTAAAGAGACTATGATTGGCAGTAACAACTTCACCATTATGGGGAAATTTCAAACACTTATGAATAGGAGAAGCAATAGCTTTCATGGAAGATAGCCAAGGATAGCCAAGCTTCACACGAAATTGTTCGGATGAAGGAATAATAGCAAAGTTCACATCAAGGGATTTGTTATGGACCTCAATAGGCAATGTAATAGAACCAATTGCAGGAGAAGAAAATGCATCAAATAGTTTCACAACCACATCTGTTTTGTCATAGATAACTTGATTCAATTGCAAAGTAAAAAGAAATTCTTCAGTAATAACATTAACCATGCACGAAGGATCAATAAGCACTCCACGGCAAGGTGTATTCTTGACTTTTGCAACTATATATAAAGGACCATCAGGTGCCCTAATGGTTTCACTGGAATCAATGTGATGGAAGGTTCTTTAGGGTTTTCTTGCTGCTCTACAAATTTAATCACATTCGGAGTCATAGACACAAGACCATCAGATGAAAAAGAGGAATCATTAGTCTCAATCGCATTAGAGGTATGAGAAGGTAATGGATCAGTGAAAATCTGAAGATTTTGATTAGGAGGAGCTACAGATGTATTGCCTTTATCATTCACTCCAGAAACAGAGATAGTATTATTATCAATCAAATCTTGAATTTTACCCTTTAAAGAAAAACATTTTTCAGTATCATGCCCAGGCTGACGATGAAATTGACAAAAAGATTTGTTATCAAAATAAGGTGAAGTAATCTTTGTAGGATCAATTTGCCTTATAGGAGGAAGAGTAAGCACATTTTGTTCCAATAACTTATTCATAATACTATGCAACGATTCATTCAAAGGAGTATATTTTCTTTCTTTCTTGAAAAATTTAGAAATAGGAGGCACACCTGATGCTGCATTCACATTGTTGTTGATGATGTTTTCATTGAATTTGATGGAATCTCTGTTTGGTTTAAACTTCCCAAATGGTTGTTGACTGCTATCACCCTTATCACTCGGAGCCATAGGATGTGATTGTTCCATTTGACTCACAGTCAGTTGATAATTGTGAAGAGTTGCACACAACTGTTGGAAAGAAGTAAACTCAGAAAATAGAAGTTTGTCTCGAATATCTTTTTGTAAATTAGAAATAAAGATTCTTTGAATATCATTGTTAGGCACTGGAAAATAAATTTGAGCATACAAATGCTTATATCTACCAATAAAATCAGTCACTTTTTCTTTAACACCTTGTTTACAATGCATTAAATCAATCAAAGTAACTTTAGGACTTATATTGTTTTGAAATTGTTGAATGAAAGCATTTGCAAGTTGTTCGAAAGAAGTAATAGAATAAGAAGGCAACGAGCAATACCATTGTAGGGCTTTGTCTCTTAATGTTCTAGTAAACAATTTTGCAAGCAACCTTTGGTCATAAGCAAAATCGGTTCAAATTGTTTGAAAGGTCTTAACATGTGTTAGAGGATCACCCTTACCATTATAAAGCTCCAAATGCGGAATTTCAACATGTTTAGGGGGAATAGCTCGAACAATGTCAAGAGAAAGTGGGCTCGCAACATCAAATGTGGGCACACTAAACTTAGATTGATTCATAGAGGCAATTTGTTGCTGTAAAGAAGAGACAGTTTGTGCAAGATTGTTAATGGTCGCTTCAGTCGAAGAGTTCATATTAGATGTGTTAGATTGAGATGGAGGTGTTATGTTATTGAAAGAAGGTAAAGAGTAAGGTGGTGGGACCCTATGATAATTAGTCATAGGAGATGATTGGACAGGAGGAACACTACAAGGAGGAATGGAATGATTGAATGAATTGCCCCCTTGCGTCATGTTTATTTGTGGAGATATAATAGGGACACTCATTGAAGGAGTGAATGAAGAAGTTGGATTGAATGAAGGAAGAGGGTTAATTGAAGAAGAGGGATTGCCCCCATGACTGGTGATCACAAGAGGAATGTCTTGTGTAGAAGTAGCCATTATGTTTGATGTAAAGGTAGGTATGCTAGCAATAGAAGTCATCAAAGGAATAGAATGATTGACTTGAGTAGGAGGTTGTGTATAACCCAAATTTTCAGCACAACTCTTCATAGGCATCACATTCGAATCCACAATGTGTGCAATACCACGCAAAGTATCAATTCCATTCTTATCACTTTGAAGCATACGTTTTAGACCCTCAATTAAAGGAAGAGCTTGACTATCGGGGTATTCTTGAGACATCCATTGTCGAAAATCGTCAAATTGGTTATCCAATTTTGAAAGTTGTTCTTCAGAAACCTCATGGAGAGCTTCTTCATCATTAGGAGGATTAGAGGAATTACCCATGTCCTCGTTAAAAAGGCTATTCAAATTAGGTTCCATCTCCTCAGTAGTTAAACCTCGAAAAGACTTAATTCTACGGCTTCGTCTAACGGGAATAGTGTAAGTAGGGCTTATTGTTGTAAAACTCATGCACTAGAGAGGGAGAGAAAATTTTGATTTTAGAGGTAACAATTTTCAGTAAAATCAGCCAATCTTCTGGATTTAAGCTGTTAAATACAATCAGGACAATCTCCCGAAATTTCAGAAAAAATGTCAGGGACCGTGGCGCTTCGGAGTGCACACGGTCCCGGCAACTTTTTTTGAAATTTGTAGGGATGAAAGTTATGATGATTTTAGAGCTAATCTGAAAAAATTGAGTGGTTTTACGATCTGTAGATAGGCCAAATTAAAGTTGCAATCTCGAAATTGAACCCTACCAAGATTGTCGAAAAATGCAAAAATTTGAATTTTGAAAAAGAGAGGGAAACTGAAATTTTGAATTTTATGATTTTAGAGGGAATACCGAAAGCAATGCAAGTTTTGAAATTCAAAAGTTGACTCAATTTCACACAAAATTCAATTTTGAAAGCGGAAATTAAAGTTGTTGTAATTAAGCACTTAATTTCAAAAGTCACAAATTGTAAGAATTTGAATAAAGCATTGAAATTTTTAATGAATGCAAACACACTTTTCAGATTTAGGACAGTAAGAACACAATTTTGACACAAAATTTCAATTTCAATGATTTTTGAATGATTAGAAGCCTCAATCAAAGCAATCGCTAGACCAACTTTGACTGTAATTTTGAAGGTGTCAAAATTGATAAAATCAGCCAAAATTCTGGATTTTAGCAGAAAAATACAGTAAGATCTAGCTCCCAAAATTTCGAAAAAAATGTCAGGGACGATGGCACTCGGAGTGCACACGGTCCTCGCAACTTTTTTCCAAATTTTCAGGGATGAAAGATATTGTGATTTTATTGCGGAATCCAAAGTTACAGCTGATTTGGAGATGTTTTGATCAGTGAAATTGTCGGACAAAGGTTGAATCAAGAGGGTTTTAAAAATTAGGGTTTTAACACTTAACCACTTAATTTTTAAAATTAAAGCATAGATATGAATTGATAATTTGTAATAGAAGGATAGATCTGAAACAAGCATTAACATTTAGACATTTCACAAGTTCAATTACTAAAAAGAAAATTTAGGGTTTTTTATGTAATTAACCTCTAAAATTTTGCAAAAGATCAACATGGAAATGTAATCAAGGAATCCAATTTTCAGATCTAATTATGAATAATCAGAAAGGATGTTCACATCGGGTTCACCAAAATGTAAAGCGGAAAATCGCGATCGAACCCTAGTTGCTCTCCCCTCTTCCAACTCCAAGGAGAGAGAAGGGAGATTCACTCTAGGGTTGATGGTTTTCACTTAGGGGAGAGACTTTACATTCAAAAGAGGGGTTGAAACCCACAAGATCCAATCCCACACCATGCAAGATTGGATGCTAAATGAGTTTCAAGGGTTATGACAGCAAGGCTACCCTCTTTTGTAAAGAATGTTGATAGAAGAATTAAGCTAGGAATGCATAGAAAGTGAGAAAGATTCGCTTATAAACTGAGATAGGAATACAGTATGAAGCTGCGGACCTGGAATTAGCAGTAAAATGTCGATACGGTGCTGTCCTACAAATTTGAGTGAAAGTTGTCGGGACGATGGCGCCCGAGCGCCACGGTCCTCCGAAAAATCCGCGAAACGAAGGGGGATCTGTTCGTCTCTGCACAAGGATTCCAGATCTTCAATTTCAGTCGCGTACCTGCAACCTACACACAGAAAAGCGAAGACGATTGGGGGGTTAGGGATTAGGGGTTTTCCTTTAGGTCAAACCCCGGTTTTGGAATTAACCAAGAAATGAGCAATGCTGTAAATGTAAATGTCTGTAATGTAAAACAAGTACTAATACCTTGTTGTAAGGATGTTTGTATCCTTATGTGCGAAGGTATAGATGTTGTATGTTGTATGTTGTAGTAGTATGTTGTAAGTGATCTCCTCTTCAATGGTTGAATCCTTGTCTTGAATGCAACACTTAGCCTTGAATGGAGACTTGAAATGATCAATTGCTTGAAGGAATGCTTGAATGCTTGAATGCTTGAGTATAGTTTCCATGCTTTTTCCATCATATCGAATGAAAGAGGAAAATGTAGTTTATATACTTGTCAATTAGGGCTGATAGACTTATTTTCCCGACCTTAGGCCGACCAGGAAAGATAATTTTCCAATTTGCAAACATAAAGACCCAAAGTCCAAAAGAGACTGGGCCCAAAATAGGACCCAGGGACCAGGGCGCTGGGTGCCATGGTCCTGGGGGACCAGGGCGCTGGGCGCCCTGGTCCCACCTCCTGGGACAGCAGGGTGCAAAGGAGGTTCAGGCCAGGGTGCAAGAAAATGCAGTTTTCAGTGTCATAATCAGGTTTCGGGGTCTCCATTCAAGTTGTGTGTTGCGTCGCCATCGTGAAGACCCAAATGCGGTCGAAATTGCAAGTGTCACAATTTTAGGACGCTACAATTCAAAACCATTCTCTAATGCACAAAACATGATGCAAATTGACACATATCATGGTGAGACTCATATCATCATTGAAACCCATCCACCAAAATATG
This sequence comes from Cryptomeria japonica, assembly GCF_030272615.1. Classification (NCBI taxonomy): domain Eukaryota; kingdom Viridiplantae; phylum Streptophyta; class Pinopsida; order Cupressales; family Cupressaceae; genus Cryptomeria; species Cryptomeria japonica. Next base: position 667,856,802 of record NC_081411.1, on the reverse strand, counting down.
TTCAAACCAAAAAGGCATGATCCAGATAGAACACATCATCTCAATCAATTGAAACCCAGACCAACTTATAGAACTAACCTCAAAACATCTTAACTTCACTTCTAGACCAAACCATCATTATAAAATAGAACTGGAAGATTGTGTAAATCAAATAAACATGTCCTTCAAGCCACAACACTAAAAACCACATATCAAATAACTGTCAAGCATTCACCGAACCAATTCTGCCAAACAATCCACTATCAAAAACAGTTCAAAAACTAACTCAACCATCTAAAAAACAAAGGATCTATAAATTTGATAGTATAATATACATAGATCATAAACATTATGTCCAGAACCACACTCCATAATCTTCACATACTAGAGGAATGCAAATAATTCTTCCACTAGGACATTAAATACTATTTCCTGCATAGTGAACCTTCTACTACACCAACCTTCCAAAAACACCTCATACTTACTCAATATCATTATCAAACCACTCAAAAACATTAGACTATAATATTTTGGACCATATGTAAAACATAGTGACATTAATGGAAACGTGAGATAGGTTGACATCAATAAAAACATAACACGATAATTCATTTATAACATGAGATAGGTTGACATCAATGACAACACAAGATAGATTGGCATCAATGACAACACAATAACTCAAGTTTCCAACAATCACTTGGATAGTTTCTTTCCTTTCCTAGAATAGTGTTTTGAAATTGGTGGATGACACCATGCTTCTAGCGAATCAATATATTTTGGCTTCAATTGTAGTTTCCTTATTTGTAAAGTCCATCCCAAGTAGTTTTAATTCACCACATCCATCCAATGGGTTTTTCTTTAGATTTATTTTTATATAGAATTTGTATTGGACAACTAGAAGCACTTATGTGAGTTGTTAATTTCCATGTTAATACATTTTTTGGTTGACATCACTTACTTTTCTTGCAAAATCCATTTTTATTTTTCCCTACAACCATTCTTGACTTTCCATTCTAGTTTGGATTGTGTGACAGGAAAAGATCATTTTTTCTCTCTTCTTCTTTTTATGTTTGTTGCTTTTGCTCATTACTTGGGAAACTTTTTTTATGCTATGTCATCGTTGTTGTAATATTTGGTGGAAATAATCATATTAATTTGCACATTCGATTTTATGGTTCTTGTAAATTTTGGCGATGGCTTTCCAAGAGGTGTCCAGACTAATGTTCATGCTTTCTGTCTATGCTCCCTTTCGGTTGATTTATCTGCCTTTTCATTGTTATTTTTCAACCATAAATTCATCGCATTTCATGCGACTTTATGTCTTTTGGACATTCTATCCATACATCACATAATCTCATGTAGATACTAGTTGTAAAATAAATTGTTCAACATTCTTATTGTTTAGTTTCCATGATTATGGTTGACTTCCTAAATATTAAATTTGCATAGTTGGATTTTGTTTGTCAACTATGGATCCCCAACAGTAGTTAGTGGTAGTGTTTAGACACGAGTCTGGTTCTGTAATATAGAAAATTCAAAAATACATGTTGCAAGATATTGTGCAATATTATGTTTTCAAACTTGAAATGATAATATTATTCCATGTGCATGTTGTGCATTTTTATTACTAGTTTTCTATCCCTTTTTCTAGCTTTACCAATGGTTAAACTACTAAACCAATTTGCAACAAATTGGTCCCTGAATTATATATAAAGTTTGTTCACTGTATATCTTATGAACTATGCTTACTATTTTTCTAGGTGTTGCTTATACATAGGGTACAAATTGGTTTTTAATTTGCCACCCATACTTGTTTTGAAGCATACAAAGCCTTCTTTAAAAAATTGATTTCTTTATTAACTACCAATCACGTTGTCTAAAAACATTATTGCCTTGTTTGCAATCCATTTCAGTAAATCTTGCAATCATATTAACCATTGTGATGTCTTTTCTTTGAAGTATCACCACTCTGATGTGCTACAATAGTGTAGGGTGTAGACACCTAAAAATAGCTCATTGATCATGTACTAATTATTCCTCTAATTGATTAAATAATTCTTTAATTATTTAATTAAGTTAATTAATCTTATTCTTCTAATTTCATATTTCCTTATCATCATACTAATTATTCTATTTCCTATTCTATCATCATTTAATCTTTTTAATCATTTTCTAAATATTAATTAAATATTTATTATTTAATTAATTCTTTTTAATTCCCCAATTTAAATCATCTTTATTATTTAAATAATTATATTCTCAATTTCTATCTCTAATCATCTAATCATTAACCCTTTTCTAAATATTAATTAAATATTTATTATTTAATTAATTATGATTTAATCCTTTAAATTAAATAATCTTTATTATTTAATTAAGTTTCATTTCTAACATAATTAAATAGTTTCTTTAAATTATTTAATTAGCTAATTAATTCTTCCATTTCCAAATCCCCAAATTCTAATTTCATTTAATTTCATATTCTTCTAATTTCATTTAATTTCATATTCTTCTAAATTCTTCCAAATTCAAATACATGTGCATGATTTCAAAAACCAAATTGAAAATCAAAGTCAAGTTCTAAATATATTCAAATGCTAAATTGAATTTAATAAATTCAATTATTTGAATTAAAATCTCATGCAAAGATTAAATTGAAAATCTAAGTCAAAGTGCAAGCACGTGCTAAATTAATTAATTAAATTATTTATCTCTTCAATCTCTATTTCCATCTTCTAGTACTCTTGGTCATCCTCTTAATATCCTCCAATCATTCTTTTTCTTCCTTCAGTTGGCTTTTTCTCAATCAGTTGACTCAATTAATCTATTCAATCTATTATGTTTCACCTCCAAGTCAACAGTTCAACTATCAATCAGTATGTGAGCTCACCTGAGTTCCACCTCTTGATCATTATGTTCCTATCTTTCAAACAATCTTCTCCAAAAATCTATAAATTGAGCATTCAATCCTCACAATTCCTCTAGATCACGAACTTCGAATCTTTATATCGATTGCAGGTTGCCAATGCAATATCTGAGAGCCATCATACCACAGAGAGAAGAAGAACAATGGAAGCCATGATGCACAATAGGGAGTTTCATATTGTTTAATTTAATTCCATTTTGCATCTATTTCATTGGTTTTATGTTTGAATTGCTTAGATAGTTAAGGACTTCATGATTGTCCTTATTTCCTATTTAGCAATGATGTATTTGAGCATAGCACATTTTGGTGAACCCGACGTGAACAACAGCTAATTAACCTTCTCTATTTTCTGTGATGTTTTTGCAGATCGTACGGATTTTTTCCTTTTTTGCAAGTTTTGCACGGATTTCAAGATAGACCTCTTCATCGTGCATTTGCAGTTACATCATCATGCAATTGCATAGACAGATCTACACAATCGACCAGACAGGGTTACGCATTCGTGCGAAACCCATCACGCAATCGACCTTACAAGATCACGCAATCGATCTAATACTGTCACGCATTCGTTTTGGATTTTTCTATTCTGATAATTTTATTTTCATTCCTTTTTTGTTCTCTGATCTGTTTAATTCTGCATGAAATTGAGTAAATCTGGAAACGGATTATTTTTATTGCATGTTTTGGTTTTAACGGTTTATGGCACGTAAGGTACAATTCAAGATTTTAGGTGTCAGAAGGACAAAGAAACAAAGAAGACAAGCCAAACGTTATCAAAGGGTTCTCAAAGTAGAAAAGAAGATACAAGATTGGGAAGATCAATCAGCCTTCAATAGATACAATAGCTTAGTTCTCTCATATCAAGTTAAATATGATTTAATTAACATTTAATAAATGATGAGAGATCTAGCTAGAGCCTCACAAATGGTTTTGCAGGTTTCTAATCGGGTTTAGTTTCATTTTTTATTTCTTTGTGTTATCTGCCTGTTTGTCACGCAATCGTCATGTTATGATTATGCAATCGACCTATTAAAGTCACACAATTGACCTGTTAAAGTCACGCAATCGCTCTGATAGTTGTTCATGAATACAAAAAAACACTGAATTACATTTGTAAACCCATTAGATTCAGTTGAGAGAGAAATTAATTGTTTACTATATAATCTCAGTGCTTCCCTTTCCATTAGCAGCAAAATACCACAAAATATGTAAATTGACTAAGTTTGTTTTTTCTGAACACTTAAGGAATCTTTTTAAGAGTTCAAGGTAATAGATGTTTTAATCCCAAGGGGTTGACCTTCAGTTCAAAGAAAAATAAAATGGATATCAAAGCACTAAAACAAGGGTAAAGAATGATATGGAATCTTACTTAGGAAACTGCATAGCTTTAAGTTTATCGTTGCATTGAAAACCAAGCAAACTCATTTTGGTGTATTAGAATTCCTTTGGTTTCTCTTAAAAAAAATAGTTATATTCTTTGTAGCACATCGTCTGACTCCTCAACTTAGAACGAAGGGAATAATTAGATACTATAATACTAAAGTTATTAGATAAATATTTGTAGTAAAATAGAAGTATCTAATCTTGTGCAACCATTTAAATCTTGGAATTATTATTGCTATTTATTGTCTGTGATTAAATTTGCAATACTTTTCTGCATGGTTGCCATTGTATGTAAATACATTCACTTGGGTTGTGTTTAAGGAAATAATTTGAGAAAGGGATTTTGGGTAATTATTTTTTTTATCTTGGGGTTATGCTATTATGTGAAATGATTAAATTTGCAATACTTTTCTGCATGGTTGCCATTGTAAGTAAATACATTCACTTGGGTTGTGTTTAAGGAAATAATTTGAGAAAGGGATTTTGGGTAATTATTTTTTTTATCTTGGGGTTATGCTATTATGTGAAAATTTCTTTAGTACTGGTCAATAGATCACTATCTTTATTAAACTTTATCTCCTCAACATCACTTAAATATATACGTTAAATCTTCCTTAGTTGTTATTATTAGGTGTTGCAATAAATTGTGCATTTGTATGATTGATAGGTTGGACAGATTATGACTGAGATCATGCACTTTGTTGTTTCTCTTTTATAAAATAAACATAAGTGGTCTTTAATATAGTAGATTTAAAGTTGATAGAACAATATGAGAGGAGTTGTTAAGTATGTTTATGTTTCTCCATATTATTGCAATCAATGGAAAGGTTATGATTGTAGAATTATATTTTTGAAACAAACAATTGATCTGATAAAAAAAATGTGACTTTAGATATAAAACTACATATGTTACTCCAAAAGTGTTCAATTCAATTAGAAGCACCTATACTAAATAAAGTAGAGATTTAAGAAAGATGCTACAATTTATAGGATTATAAATTAATGTACTTAGGGTAAAGTAATATTTTTAAAACAAAATTTCTTATGATCAATCTTTATTTCCTACTTTAATTATTTTTTAAGAAATATTGTATTTAAGGTAGTATTTGGTACTTGGAAATGAAAGGGTCAAAGCATTTATTTTATAAGAACATATTTTAGATTAACAATGTTCTTGAGTAAGAAAATATAAGGGAGATAAAACCCTAGAGTTAGTATCAATACACTCATGAATTAGTGTAAGCAGTAATTAATTTAATAATGGTTGTGTGACATTCGAGAGTGGAATTGCATCTTAAATATCATTATGGTATTGTCTTTATAACCATGTTTATAAGGATGTTGGGGAATTCGTAATTGTCTACTAGGAGTGGTAGTTTTCATTTTTAATCAAGTAGAACTATGTAAATTATATGGATGGGTGTCAAACATGGAAAAACAAGGAAAGGTAGATTTCAACTTAGATTTAACTACCCTTAGTTGCCTCAAAATGCTTTGGCCAAAGCTATTTTTGATCATTTGATGCTGAATAATTACTTTACTCCTTGTCATATCATAATGATAGTACTACATGTTCATATGTGAAATGTTAGTTAGACGCATCATGCTACACTAGGATTCCATCCTGTTGCTCACCAATTTCAAATTACTAGGTACCTCGCGCAAGGTTCGGGAGATCTTTATACATGAAGAGAACCAAGGAAGCACATTGCTTCGTGGTTGGGTGGAAAAAGCACCTGGACCACATTTTTATCTCATAGAAGTATATGGAGAGGACTCTGCGGCAACCAAAGACATCATTGTATATGTCATTTATGTTAGGGTTTAGGTAGATTCAGAGCAATTATAAATTAATAATTTTATGTAGATACAAACACAAAAGATGAAGAAAAATGTATAACACGGATAACACGGAGATTTAACGTGGTTCACCCAAGATGGGCTACATCCACAGAACGCAGTCATCCAAACTTTTCTTATTATCTAGTAAATCAGTACAACACCAATACAATGCCCTTTTATGTTCCAGCCGCTTATAACAAGCAATTTTTACACAGGACAAAGTTAATGTATTTTGACCTTATGGTCTCATTATTTATATAATTGATCTACATGGTCTTATTATTGTATTGATTCACCTGATGAAGAGAATATTGTAATTTAAACTTTGTTGTATTCATTTCCTTATTCAATAATTATGGGAAATTATGAGAATTATAATTTTTTTTTTTATGGATGTCCATGTCTTTACATTCGGTATCAAAGTTCTAGGTTTAACACTAGGACCTTGTTGTCTACCTTGCTAAAAGATGCAATTTTTTACATAGGACAAACTTAATCAACTAAAATGGTCACTGGAAATGCCAGTTGTCGTGAGACTATGGATGCCATAAACTATATGCAAGACAAGAGGTTGGACCAAATCCTTAGCCTCCTGATTCAACTAAGGGCTAGGATGCAACTCCTAGAGCAAGAGGTCAAGAATAGGCGAGACTCCAATAGGAACCCAAACTAGGAAGGAAACATGACCAATGTCCCATTGGTTGTATTTTTGGCTATGGGAGAAGTTCTGAAGAGGATGATTCAACAACATATGGAAACAATAATCAGTGAACCAAGAACATGAAAGGAGGCAACAATACTCAAGATAGAACTAGAAGAAAATAATAAGAGCGTCAATTATAGAAATAACAACAAGAATTAACTCAAGTTTAATAAGGCTAATGGACTAAGGGGACCTTGAGATGGTTATTATGTTTGTTGTGGGGACCATTATGCCGATATTTGTCCCCAATAACCATCTAAGAGAAACGGGAAGTACCCTTCAATTAATTAAAGGAAAGGTGTTCCTTGCTTGAAACCATTATGTGAATCTAGTGTGATACACTTGAAACTCATTTATTTCAAAGTATTAGTTAGACTCTAGTGTGTCAAGAAGTACCTCTAGGAAGGAGGTATCTTTGATGTTTGATCCTTGGTTAGAATAGATGTTAGTATCCCTTGAGTGGTCATGTATGCCTTCATGTTCTTCTTGTTTGGATGTTTGAGATGTCTGTTTGATTTGACTTGTATGACTATTGTATGGCACCTAATTGAGTATTATAAATTGCATTGCATGAAATTTGCACTAGAACAAGAAAGAAATTTAAATTTGATTAAGTGCATTAGATGATTGAAATAATGATATTGTTGTACTTGTTTGGTGTGCATGGTACATCATTTCCCTAATAATGAATTATTGCATGTGTGAGTAAGGCATTCATAGGTAAAAGGTATGTAAGGTTATCACAATAGATAATTAGGGTCAACAACTTATGTATCTACACTTCCTTGTTCCTTGTATTTATGTAAAACTTATATTATTATGGTATCATGTGATGTGGCCTAGTGTCTCTAGTATATTGTTATCATAAGTAAGTGTGTGGATATTATTGTAACATAGCTTGGCATCCATGATGTAAGTTGTGAAAGTTTATTGTGTTGATAGTTCATACTGTGTTGAATAGTTAATCATCCCCTATATAAGTCAATGTATTAAGTGCCTTGGTATCATGGCATACCTTGTTTGGCCTTGTATTGTGAGAATCTGATAGAAGAGATTATGGGTATCATATCCTTATGATCGTAATATTTCTAGTGCATGCAACATTCTAAATGAGTCTAACCATTGTATTAATTGTATGTCATGTAGATGTGGTAGAATTTTTTCCTTCACATATGCCTTGTTGCTTAATGAAGTGACTGTTATGCATCAAATTGGGAATTCCTTCAAATTAAGTGAGTGCATAGTTGCATGAATTGATACTTGAATAATAGTATTTTGTGTTGATTATCATCGAGGGAAGATTGCAGAGAATATTTCCAAAGAATATACCAATCCTAAAAGTACTGATATGATTGAATTAAGCCTTATAGCTTAAGAAGTCTTTGATGCAATTTGGCATGATTGAGGTTATGAATTTTTGGTATAGATTAGCATGCACGTTGTTGTGAATGTGGTGACATGATATGTAATGCATAAATAATCATAAAGAGATGTGATTACTCTATGTGGATAACATTAAACAAAGTAGGCTTATGTCTTGATTCAATCGGATGACATTTTTTGGGATATATTTGAGATATTGCATGCATATCATGGTAACCATTAATAATTTTATGAAATAAGCATGATGTGATGAGCAGAGATTACTTTAGTGGCGAATATTCCACAATGGCAAATTTTTCATGTCGGCGACCTGGGAAATGGCGAATATTTTGTACTGACTAGGGGTGGCCATGTCGCCAGAACATTATCATTTTTTGTCAAATTCATAGCCCAATCGCAATATGTTATAAGTAATGAAATGTTTCTATGCGAGGATTTTGCCAATACAATATACGGTGGACACAGGGTAAATTTAATTTTTTCGCCTACACTCTTCGAGGTTGCCTTAATAGACGACCATAATTCGCCTATAGGCATATGAAGATTTGTTGGCTAGGAGGACCCAATTTGCCTGGCATTTTGCCGAAGCGTGTCTCCATTCACCCCAATTTTTGCCAACTATATTGTATTTGTCAATTATTTGGATGACCCATAATTGCCTCAAAAATTACATAAGTCGTGTTATAGTTAAGCGGGATTCGCCAAATATTTGTATACCATATAAAACTCTTGCAGAATTTGCAATATAAGGATTGGTATAAATACATTCAAAGATCATATCTATCTCTACACAATCTGGTGGGTTCTAGGCTCTGAATTTGGATCAATAGCAAAGTTTCAAACCAAGGAAAATCATTGTTATTGACTACATTGGCGACTGCTAGTGACCTAAAGGTGAGCGATCATATTTTTGAAGTGTTATAATATTATTATGAATTTATCTATATCTTTTTGTACTGTTGAGTTCATTCTTATTTAGTGGGGACCCGTCAGTGCCAAGTGGTCAGTCGGGATATTCAGACCTCAGACATCTAGATTGTAGGTCATAGGGCCAATGAAACAAATAATATACTTTATAGTCTATTATTACTTCTTCAACAAATTGATATTTTTTTTGCAGCCTTTATTTCGTTGGAGATGTCGAACGGGAAGAAGGGTAGGAAACCTCAATGTGGGGAAGGCCATGAGAGGCCAACAAAACGCAGAACGTTGTCTTCGTACTTTGGCTTTGGAAAAGATTGTGGTGAAAATTAGGAAGGTACATCATCACAAGTACAAGTATAAAATTCACAACCTACACCGCATGTTGAAGACGGTGGCGAACCTAATATCTCAGATCAGGATGATCTTGAAGAAGATTATCTGGTAGATACCCAAGTTAGCCAGAATGATATAATCAACTTGGGTGATAATGTCATAGATGATAATGCACGAAAGGGGAAAAGAAAAGCCAAATAAAAAAAGGATCAACCAAAATCAAAAAAGGATGGGGAGTGGGATATGTTAGTGAGGAATTTGAAAATTAATTGGGCATCAAAGTATCCATTCATTGAACTAGTGGAGAATCCAATTGAAGGCGGGCCTCCAATAGAATGTAGGTGTAAGATTTGCACTTGGAAACATAACAAGGAAATTAGGTTGTAGCTAAAATTTAACACCATAGAAAAGCATATGGGTAAAGTTTATGAAAAATTAGTGATAAGATGAAAAACAAAGGAGGAATGTAAGCATGTGAGGAATGCCGAAGAGTATTATTTTTATGAGAAAATATAGACGAAGTATGCTGAAGTTAAAGGTTCTATTGAAGCTAGTTTTGGAAAAGCAATGCAAATAGAACAACTGGGAAAAGTTGTTTAGTTAAGTGTTGTTTTTTATATTTTGAGCAGAGGGCGTGCTATGATAGATTTCCCATCAATTAGTGGTTTATTACACTTTTTGAAAGTTTCTAATTATCCCAATAGTCACTAGTCAGTAAACAATGGATGGGAATGGGCAAGTTGTCTTGATGAGGTTGAAAAAGAAGATATAAAGGAAAAAATAAGATAGTCAAACTTTACTGCATTTCCTTTAGACAAAGTTAGGACAGTAGACAATACTTCGTGGGTATGCATGCATGTTTATACTGTACATAATCATGTTTGCCAACCTCATCTACTATCTATTGCTAAAATAAAGGATAGTACAACATCGGATAATTTATTTCAACTAGTAAAGATATGTTTAATTGAATATGGAGGTATAGATGACATGGTGATTGCCAAAAAATTGGTGTGTGTTAGAGTAGATGGAGCTTCAATAATGCAAGGTCATAGGAATTGTCTTTGTCCAAAGATTGAAACTTCTTTTGCACCCTACATTACTGCAATTCATTGCAGGGCTCACACAATGACTTTAGGTTTTGGAATTGTGAGCAAGTATGCTCCAGTAAAAAAAATAAAAAATTTAATTAGAGGGATCTACTCACACTTTTGTTGAAGTCCCAAGCGATTTATAGAATTTCAACACTTTGCTGATGGAATAACTGATGGGAAAAAACTTCTCAAGGATAATGATACCAGATGGATCTCTTTGGATGGTCCAATGCATCGATTTTTTTAAAAATATCCATCCTTGACTGGACTATTTCAAACAACTTGCAACAAATCAGAGCAACTGAAATTTCTTGACCTTCTTTGGAGGTTAAGTAATCTAGAGGCACTCTTAACTTTAGCAGCTCTTTTGCCCATGCTAGAGGAAATGAGGAATATTATGAAGGCTGCCCAAAAAAGAGCTATGTATATTGCCGAATATGCTATGCTGTGTAAGTTGACATGCATGGCCCTGGACAATCTCTATCGAAATCAACCAACACTATCTGATGAAAAATTTGTTAAGTGGCGGACACTCAAAGATTTGAACAATCCTAATAACTTTTTACAAATCAATGCAAATGGGGAGGTATGTGCCAATGTATGGGGAGTTGAGATACCAATGTAGTTCTATGCCATGGTCGACCCTGAGGAACCAAGAAAGCGCCCCAAGAAGCAACTAGCAAGAGTTACAAGGGAAGATTTCGACAAGATTGTTGAGTCTGTAACTACTTCCATGAATAAAATTGCCTATGATATTTCCTCATAGATTAGAAGGAGGTTCGCTCCTGACAACCTACTCAAAGCCTTGTCTATTGTGTTTCCTCAATATTAGAGCCTCAACAGTACTACTGATTTTTTAAGTAAGCTACTGACTTTGATAAAACAATTTTGCATATCCAAAGAATTGAATGGAGTAACTATAAATGGAATATTAGATGAAACTCATATTAGAGAGAAATCATCTCATTTTGCATACACTATGAGGGAACAATATGGCAGAATGGAGAATCCCCACAAAGAGGGATCAGTAACAAGGCTTTGGAAAAATGTAGGTGAGAACTTAGTGTTGCGTGATTCAATACCAGAATATTTCAAGCTTGTTGATTTATGTCTTACCATAATATTGGGTTCGGTGGAAGATGTGTGAGTTTTCAGTGCTTTGGGGTTCCTAAAATCAAAGCTAAGAAACAAACTAGACAAAAATTTGGAAAATTGCTTGAGGCTCTATACATCTAGGTATGATGTCCACACTTTTCCCTACGATAGGGCACTGAAAATATGGAGGTCCAAATGTGAAAGAAGAGGTTTGGGCAACACTTCAAACCAAAGTGCCAATGGGACTATTGACTCATGTACTAGACCTACTGGTAGCATTGAGATGCAGTTCAACGAAGGTATGCAGACTCAGAGTGAAGAAAACACAAACAAGAATCAAGAAAGCTCCGAATTTGATGAGGAGGAATGGCAATTGTAAGAGATTGGTATTTATTAATCTTATTACTGTATCTCATCATTCATATTACAAAAGCATGTTATTATGGTTGATAACTTGATGATATTTTATGAGTGTCAACTTTTGCAATTAAAATTTAATAGTGATTTGTAATTGAATTTTTCAACTTTCTATTTCCAGATTTAAAATAGCATAATAAAAGATCATAATGTGTTTATTGATACAAAGATGTTTATTTAGAGATTTTGAGAACTTAGATTTTTATTAATTCTTTTAAAATATATCCATATGATATAATTCATTCAATACACCACTTTGTGTGCTTCTCCATACAAAAATCAATACAAAGTTTCAGAACCTTTGCAAATGACCCTGAATTCTCTTTTATAGAAACAAGGGAGCAACAACAGCTTCAGGTCGATTTGCAACATGTGAAGACTCAACATCAAAATCAATTACTAACGCACTGAACATTGAATATATCATTCCGACTTCCATCAGTATCACAAACTCAGCACAAATTTACATGGCCATCACAGGCCGGATTAGCAATTTAACAACTACTACATGTCTCATGTTCAAAAAATAGAGCTAAAAATTAAATATTAATTCAAGCCATGACAAATTAAATATAGATAATAGAAATTCCCAAAACCTAGAAATCAAAAATAGAGAAATGCAGAAATGTTAAAACTTGGAAGAATTTGAGAATACAAATTTATAGGCTGAAGGTTTGCATTGTGTATCATAGATTCATAGGTTGGATTAGCAATAGCGATTGGTGGTTTTTTCCTATTCATAAAATAGAGTTATTTCAAGCAATGCCAAATTCCAAACAGAAAAAACATAAAACCTTGAAATTAAGAGTAAAAGCAGAAAACTATGCAATACATACTACGATTCTTGAGATTTATGTGCCAGTTTTTGTAGGGTGCTCCACTCTTCGTCTAATGGAAGGTCAATATTCTTTAAACTATCAAAAATCAACTACAACATCGTCAACAATCCATATTTAGAAGAGTGACTTGAAATCACTGTTTCACCCAATACCCCATTCAAAATTGTAAATGGTTTGATGAATTCCAGAAAGCTTTGGGGAGTTGTGTTCTTAGAAAGAAAGTCTAAGTCAGACTTCATTTTTTCCTCCATCCTTTTTTTGTAAGCTTCTTTTCCAATTAATTTATTGATGGGTCAACGGACTTCGGAAAACCAAGTTTAATCAAAGTAGTTGTCTTTTATTGCAGCTTCAATATCTTTCTGCCACCTTTATCCATAACTTTTGATGTTTCCCTTAGTTTCTGGCATTTTTGAAGCATAGATGATGTCTTAACTGTGGCATCAATGTGGTTGTTAATTCCCTTTGATGCCAAATAGTTGTCACTGGTACTGTAGACTACTTGCAAAATATGTTTTGACATATCCTCTTTTGAATAAACACGTATGCTCTTCTCAATGTGCCCTTTGATTTTGCAATAAATTAATCTCAGACTTTCATTCAATTCAAACCATTCACATAAATTATCGCTCCTCTGCATTATTTGCCCCCAAATGTTTTCTTGTATATACTTCATTGTATTTTTCATATTATCTTTCAATCTATCCTCTGAAAATTTAATTTTATCATTTGCATTGTGTAGGTTTTCTTTCATTTGTGCACATTTTTTTCTTTCTTCCTCTACTTCCTCTTCTAAATGTTTTTCTTTTTCCTTCTCATGATCTAATAGGTCCTGTATTTTTTTTATTTCGGCAACGACAGAATCATAAGTTTTGTGTAATTTTTAAAAACTGGCTTCTTTCATCATCAAATTTTTAACTGCTTTTAGCCAATTTTTCCCTCAATTCCTTCAATTCTACCTCCATCTTTTCCTGCTCTGCAATTTCTACTGTAGAGCCCGAATTTTTTATCCTTTTATGTAAATCATTGCACTTTTTATCTGCTATATTCCTCTTTGATTTTTCGTTTGCCAGGTCTGCCTCTAACTTTTCTATTTGTTTCTCCATCTTATTTTTTTCTCTCTCCAGCTTTAGCCATGAAGTGTAGACCAATTCATTAGTCCTTTTTGACACACTAATTTTTTCCACATTTTGTACTTTGGAAAAATCCATTTGGAGGGTGCTAACTTGAAATTTAGAGGGATCTATCTGACTGTGTGGTGGATTATTATCTTTATTTGGGGGCATAACAATCATGAACTTCGTCATATCTTTGTGTGGGTCATATGTTGGAAATACCTTTTTCCTTGCAGGTTGTTCCTCTAAAACTTTAGTCAGGGCAACCCTCTGCAATGCTCTCTTTCTTTCTTTATTTGCATTTGTTGTGTGTTCAAATTTTTTATAGTAATTACGAAATTGAAAATTTGGGCCTGTTGAAGCAATTTTATGTTTGAAAGGTGAAATAGCAGAATCTCTAGTTCCACCTATGCCTATGGTTTTAAGTAATGAATTATGAGGAGTACCAAAAACCATTCCTAATCATGTCCCACTATCACTTGCATGTGTATTTTTTTAGTCTTTTGAGGGGTCTGTTCTAAAGCTACATATGATAATTTTCTAGCAGCATTGGCACTTGATATAGGATTCTGAATAGTATGAGTATCTACCACTAGTGGCCTCTTGCAAGAGATATTTTGTTGTTATACTTGTCCAACACCAAGACAACTAGTATCAATAGTAATATCCATGCCAACCCCACCAATCACAATGGCACTTGACTGAACACTAATAGGAATACTATCCCCAGATTCCCTACCAGTGGCAGTGGCACTTGATTCACCACCAATGGGAATACCATTATGTGGTGGTGGTTGTGGATTTGAACCTCTAACAAATGCAGGTGGACCTGGAGGGTAATGAGTAGTAACTTCTATGATAAATCTAATGAATCAAGTACAATGACTGGTTTAACAGGAGCTTTTGATTTTGAATTTGATGGAAGTTGTACCTAAAGTGGAAACCAAATGCCTTCTCCTCTGGGACCTAGACCACCACCTTCAAAACCCATTTTTTCCATAATGTTTATGTTAGTCCCAACTGGTGCTGAGAAGGGAGGGGTGAATCAGCACTTGATCAAATTTTCACAATTAAACTTTTAACTTAAATCTGCTTTCATCTAATATCCAACAATATACTTAATCACTGAAGTAAAATATGCATGCATGAAAAGATGACAGTGACACCAAGAAGTTATCTTGTGGAAACCCAAATGGGAGAAAACCACGGTGTGAGTAGGAACTCACAAAATTTGTACTCTTCTGAAGTACGCTCGGTGAGGAACCATCCTTGTTAGGAGATTACAAAGACACTGTTAGGTGCCACCCGGTTAAGGGATTTTGTTCAAGGTCGGTTAGTGCCTTTACCTTGTTAAAGGTATCCTAGTTAAAGGACTTAAGAACATCAATTAAGATGTCACCCAGTTAAGGGATTTTACAAAAGGGACCTGTTAAAGTCCACCTGGTTAAGGGATTTATGTTGCAGTGGTTAGAAAGCAATAGATGGATGATCTGTTGAATTAGCTACTGATGGCTTGATCAGATCTCAATATGCATCACACTCAATCCACACTGGTTGTGTCTTCTCTCTGTTGGGAAAAATGGTGTCTCAACCTTGCATTTATGTGAGGTTACTATTTATAGTAAGTTTTTATTTGAGCACGAAATGGTGCGAAACTCTCCCTGAAGCTTCTGGTTGGCTAGATAAGCATTCCGGTAAAGTTGCGTCGCAAGGTCACAGCTAGTTTTGAAGATATTAAAGTTTTCGTCTTGGAGGGGTGCAATAAAATGTTTAAACTTAATTTTGGGGACTTTAGAGGCTCCGAAACGTCCTGAAAAGTTGTCGTAACCGGCGAAGCGGGTTACGAGGTGATAGAGCACTTCGCGAGCTTTCCGGCGCTTCAAACGGTTCGTCAATCGGACACCCGGTTCTCAAGTTATGGCCTCCGGAAGTTTGTACTCCTGAAATAGGAAAAATAATTTGTATCGAATACATAAATGAGCTGTAAAAGGGAGCAACACGTGTTGATGTGTGCTTTAACATGTCATAGAAGGGAGATAAGGTCGGCTACACCTTATTGGGTGGTTTTAGCCCATGGTTTTGTAATACCGTTTGACGGTTTCTTGTATTGTATCTCCTATTTATGAGGTGTGTGAGATAGAGGTTGTGTGTAAGAGTCCTATGGCTATTGAGTTGCCTCTGAATCTCTGTTTAGTGCTACTCCTGTGAAGAGCTTGCTCTGCAAGTATTTTGTAATCTGTTTTTGATTGCTGAATAAAATATTGAGCTGCTTTTGGAGGGTGGGGTTTTTCTCCCGAAAGGGTTTTCCCCACGTAAATCATTGTGTTGTGGTATGAATGCTATTATATCTATTTCTATTTTCTGTAACTGTTGTAATGATCTGAAAAAGTTTTGCATTACCCTCCTCTCAAGGTTAGTGTAGGAAGTTGTTTCCGCTACTTAACTTCCTTACACTCTCCACAGCACCAGTTTTCTTCTTACACCTTCAGTTCCTCACTCAGCCAGTCGCCTGTCCATGGGCATTGCACTCTGTCAATCCTTTGACCTTCACCTCTGCACTCTGTCAGTTCTCTATCCTTCGGCTCTGCACTCTGTCGGTCCTCTGACCTTCAGCTCTGCACTCTATCAGTTTTGTGTCTCTCAACTCTACACTTAGTCGATCTACCTCAAACACACTCTACTGTGCTAAATCCTCTTATCACTTCCTCTCTCTCTACTCTTCACTTTGGATCACCTTCAAGAAGATCTTCTTGTTGCAAATTTTACGAACAAAATTTTTTAATGAACTCAAGAACGCTTTATACATTTTCTGTCGATACTTTCAAGCGTTCCCTCAATCAAAGCAATCATGGATTTTGAAAGATTTCAAATTCAAAATCTCCCACTCTTTCTCTACGTGCCTTACCACAATTCCGCCAACTGTTCAACAAATTTTTCCACCGCATCTCCCAAAGATAGTAACTTCTGGGTCGTGTTCAGTCAATTAATTGTGAACCAGAAAATCTGCAGGTAATCATACTTGACTACATGATAATTGAAGATGACTTTTCAACATGTGATTTGGCATAGACACAAGCTCACCAGCTCATCTTTTACCACCACAACTGAATAACCGATCACTGCTCTGAGATTTATGGTGATCGCCTGTCTTCCTTATGTCATATCGGTGTACTGGTATGCCACTGCACTTCTATATTACCGATTCATCCTTTGATTTTCGGTTTGTTGTGCTAGCATCAAGTCTCTTCACCCATTTTCCAATGAGGTTCCAGTTTGCATACAACTTCAAGTTTTCTTGCCTGACTCACCTTTTGTGACTTCATCATCATCAGAGTGATCGATCTTCCTGAATGACAAACCGGTTGTCTTAGTCTATCTTTCCTTGAGCTTACTAAAAAACACTACTCTACCTATACCACTTCATCGATTAGTGTCTTCACCGATAAGTGTTGGACATCAATGAAAAATCTTAGTGCATATACGGGTTCTCTGGATTGACCGGTTTTGTCAATGCCAACAATCCAACAGTTTTCCCCTTTGCTATATTTTTCTTTCATGGACTCATTGACTCCACCAAATATTGCAGGGATAGTAGTAGTTGTTGGAGTGGCCTCAACCTCCTACTCATTTTCATCATCACTCATGTCATATGTTGTTGTGGGATACTCCATATTCTACAATTTTCTAAACTCTACATCCTCGTACATGGACTCAAATTCTGCATTGGTCTTTGGTTCACCGAGATTCTTCCTCATAGTCCAAAAATCATTTATTTTGGTTTGAGTCCAAAATTTGCCTTTACATTCTTGCATAATTGTTTTGGGAATAGATTTGTTAGATGGATTAGTAGATTTTTGGTAGAAATTGTAGGACCTCCTATTTTGGATGTCCTGCTTTGTTGTCCTCTGTGTGTGCAATGCCATAATTTGTGATGAAAATTCCTCTATTGAAATGTTATTGTCAGCGGCAATTTTCTCCATCTCTTTTTTTACCTCATCCCAGGAGTCCATGTTTCTAAGCTTTTCTAGCAATGGTTTACTTTCATGTTGACATAACACTGAAGAGTTCCCATTTTTCTTAAGCCTTGCTTGAACTACATCGATTGGATCACACTGCCAGAGACACTCATCACTAAAGCTAAAAATTGTCAAAAAATCATGTGCCACATTGAATTCTTTTCTCTCAAATGTGAACCCTCCACATGAGAAAGGCAAGGAAGGAAATATTCTCTTCTTTTTCTAATCATGAAAGTGCCTATATGTTCTCTCCAATTGTCATACATATTCCAATGCAAATACCCTCTTTATCACCTGTATTGGAAGTATGTAGGGTTTTACTACTGATGCGTAAAACCTTAACACGGTGTATTCTTCCATGAAGAACCAGTCAGCCAATTGTATTTGACTTATGAGTTGAATGCAATCTCTACAACACACAGGCAATCTAGGTATTGGAGTGCTTGTAATTTCATTACACATTGGTGCCAAAAAGAAGTCTACAAAATGGTTGTAGTTCTTTCTATTATTATGCATCCTTATCTTAGGTGTCCATTCATATATTGGACACTTTGTTATGTTCTGAGTCTTCTCATCAATCTTATAGTTCACAATGTGAAGATTATTGGTCTTGAATATTGCACAATACTTGGATAGAAGAAGATAGCACAAGTAGGATGAGAGCCTAAATGTCTTACAGGAACCTTTTTTGATCATTAGTAATTATTTTTATGTGGATTGAACAACGTGCTCAACAAGATTATATCTTACTGGTTGACTTACACAATGGATATTAAAAATCATTTTAAGAAGGTTGCACCCACTTCCCTATCATTTTCCAATCCCGGGCAAAATGTCAGCAAGGAAATAGTATCCTGAACCCATGGAGCAAAAATTTTATAATCATAAGGAGGCTTATGATTCTGATCCAACGAAGTACCATGCATTATTAGAGCTCTGATAAATGAATCTCTATGACTTGGATCGAGAATCTCATAATTCTCTGCCAACTTTCCTAGGTCAATGTGGACGTTTGAGTTTTGTGCTTCTAACCCTAGGTTCAACAAATGAGCAAATTCTCCCTCGGTTATGGACAGAATTTCCTCTTTTGTATTTTTATTGACAATTGTTTTTTTATCTTCATCATAATTTTTGGCACAGACCATGACAAATTCAGGGCAAGGGAATACTTCAGGTAACACCATGCTTCCCAATCCAGCATCCCACGATGCAATTTTATTTGTTCTTTGTTTTAACATTGTGTTGAAAACAGTAAATTTTGCCCTGTTTGGATCTCTCACCTTATTAGACAATGCATGTCTAATTTCTATAATACACTTTTCACTATGGATAGCAAGGTCATAAATCTCATGGTATTTATCAGTGAAACCTGGTGTTTTAACCAGTTCAGTTAGGTATATTTTTTTATTCACTTGCCTTTTTGTTGAACTATTGCTTTCTCGTTTCCCCATCGCTGTTACTATTAATAATTCAAAATAATGCTAGATACAAGCCTAAAAATGCTAACCCTCAAATTGAACCATGATATTCAAAACAAAAAAAAATGCAAGATGTAGGTATTCTAGATTTTACCCGAAATTTATATTTCACTAGATTGGCGCAGATAGACTGTGTTGCATTCCTCAATCTAGTAGCCATTTCTGAATCTCCCTGGATTTACTGGTTTGTCCATGAAATGAAATACGATTATGAGTCACTTATTTTGAAAACACTGATAAGTTCAAAAGTGATACCTAAAGGGTAAAATTTCTAGAATCCTGTTGTAATTTTATAAATTATTATTAATATCTATTCGTCGTCGAATGACAAAACATTCATTGCTTCAGTCTAAATTCTGAGGATAGTGGACACGTCACCAGACTTGAGTCACTTTTCCAGACTATTTTTAAAGTCTTTTTAATCTTTTTTAACTTCCACCCGAAATAGAGCTTAATTATAGTTAATTAAATGTAAAGTGTTCAATTCCGAGTCAAGTTCTCAAAAATGTGTTTACTTCCCACATTCGAGCCGAAATCCACCGTAAGTCATTGATCTGTGCTCATCCAATGGATGATGGTTTATGTTGTCAGTTGTCGTGGGTCCCAGGACTTTTGCCATTTTTCAGTCACATCACCAGACTCGAGTCACTTTTCCGAACTGTTTTTGAAGTCTTTTTAATCCTTTTCAACTTCCGCCCAAAATAGAGCTTTTTAGACTTAATAATAGTTAATTAAATGTAAAACGTTCAATTCCAGGTGAAGTTCTCACAAATGTGTTTACTTCCCACATTCAATCTGAAATCCACCCTAAGTCGTTGATCTGTGCTCATCCAACGGACGATGGTATATGTTGTCAGTTGTCGTGGGTCCCAGGACTTTTGCCATTTTTCGGCCACGTCAACAAACATGAGTCACTTTTTGGGAATGGTTTTGAAGAATTTTTAATCCTTTTCAACTTCTGCCCGAAATAGAGCTTATTACAGTTAATTAAGTATACAATTACAAATTTAGAATTTAACTATACTTAATTAATTTTTTATCATTTATGGAAGTCTTTCATTAGAAGTTTTCAAAAAATGTTTATCGTTCCCACATTCGGCCCGAAATACACCTCATGCCATTGATTTGTGCTCATCCAACGGACGACGATATCATTTGTTAGTTGTTGTGGGTCTCATTATACATAGGATTTTTGCCACCAAAATGTCGCGTCACCTGACACTTCATCCTCTCATCGGCCGTTCAATGACACGTGTTTCCGGTGAAAGTTTGCAAAGAATTTTAGAGATCACACATTCGGCCCGAAATACACCTTAAGCCGTTGATTTGTGCTCATCCAACAGACGACAATATACATTGTCAGTTGCCAGTTGTCGTCTATCCCATTATCAAAACTTGCATGATATTTCTTTTTTTTATCGATAATTTTTGTATTGTATTACTTGGAAATAAAATATTACAAATATGCAAGTATAGGTGGTATAGTAAAACCACCAGAGTTTTGCCACCGCAAAAAACACCCCCAAGGGCCAAAACCACCATTCCAAACAAAAAATAAAACCCTACTACATGCAAAAACCCCAGAATTCTAATTCGGCGTACCAAAAATTTTAGCAAACATCCCCTCATACATAACAAGTTGGGGAGAAAATGGACATGGAACAAAAAGATACAAATAGACAATACCAAACACCATCGGCCATAGCAGGATTAACCCAGAAATGGCCTGTACTCTGGGTCATCATAGAATTTTGAGAGTTGCTTCATTGCGTGCGTAGTCTTGGGTCTCGATCGCGACTCTTGACCCACCTCTACACGTGCCACTTCATGAAGGACCGTTAAAAACTCATCACACTACATCAACCTTGTGAACATTTTGAAGGCCTTCCACCTGCACCAAGCAAGATCTCTACATCTTGCCTTCAAATCATCATCATCCCATCGAATGAGTGGTAGTGGCACCACCAGACCAGCCACCCCTACCTCAGGAACAATGCCCACCTTCGAGACCACATGAGCACACACACTATCCATACTTAACAGGTAGTTTGAATCAATTACAACTCTCAGGGCATTTTTTACCTTTTCCACCTCGTCCTCAAATTGGAAACCCCAAGCGACAATCAATGAATATGCCTCCATGTTTTTCCTGTAGTGATGACCTACATGGACAATTTCCTCTCCCAATAGAATTTTCATAATCTCGTATAGCCGCTTATCCTTAAACAAGAACAAACCTTTCAACCTCATGTCCATAAATTGTCCGAGAAATGGGACTAATTTTTTATCAATATGGAAGGACAAATTGACTTCCATGCTTCTTAAGAAACCTAAGACAATGATGCAAGTGCAGACAGTATGATACCAAGACTTTCAATCCACCCAAGATTTAAACACCTCTCACTTAATTCTGATTTCTGGCATCCAACGGTGGCGGTCGTCACCATTAAACACAAACTCTGCCATCATTCCTCCGCATGTACTAGTTCAACAGCATAATTTGTCTGCACAAGCCAGCATTAAAGTCACCTAAAGGCTAAATGTTAACCATTCACTTTCAGTGGTGTGTCTACCATAAGGCAATATCACTGCATATCTGTTGTCAGTTCCCGTGGGTCCCATTATACATAGGATTTCTACCACCCAAATGCCACATCACTTGACACTTCATCGTCCCATGGACCATAGCCTTTATTTCGTGTCGGTGTTCAATGACATGTATTTTCGGTGTTCAATGTACATGTACCTAGTTAGTTGGACTTTTTTTATATATTAAATTATGTAGAAAAAATTACAAGTAAGTTGGACTTTTAATTCACTTGTTTTTCGTGAGATAAACATCTTTTTTTATATTTTAATAAATAATAATCAATGATAATCAATGTACAAATAATTAATGAAACGAACTCAAATTTTATATATATATATATATATATATATATATATATATATATATATATATATATATTAAAAATAGAGGAAGAAACATTACATAAAAAAGATCACAATATTATACTTATTTCCATTGTTTAACAAAATATTGAAATAACGTAGCTCATAGACAAAAAAACGTATGAGCTAAGACATTGCGATCCTTATTGGATGCTATCACTTGTAGACAATCCCTAACATTATGTTTTTTCAAATACTTATTTGTCAAGCACTTCAAATATCTTTTAGAAAAGGTCGTCTCAGAAGTGACACTGAGTTTGTTCTTTAACTTTAGAGAAGAAATTAGAATAGACCTGCAATTTTTTTATAGTGAAAATTCAATCTTATATCCACACAAATTAATAACTATTTAAGCTATTTCAAAACATAATGATTATGCTAAGTATCATGCCATGGCATGATGGCAGCAACAAATAATAAAATGAAATAGAAACCATTTTTATATCCATAAGAGGCAAACTGAAACAAACTGAAATTTGCAAAATTATCATTAATATATATGTTTCACAAATTTACAATTTTTACATGTCGAAGTCCCTCAAAAACTTTAAAGCCAAAATGAGTGAGGTTACAAGGAAATAGCAAAAAAAAAAAAAACTACTAGGGGGTCGGGGCTAGGGCAGAGGCAGTGGACACATTCATGGTTTACCCTAAGAATATTGCCCTCCCTCTATGTAGAATTCTTTAGACATTATAAGATATGAGAATTCTTCAAGCCAACTATAGTTTGGAAAGTCATCCAGGAGAAACCATTTCTGGAGAATGTCCCTACCAATCTGCGTCCATTTCCTATGACTCATCAACTGCTCCACATTCAAGTTCAAAATAAACGGTTGCCTAGCCATTGTTTGGTCAGGGAGGAGAAGATTGGTTAATTCATTCGCCCAAGGGATCCCCACCCCTACTTCTGCAAAGATGACAACAGTAACGTCATCTCCAAGGAAGTCTTCTTTAAACACCTTAATAGCAACAACATATCCACCTTGTGTTCTTCGAGGTCCAAAATAGACACCAAGAACCGAGATGTAACATCTGTGTTAACACGATATCTATTTTCATTACGCAGAAACTCTCTGCCCAGCACCATCCTCACAACCTCATTAGTGAGCATCCCAGCCTCCTTACAGATTGATTGGAGGGTTGGGTCTCTAACAGAGCCCAAAAAGACCCTCTGGTCCTCCGCATAAATGCTTCTCAAGCAGATAGGAGTGCCCATCTTGAGAAATCAGAATACCAAATTATACAGCCTGAGCCTGTAGACCTAAACTAGAGGCATAATTTAACTACTGTAAGCTCCGACAATTTATCTACCAAAGGCTAATTGAAGATGAAAGAACTAGAGATCATCTATAAATAGTTGAAGCTCTTGATTGTAATAATTCCTTCTCTAACCGTATTAATTCCTTTAAATTTTTTTTAATCTTTTGTATATCTCTAGGAATCTTTCCCATAATTGCACTAGTGTGCAAAATTGGAAACAGCTATAAACCAGTACCAAATACCATATTAGAAGTCGTGGGGGCAAAGTGGATTGCAGTCAGTGACAAGACATATATTAAATGACCAACATTATCGACCGTGATATTTGATACGTGTCTATTGAATCCAATTCTATTCTAGGCACTTTTTGGAGAACTACATTCTCTTCATAAATTTCGGCCAAAATAAAACTTCAGCTTTTGATCTACTATCATCGAACGGTTTAAAATCATTGATGGGTTTTAAGTACGTGTGATGTGTCAAAGAGGTCACGCTTATCGATACATCATGTAGAGTCTGGACTCAATGTGATGTGATGTGATGTGATGTGATGTGCCTTATCTCTTAATGACAATGAATTCAATAAATCGCCAATAAAATATATTATTTTTTATAAATAACGAAATATTAGCCAAACAAATTAAATAATTTTCAAATGATGGATAAAAATCGCCAATACACTTAAATAATTTTTCCTTCAGAGTAAAAAATTTTGCCCATACACTTATATATTTGTTCCTTTAAACAAAAAAACATTCACCTCCTACAATATATATTTTCACCACGGAACAAGGTATTATTCGTTGAAATTTTATGGAATTTCCGTACCCTAGAAAAAAATGTCCAATACAAATTAATTTTTTTTCCTACTTTGAAAAAAAAATTCGCTATCAATATGAAAATTTCCCCTCCCCCCCCAAAATAATGCTTGATTTGCTAGGGTTTTACACTTTTACTCGGGGGGTGCTTTCTTAAATTTATCCCTAGTGATGAGATGGGAATAATGTCAAGACTGCATAATTAGATAGTGATGAGATGGGCATGATGCCTAGGTCACATGAGTTATCTAGATGGATCAATCCACTAATTTCACTTCATTGTTTCTCTTTTATAAAATATTCATAAGTGGTGTTTAATATAGTAGATTTTAAACTGACGGATCAGTTTGAGAGGACATGTTAACCTTGTTTATGTTTTTCCATATTATTGCAATGAAAGGAAAGGATATGCCGATTGTAGAATTGTATTTTTGAGACAAGCAATTGATCTGATTATTAAATATGACATTAGATAGAAAACTACATTTGTTACTCCAAAAGTGTTAAATTTGGTTAGAAGCGCCTAAAGTAAACAAAGTATGGATTTAAGAAAGATGCTACAGTTTATAGGATTATAAATAAATATACTTGGGGGTAAAGTAATATTTTTAAAACAGACTCTCTTATGTTCAATCATTATTTCCTTCTTTAATTACTTTTTAAGCAATATTGTATTTAAGGTAGCATTTGGTACTTTGAAATGAAAGGGTAAAATCATTTAATTTATAAGAACTTGTTTTAGATTAACTATGTTCTTGAGGAAGAAAAACTAAGGGAGATAAAACCGTAGAGTTAGTATTGCTAGGCTCGTGAATTAGAGTAAGTAGTAATTGATTTATTAATGATTGTGTGGCATTGGAGAATGGAATTGCGTCTTAAATACTATTATAGTATTGTATTTATAACCATGTTTATAAGAATGTTAGCAAATTCATAATCATCTACCGAGGATAGTTTTCATTTTTAATCAAGTAGAACTATGTATTTAATTATGTGGGCGAGTGTCAAATATGGGAAAATAGGGAATGGAAGATCTCAACTTAGATATGCTTACCAGCAGTCGGCTCAAAATGCTTTGGCCAAAGTTTATTTTGACCATTTGATTCTAGATGATTTCTTTACTTTACTCCCTTCTATATCCTAATGGTAAGATTACATGTCTATACAAATTATATGGACAAGTGTCAAATATGGGAAAACAAGGAATGGTAGATCTCAACTTAGATTTGCCTACCGATAGTCAGTTCAAAATGCTTTGACCATTTGATGCTAGATGATTTCTTTACTGTACTCCTTGTTATATCATGATGATATGATTGCATTTTCATCTATGAAATGTTAGTTAGATGCATCATGCTACACTAGGATTCCATCCCACACACCAATTCTAGATTGCTAGATACCTCACGCAAGGGTCAAGATCTCTTTGTACTTGAAGAGCATTGAGGAAGCACTTTGCTTCGTTGTTGGTAGAAATAGTACCTAGACCACATTTTTCATCTCACGAAGTAGATGGAGAGGAGTCTACAACAACTAGAGACATTATTGTTTATGAAATCATTGTATATGTCATTTCATGTATTTCAACCTTATTGTCTGATTATTGATGTAATTGACCTACATGATCTTATAATTTTATTGATTCGACTAATGAAAAGGATATTTTAATTTTAAAAATTTTGAATTTATTTTCTTATTCAATAATGAGAATTATCAAAATTTTATTTTAATGGATGTCCACATCTTTACAGGGTGGGAGCACAAACGGGCTACCAGGATAACTCATTGGGACATTGTGTAACAAGTGAAAACTAAGAAAATATAATTAATAATGAACCAAGATAATATATTTCCCTCTCATGACTTGAGTGCTCACAAAGACTGAGGATTACTTCGCAATACTTGTCCATCCATGGGACATGGATCTGGTAAGATCAAGTTTTCTCATTTTTTGAGAGTGACTACTTGATTCTGTGTGAGTCATCCCTTAGAGCTACACAATGACACTCCCCACTCTTTCTCTCTAACATCTAACCTTTTTGTTTAGTAGCCCATGGAAGATGTTCATGCCTTCCTTGTTGGTGTTGAGTTATTGATTATTATGTGATTGTCATGTATAATTAACCTATGATGTTATGTTTATACCACATTCTTGGATGTTGTGTATCTTCATGCATTGATGCTTTGTATTCTACACTTTTGGATTGTATTGTATCTCTCCTCGTTACTTTGCATTAGTGAGTGCTTGTGACATTTGTGACTATCTCCTAGCATGGATGGAGTCAAACTTTTGGTTCCATGTCATTGAGTGGCATGTAGACCAATGTTGGGGTTTGGAGGATATCGAACCAAGTATGCTTAATGGATTTATCTCATGTTTTGTTAGTGTGTTTTGGCTATTGCAATGAAATATAATTTATATAATTCAAGGATGTTTGAGTCATATGTTATGTAAAGATTATAATGTTATATATTCGACCTTCTTCAATAAGCATTTGTAATCAAATGTATATGTATTTATGATTTTAGTAGTTGCATGTGTCAGTGTTGGTATCAAGCATGAGATATCTTGCACTTTTCTTTCTATTTTAAATCCTGCATAATGTTAAATGTATGTAGGAAAAAAAAATTAGATTTAAAATGAATCTAGTGTGTTAGATATGTCTTGGAGGGTATTGTATATCCCTCACATCATCATCTTATTTTTCTAGCAGTGAAATATGTCTTCTTGTGACATTTTTTAGGTCCGTTGTAGGATTTTTAGAGCGTCTTGTAAAACATTGTAAATGTGAGTAATTGTTGTTTTGATGTGTCATTTATTTGTTTAGATTTGGGAAGTATTTTAAGATGTTTGGAAGGTAATTTTTCATCTCCCCATTCTCTCCTTTCGTGCATCGATGTCATCTAGTGTATGAGGAAGTCAATCTTCTTCATTCTTCCTTGTGTCTTTCTAGCATTTTCATGTTCCTAGATCTTTTTGGGCACCTTTTCTATATTCCAAAATATTTTGGATGTCCTAATGATCAATCTCTACCTTTGTGAGTCTCATTGATCAGGACAAATGTGCATCCTGCTAGTCTACCAAGGACACCAGCATGCAAATTGTACAATAGCTCACCTAAATAATAGGAGTACACCTAGAGGATTTTAGCACATTGTGCTAGTCTCCCTCTAGTTCACTAGTGTCCTATGTAGGCACCCAATTCTTCTTGGGGTGCCAATATCCTCAATTTGTTTGTCAGTTGGGTTTTCGAGGCCTCAGACGAGTGAAACTTGTTCATCAAATTTTCTCATCAAATCCCAAAGTGTCTACTAAGCCTCTAAGGTTATCCAACTATGTTTTCATTGATTTCTTGTGGTGTCAATTGCAATGGTTTTTTTACTGTGTAGGTAGGAATTTGATTGTTGCACCTAGGACCAAGGATAAATTGAAGTTGTCGATTGAGGCCTTGTAACAACTTGTGAGGTCATATAAAGGTCAAAATCCCTTTTTGAACATCTATATGGTTTTCTAAACCTTCTCCTATGGTTGGTCATCATTTAGGTACCTCATTCTTCCACTTGTGTGTTGTTGAGTTGTGATATGATGTCGTCTACTTAAAATTGAGCTACTGAACTCTTACATGTGTTGGCAGTGTTTGGGCTTGAGTCGGTCAACCTTTTTAGATATGAATTGGAGTTTGATTATTCTCTCATCCCATCCTATTTTCATTTGATGAGAGGAAACAATTGTGGTTCTTTTCAATCATCGTCGAGGATTCATCCTTCCTCTCTCTCTTCTATCATTTCACTGTGGTGAGTGGTTCCATATTTTTAGTTTTCCCTTGATGTCACCTTGCTTGTGCAATGGTGAGATATTTTTTAGTTTCTCCCATGTGTCATGATTTCCCTTGCAAGACCTATGTACATGTTGTCATGCATTTGTGATATGTTGTCTTGTATCTTGGGGTTAAAGTTGTTCGAATTCATTTGAAATGTTTTTAAAAAAATGTTCTAGGTTTTCTTGGCTTGTTTGCTCAAGGGTTCTTGGTAGGTTATTACATCTAGTATTAAATTCCATAGCACTATAAATATGGTTATGTTGTTTCACTTATAGTTATTCTTTTCATGTGGTTACATGAGTACTTGTGTTTCAAGTCAATTGCTCAATTTGTTGTGTGGGTGCCTTATGTGGCATTTCAGTGAGATCAGTTTAAATTGACCCAAGTAGCATGTTGTGAAGTGAAGGTACATCCTCAGCCCTTCTGCACCTATCAAGGAAGGATATATACCCCTATTTAAGAGCCTCTTGAGATGGTCAGTAATCAATTGTGGGTGTGTCGCTCCTTTTGTGTGAGCTCTTGTTGGGAGTTTGTGCATGTTGGAGTGTGTGGATTCTTTTGGCGACAATTGTTGTTGTTGCCTCATTTAACCTAGCATGATATGTTTGATGGTTCTTATTAGTTAAGGGTTAGTTAGACTCTCATGTGTGCCAAGGAGTGCCTTATAGTGCAATTGTCTCCTCAATGTTTTATTCTCATTAGCATAAATATTTAACAGCCCTTGAGTGGCATTGTTTGCTCTTCTTTGCTATTTGTATGGTGTGATTGAATAATTTTTTTGACTTGACTTGAATGTATGTTTATCAGCTCTAGATTGAGCATTGTAAATTGCATTGTGTGAGTGTTGCATTTAAATCTGAAAGAGATTAAATTGTTTATGTTCATGATATGTTGATATTATTGATTCTTTCATTGGGTGCAATGTGCATCATTTTTTGTGAGAATGTGTTATTGCATGTGTGAAATGGAAGTGTTGATAAGTGATACATATTTAAATTTTCATAATAGATCATTTGGGTTAGTGACTTACATCCCCAAATTTTCATTGTGTATTGTATTCATATGAGAACTTGTATGATTTACTACCTTGTGGTATTGTGAAGAAGTCTATTTGGATCATCTGCGACATGTATATCCTACATTTGTGGTCTACGGTTTCATGTTGACTATACCTTGCATAATGTGCATAATGTGCATAATTGAGTGTTAAAGATAATTATGCATCGTAGTAGAATTGTGATGATGTAGACTAGTGACTTCAATGTATTTTTATTGTTAAGTATGTGGACATCATTCGATCATATCCTATGATAGTGATTCATGATATGAGTTTACGTATAACCCTTGTGTGGGCAATTTCAACATAGCTAAATGTTAGTCTTACTTTTTATTAGACAATGTGAAAGATATCCTTGCATTAGAACCATAATGTATCCTCAAATGTCCTTGTATTGTAAACATGTGATAAGGTGATCTGGTGTATCGTGTGATTGTGATCGTAAATTTCCTAGTGAATGTGATGCTCCAAGTGATCCAAATCTCTACATTAAGTGTATTCATTGCAGATGTGGTAGAACCCCTTTTCATATGTCTCCTTGCATAATGAAGTGATTTTATCGCATTAGATTGAATTTGTTTGCAAGTTGAGTTGAGTGCATAGTTACATATATGTTGATGCTTAAATGTTGCATAGTATTGCAGTCATAAACGATTCATTTGATTGTTGTGCTTGGGTATGTTATTTAATGCACCTAGGATGTTGTATTCATGGGTGTCATGTAGCAGTTACTCCCTTAAATGTGGCTACTCTTAGTCACTTAGTCATGTGAAAGTGTTTCAAATTTGATGGCTTATTTTGGTTTTGATGAAATGTTCCATCATTGTAAGGACTGGTATTATAGTTTGAATTTTCTTACTACTGGTTTATTCACCAAACTCATCCATATATCTAATTTTGTGACCCTTGGTTGCACTTGACTTATGGTTAAAATTGCATGTATTTTTTATGATTTAGTGTTGAAAATTGTTAATTCTCCCTCTTGGGTTTTATTTTAAAATTTCATGATGGTCATTTCAAATGTTTGAAATTGTTGGTCTTGGTTCATGTTAAGTGTTGTTCACTATCATGTTCATTATGAATCTCTAATATAATGTGCAAGGGAGTACATCACAAAGAATGTGCTATATCTGAATGTGGATTAATTAGAGTAAGGATAAGATTAGAATATTTTCCTTGTTGATATTTGAATGAACTCTCTTGAGTTGCATGTAAATATTTGTGAAATGTATTGCTAATCATATATGATTGCATAGTCTCATTAATTAAAGTTAAATTTTAAATTTCATGCTCCTTGTGAGTGTGAATGCATACTTGTATAGCATGTCTATGGTTGTGAATGCCTTGTACTTGATTCTGATTGAAGTGTATTTTATTGTTTCTTAATGTATTTGGTGTATCCTTGTATGAACTTGTAATTTTAATGATGAAATCATATGTTTACATTGTGCTTGATGTTGTCTATTAGTAGATATTTGGGAGTGAATTGGTTCCCTAGCAATGCTTTTTCTTATTTGTGTGATATTGAGTCCATATCCCTAGTACTTTGGCATTAGTTGAGTATTTGTGGAGGTGTTTAATACATTGTCAGCTATGTTATTTTATAGAGTGAGAGTGCATATCATATAATGTTGGATGTGGACTCCCTAACTACACACGTGGTTGAAATAGTGTAGGAATGGGAAGTGCACTAATTAGTGTTTTGACACCTATTATGGGAAGTGCACTAGTTAGTGCTTTGAAACCTATTATTTTGAGGTGTTCCTAGATAAAGGCTAGAAGAGGATGTAGTTTTTGTGTGAGGAATTGGCTATCCTATGTGTGTTCCTTGTTGTGAGTGTGTGATGTTGTCCTTTGTGTCTGGTTCTTCACCACCTTGTTGATTATGTTTTCATGATCTTGTTGGGTTGTTTAACCCTAGAATGGTCATAGTTGATCTTTTTGATGGCCTAAAATAATTTTACCTTCAATGCCTTATGTTAGTTGGTAGTTGTGTTTCTTTTATTGTGAAGTTCTCAAGGTTATTGAGTCATCTTATTGTGGGTGCTCCTATGTGAGAGGTATCTCACCAGATCATGGCCTCTAAAAACACCTAATTTATCCTCGATTTCTCAAAGAGAAGCAAGTATTTTGAATAAATGCGTTATTTTGGAGTGATGCTTGTGGAAGAGAGATCATGTCTAAAAGTGAAGTACGCTTTGGATGAGTATGGTGGTGTTTTTCTAGTCTGGTGGGATGATGGTTTTCCCTCTCTTTTGGGTTGTATCCTTGAATATTAAGTGTCTTTGTCTAAGTAGAGACCATAGATAGTTTATTTTTATTCCTTGTCACCTCGCGATGAGGTAAAGTTGTAGGCTTTTACGTTGTTCTTGGTTGGGTTGGTGACTAGTGGAGTTTCTTACCATCCGCAGTAATACTAGAGTGGGGCTTTAAGGGTTGTTGATGCTCCTTTTGACCATGTAGTGGTCCTTGCTCCTAGTTGCAATGGTAGTTGGTGAAGGCATTGTGGTAATCTCTTATTGGTTGTACCGAGTGGCTAACATTCACCTAATCATGCACCCTAGATAAGTGAGAGTTGTGTTGTGGCTTAAACTTGGAGAGAGTCAATAGGCCATTTTTGTGTGTTTGATAATCTTGGAGAATCAAGTACAAATTGTATCTATAATTAGATTTTACAAGCTTTGAGTAGTAAATATATTCCTAAGGGGGTTAATGAGTCACTCGTTTGTAGCTTGAAATGTGTAGATCGTGACATGTTAGATCATGTTTCTAGGGATATGAAGGTTGTGATTATGTTTTGCTTTGGTGTGATCATTCTATCTTCTGCTTCAACATGTATCGGGTGTGTTTATGAACCATTATATGCAATTTTGTAATGATATTTCATGTGTTATGCAAGTATAGTATTTTACCTGATTTTGTACGCTTAAATGTAATGATGTTCCAGATATTGATTAAATATGGTGGTGGTATTAGTATTCATGTTGAGATGAAACATTAATGTAATTATGATTTACTATGCTTGAAATATTAATGTCGATGTTGGAATAAATGATAATGTGTTTTAAATCAGTTGGTTGTGTGTGTGTGTGTGTGTGTGTGTGTGACTCTAACCCCTCTAATTTCATATGTTAATACAAGTGTATACCAATGTTATACTCTAGATACCATGTTTGAAAACATTTTGGAAACCATATTCCCCTATGTAATAGACAGTGTTTGGGTGTTTATGTTGATTTGCATTTTTTGTAAAGTTTAATGCTGATATGATTTTTTTGGTTTAATGGTTATGTAATGTTTCGCAAAGATTTATATGGGGCTTATTTATACTTATTTTAACATGCATTTAATCAGAGTAATGTTATGAATGTGGGGATTAAATTTTTATTTAATTATTATTTATTTTATTATTTAATTTCAAAAAGTCAATTGGATTTTATAAAGGGAAAAGTGCTCATTTCACACTTAGCAAATTTTTGAGTTTATGAGAATTTGAAAAACCTACTCTCTTAGATTTTCAATTTTAGATTGTGGATGCAATTGTGCATGAATATGGAACAATTTTTTTGTAAGGGGATAGGAATTGGGAGGACTCTAGGACTCTATGTAAGGGGATAGGATAGATTTATTTTTTTCTTTGATGTTTTAGAAGCATTTGAAGTTCCGATTTTGGAGCAATTTTGAGGTAGGAAATTCATTTCTCATTTCGGTTGTTTCTAGTTACTCTTAAATGGTTTGTATGATTAAAAAATGCATTTTATTTGTTTAAAATAATTCATTTGGTTGAGTAGATTAATTGTTATAACTTTTGGAAATTTTTCATCTTCTACAATTATCACGCCCAATTTTTTTTAGATTGAATGAATTGTGTATTTTATGATGGATTTGGGGTATTGGGAATCTAAAGACCAAAAGGGTATTCTTAGATTTTTAAAAAAATCTTTTTAAATTTTTATGAGTTTTCAAGCTATTTTAATGGAGGTTGGCACTATTCTCTAGTTTTTGAGAAAAATTGGAAAATATTTTAAAAGTGGATTTTGTGTCAAATTTTTATTGATTATTATGTGTATTGATGGATGTATAGTATGAAATTTTGTTTTGGTTCAATTTGGATCATGTTTCGTGTGGTTAATGTGTTTTGTGAATTTATGACTATTTAATGAAAAGTTGTGAAATTTTGAGAATTGTTCGATTTGATTTTTGTGTTCGTTGGAATGTGATGAGACTAGGGTAGGTATTAGAGTCAATTATGGGAGTGGAATCCAATAGGGGTAGGAGCATAAAGGGGCTGCCAAGATAATAACCCATTGGGATGTTGTGTAATAAGTGAAAAGTAAGGAAAGATAACTAATAATGAACCAAGATAATCGATGTGCCTCTCATATCTTGAGTGCTCGTAAATACTAAGGATGGATTGGGAAGACCTAGTTGTTCATAGGAAATGGATATGGTAAGATTGAGTCTTCTCATCTATTAGAGAGGACTACTTGATTCTGCATGAGCCATCCCTTCGAGCTATGCGATGACACTCCCTACTCTTACTCTCTAACATCTAACCATGTAGTTGAGTAGCACCTAGAAGATATTCACGCCTTCCCTATTGGTTTTGATTAATTGATGATTATGTGATTGCCATGTATTATTGGCCTATGATGTGATTATACCTTGTTCTTAGATATTGTGTATCTTCATGCATTAATGCTTTGTATTTTTTACTTTTGGATTGAGTGATGTATCTCTCCTCATTTCTTTGTACGTGTGAGTGCTTGCGGCCTCTGCGACTATCTCCTAGCATGGAGGGAGTCAACATTTTGGTTCCACGTTCTTGTGTGGCATACAAACCACTGTTGGGGTTTGGAGGATATTGGACTAAGTATTCCCAATGGATTCTTCTCATATTTTGCTTCTACATTTTAACTATTGAAATGAAATGTAGTTTGTATAATTCAAGGATGTCAAGTCTTATTCTATGTAAATATTGTAATATTTTATATTGTAAATTCTTCAAGAAGTATTCATAATCAAATGTATATGTAATTGATTTTAGTTGTGTGTATCTGTGTTGGTACTGAGCACGAGATATCTTGCACCTTACTTTTTATCTTGAATGTCCCAAAATGTTAAATGTATGTAGAAATATTATTTTTGGTTTAAAATTAATGTAGTATGTGTTAGAGATGTCTTGGAGGGTTTTTTATATCCCTCACATCATCGTCTTATCTTCTAGTGGCAAACTATATTTTGTTGTGATGTTTCTAAGTTTGTTGGACATATTTAGGAGTGTCTTATAGTGTTCTAATTGTGAGTAAGTGTCTTTTTTATGTGGCCTTGATTGTTTTAGCTTAGGGAAAGAGTTTAGGATGTTAAAAAAGTAATTTCACATCTTCCCATCCTCTCCTTTTGTGTGTCCAGTGGCATTTACTGTCCGAGGAAGTCATTCTTCTTCCTTCTTTCCTGAGTCTTTTGGTCATTTTTGTAATCTTGCAGCTTCATGGACACGTTTAGTATATTCCAATGCGTCCAAGATATCCTAATTACCAATCCTTGTCTTTGGGAAGCTTGTTGGTCAAGGCAAATGCACTTCTAGAGGATGACAACACAGGTGCCAATTTGACAAGGACACTAGCACATAGATTCGACACTAACGCATCTAAAGGATAGGAGCACACTCAAAGGATGTCAACATGTCATGCTAGTATCCTATGTGGGAGCCCAAGTTCTCCTAGGGAATCAGTGTCCTCAATTGTTTGCCAATTGGGTTTTCAGGGCCTCAAATGGGTGAAACTTATTCACCAAAGTTGCTCGTCAAATCCTGAAGTGACTAGCAAACCTCTAAGGTGGTCCAAGTGTGTTGTTTGTAATTTTTGTGGTTTCTATTGCATTAAATTTTGTTTGTGTTCATAGGAATTTGATTCTCACACCTAGAATTGAGAAGAAAGCCTAGTTGCCAAGTGAGGACTTCTAGTGTCTTGTGAAGTCATGTAAGGGTCAAAACCCCGTGTTTAACATCCTTAAGGTGTCTTAAACCTTCTCTTGTGGTTTGTTGATGTTTAGGGACCTCAATCTTCCACTTGTGCATTGTTGAGTTGCGATAGGATGTCGTATGCTTATAGTTGAGCTAGTAAACTCCTGCATGTGTTAAGAGTGGTAAAGCTTGAGTCAATTGGCCTATTTGGATGTGGATTGGAGGTTGATGAATCCCTCATCCCATCCTAGTTTCATTTAGTGAGAGGAAATGATCTTAGTGTGTTGATCATCATCAAGGAGTCGTACTACCTCTCTCATTTGTTATTTCACTATGGTGAGTGGTTCCACATTTGTTAGTCCTATATTGGTGTCACCTTTCTTATGCAATACTGAGATAGTGTATAGTTTCTCCCACGTGTGGTGGTGTCCCATGTGACACTTATGTGCACATTTTCATACAAGTGTGACATGTGTCGTATCTTGGGGTTGAAGTTGTTCAAGTTAATCTAAAATATTTCAAAAACAATTATTGAAAAATTTCTTAACTTGTTTCCTTAGGGGTTTCTTGGTAGAGCATTACACAAGTATTATATGATCTCCACAATATATCAAAATTGATTAGGTCTAGCACAATCAAAATTGGTAATTATGCAATGTATAAGTTTTTTCCCAATCTAATTCTCAAAAAAATGGCATGGCTTTTGTAATCAATCAAGAACTAATGGATATGGTTCACAAAAAAGAAACTTGCATGTGGGAAAATAGAAATTTGGGTTTTAGTAATACTATTGAACAATTAGATAGATTTATCTACAATAACAAATGATTTTTCTAACCCTTTTTTCTTGAATTAGAAATCATGTCCCTATATGAATCAAATTATTATACAATCTCCTTGATCATTACTAAGGTCCATCCTCCAGAAATATATTAAATTTGAAAAGACGTTTGACGAACTTTTGTTAAATTAGTGGATTTATGGTGAAACAATGCTTAGCTACAAAAAGGTTCTAAGATGCTCGCATTTACAAAAAAAATAATGTTATATATAAATGGTTGTATCGAGAAAGGGAATTAATCCTCCTTCAAAGAAATTTGAGAAATGAAAAAAGTCAAACAAGAACTAGAAACTAAGAATCTGGAAGTGATGGCTTTGGGGTGTCTTAGGACTTCATAAAGGAAAAATAACTTTTATAGAATGTGAGGAGCTACTATCATCGGAAAAAAAAAATTATTGAAAATCTAAATCTCAAGGGATGTAACTGTAATGGGTGAAAAGTTAGGGTTTCCACCACAAGAAGGATGAAAACCACTAATTTTTTCTTAGAGACCACTACATTCAAAAGAGGGATGAGATCCAATAGATTCAATCACAAACTAGCAAAGATAAGGACAAAATACTGATTGGATTCAAGGGGTGGATTTGTTTATCCTCTTTTGTGAGTTGAATTGTTGAAATTAGGGAAAAGTGTTGAAAATGAAGGTGAAAAAACAGAAACAGCAAGTTACAGTCGTTGGATCAAGGTTCTACCTGAATCTGAGAAATATATGCAGATTCGGACCCGATCCCCAAAAAAGCTCCAAAATGGCAAGGACCGTAGCGAAATTTGCCCTGGTCGTCTAAAATTTTCGCACACCAAAGGGGGTTGATTTGTCTTTGCAAATAATGTCGATTATGAAGATCGCAACTCCGTACATGTTTCCTGCACACATAAAGAAATGGAAATAGGTTGGGAATAGGGGCTTGCCTAATTCAAACCCCAGTTAAGGAATTAACCTTGATTGAAATTTTGCAAATACTGAAATAAATAATGAAAGGATATACCTCAAATATGCAATGACTAATAATGATGCTTTGCTTATTGAATATAATCACATATGTTGTATGAAATTGCATGCACGTGACAAAACCCTAATCACACACGCATGATTGATGAAATATTTCTCCATAATTGATGAATGAAGAATGCAGCCTTGAAGACCTCTAGAAATTCTTGATGATGAATTCTTTAATTATTGAATGCTTGATGATTATAATTTTGCCCTTCTATCCTTTCTCTATCTCCAAATGAGAGGGGAAAACCTCCTTATATACTTTCCCGTCGAAAAACATGCTAATTTTCTGGCATAGGCTGACACAAGGCTAGGTTTCCCACTCAAATTTGGAAATGCAAGAGGGGTTCAAAATGGGGCCCAAATAAGGAGGATGGTGCCATGGTCCCGATGAGGACCAAGGTGCCACACCTTGGTCCTACCCTAATTTAGGGCTAGACTAAGGGGCCATGCAAGGTGTAAAATGAAAATAAGGTCATATCTGCATGATGCAAGCATAATCAAGTCTTAATTAAGTACTAGGGGATGAACACTAAGGCGAGGGCCCAAAATATGGACTAAATTGTAAGGGAGTACAATTTAGGATGCTACATTTAGCCCCCACTTTAGCGGGAGTATGAGCTTATGCAAATACTCACGGTAAAGTAGATGAAAGAGAGATGAAGAAGAGGAGGAATGAGGAGCAAAATCACAAGGAGTATAAGACATCACTAATTTCTAGGAACCAATCCCTCAATCCTAGGATCTTAACTCATTCAAACATATCCAAGGGCACACAAAAAACAAGACAAAAAGTCAAACAAAGACAAAAAGACAATCAAAGGCAAAAGACACAAAGACACAAAAAAAAAGCTAAAGACCAAAAATAAGACCTCAAGTCAACAAGTCAAAGAGACCTTGATATCAAAATATCTCAACAACTAATATCATTCTTGAAAAAATTCTTCTGAAGAACACAAGCGATCACATAAAAGAGCAAAGCTACAATTTCATGAGAAGAAGGAAAGAGAGAGCACGGATACACGCTAGATGTGTTTTTATAAATTATCTATGAGAAGAATGATGAGAAAGGACATAGATACCTTGCCTCTAGATGTATTTATCTAGGTGATCTATGTTGGGGAGGAGAGTAGGAATAGTCTAGCTATTTTTAGCTAATTCCATTCATCCTTGTGCGTGTGTGTGTGTGTGGGTGTGTGCAAGTGATGTATGGTTTCTATTATATAGCACCTCGTATCGAGTGTGCATCAACCTATTTAAGACATGTAATGTAAATGTAAATGCCAAGTGGCGACTATGTGTAAATTTCAAGGGGAAAATGTCTGGCTTCAGGAACATCTCGCTCTAAGAGTTTCCTTTAGTTTCGAGAATGTGTAACCCCGATTGAAACAAATACATGCTTGGTTTTGAGGACATCCCATGCAAGAGTTTATTTACTATGGTTTCAGTGATGTGTAACCCCGCTTGAGACATATATCAATGTTGCATTTGGTTTTGGGTGTGAATCATCTTGCTCTAAGAGTTTTTTACTCTGGTTCCAAGGATGAACACCCCATTTAAGACATGAAAAAATAATATGCAAAAATATAGTACAATATGGTACAAAGGGAGCAATATGGGTGCCCCGCCCCCCCTTAAGATCTCAACATAGGTTTATGTTGATGTCTTAAGGAAGCCAAGAAACAAGGATACCAACCTTCAACACCAAGGAGATATCCTTTAGGCTACAATGTCATAAATCCAAGATAAAGAGGAAATACTCTTCAAGCAAGGATAAGATAGTTGAAAAAGAGATATCTTGCAACAAGTATAAAGGAGATATTTAGAGGAGAAGAGATCTTTTCTCAAAATACATCTACCTCTAAGAGGAGTTTCTTGAACAAACATAACATTTTTTACCAAAAGAAGGGAAGGAGAATGAGAATACATACCTTCCTCCTATTGTTAGGTGAAAGGGATTCTCGGTGAAGGATGACACACTCTTGAATGAATGAGAGGGGTAAGTTTATAATAGATGTACATCACCAAGTAAAGAAGAGATTGTAGTCAAAGACTTGCATATTGCATAAGAGAGAATCCTTGAGCAAACAACAACTTCACACAAGGAATGACATCAAATCATAAGCAAACACCACTCAACAAAGGAAAAGTAGATCCTTAGAAAGGATAAGTGAGAGAGAACTCATTGCCCCCAAGTGTAAGGATAATGAGAATAATTACACAGCTTCTAAAGAGACATTAAAGAATTACACACATGCATTCACATGAAGGATAAGTCTATGCAGGAAAGGACATCAAGCTATGAATAATGCAATCCATAAAGGAAATGGTGAAACTTTTAAATATAAGAGATAGGATAAAGGTAAAAGAGAATCATGTTGCTACCCCAAGATGTTTTAAATTGAAAAAGCACCACCTCTAATGACAAAGAGCCCTCAATTAAGTTAACTACTTGTGTCATAGGGTGAGGAGAAACATGATGGTGAAAGGAGTGCTAAGGCACTACCTTTTCACCAAGAAAGAGAGCAAGATCAGTCAAAAGACATATTTAAGCAAGATCGTATTGTTCTTGAAAAAATTCCTTAAATGCTTTACACTTTCCAAGAATGAGAACCACCATTATGAAAAAGACAATATCCACTTCCTTCTTTATGCTTATTTCTAAAGTTCGCAAAGAGAAAAACAACATTCTTGTCATATTTCAATTTCCAAAAGTTTCTAGTTGCTAATTTTTCTTGATCATCAATAGGTGTAGTCTTATTCTTTTAAGGTTTAGGACAAGGGTTGTTATTAGAAGAAGAAGGATTGTCATAAATGATTTTAACTTTACCACTATCAATAAGTTATTTCATTGCATTTTGAAAATCAGGACAATCATTAGCATGATGATCATGTGTTTGATGAAATGAACAAAAAGGAATTTTTGAAGAAGAAGCACTTTTACGAAAACGAATGGCTTGTTGTATTGCAAGATATTTTTTTAAGTCTTGAATCCTAAGGAGGTCATCCATAGGAGATTTATTATCATGTCCTAGGCCTTCAGTACTAATTTGTGTAGGAGGGTTTATAGGGACTCTAATTCCTTGTTTAAATTTTCCAAGTCCTCGTCCTCTAAAACCTTGTTTTGATATCATGTTAAAGCCACTCCTATAGGAATATTTTAATTGATAAGGCAGAGGAACATTATAATAAATTTCTTTGAATTTTTTATAGTAAGGATGTTTAGAAGGAATGAAGGGATTAATAGATGAAGAAGGAATATCTTGTGAAGGAAGATTTTTATTTCTGTCATCATGCATATCCTCTTTGGTAGATTGGGAAGGAAGATCCTTATCATCTAAGGCCTCATCTTTACTTAATGGTATGTGAGGAGAGAGATCATGAATGAAATGCATGATATCATCTCCTCTACAAATGTTTTGATGACTAAGATAGGATCTAGGAGAATAAGGAGGATCTAGAAAGATGGAAACACCAATATTTTGATCTTGCCCCCTGGCGCTAGAGTATGTGTAAGAGAAGAAGATGGAGCCATGTTGCTCTTCAATACTTTCTCTCCATTAGAGAGATCATTGATAGGAGTACTATCTCTTTCTTAATTCACATTAGATACCCTAGGAGAGGCGCAAGTATTAGGTTTTTCATTAGCATCTCTAGGATTGGGATCTACAAAAGCTTTGAGGTGATCTATATATGAAATGTACTTTCCTAAAAACATTAACATAAAATTGCATACACTATAAATGAAAGCTTCAAGATCAAATTGATTGAAAGGAAGAAATTTTAAAACTCTAAAAACACAATATGCCAAAGATCTATGAATGAAAAGAAGCATTGTGTAATGAAAGAAGCCATTATCCAACACATTATTTTGATAAATATAAGTGAAAAGCAAGGTAATCATATGTGAAATAGAAAATAAATCAAATCAATTAAGTGTCATTATTAAGTTTTAAAATCAGATCTCAAAATTGATGTGAAAAATGAAGCAATCCACAAATCAAATTAACCAAAATAAATTAGGGTTTTTATGAATTAAACCTCTAAATTTATATGATTTGATTAAAATGAGATCTATGAATTTAAAATTAAATTTTGAAATGTTTCTAAATCAGATCTGAAAAAATTAATCCAAATTAGGCAAATCACAAGCTCAATTTTAGAATTTAAAAATGAGGGTTTTGTGAATTTAACTTCTAAATTTTTTAAATTCAATTGGAAATTAAATTTGTAAATGTAAATCTGAATTTTAAATTGTATAAATACTCAAATCTGAGAACATAAATCAGAATCAAAGGTGTAAGGAATCGGGTTCACCAAAATGTAATGGGTGAAAAATTAGGGTTTCCACCACAAGAAGGATGAAAACCGCTAATTTTTGCGTAGAGACCACTAGATTCAAAAGAGGGATGAGATCCAAAAGATTCAATCACAAACTAGCAAGGATAGGGACTGAATACTGATTGGAATCAAGGGGTGGATTTTTTACCCTCTTTTGTGAGTTGAATTGTTGAAATTAGGGCAAAGTGCTGAAAATGAAGGTGAAAACACAGAAACAAGTTACAGTCGTCAGATTGAGGCATGCACCTAGATCTAAGAAATATAAGCACATGACAAAACCCTAATCACACACACACATGCTTGCATATGAATGATGAAATGTTGCTCCACAATTAATGAATGAACAATGCAGCCTTGAAGACATCTAGAAATGCTTGATGATGAATGCTTCAATGCTTGATGATTATAATTTTTCCCTTCTATCCTTTCTCTATCTCCAAATGAGGGGAAAACGTCCTTATATACTTGCTCGTCAGAAAAAATCCTAATTTTTTGACATAGGCTAAGATGGAGCTAGGTTTCCCGCTCACATTTGGACATGCAAGAGGGGTTCAAAATGGGGCCCAAATAAGGAGGACCATAGTGTGGCGCCATGGTTCCAGTGATGACCAAGGCACCATGCCCTAGTCCTACCTTAATTTAGGGTTGGACTAAGGGACCATGCAAGGTGTAAAATGAAAATGAGGCCATATCTCCATGATGCAAGCATAATCAAGTCTTAATTAAGCACTGGGGGATGAACACTAAGGTGAGGGCCCAAAATGTGGATTAAATTGTAAGGGAGTACAATTTAGGACGCTACAGTAACTTAAGAAAGGGGATAGAAACTCAAGTTGTTCACAACTCTACATGAACCAAATTTAACTTGAATAAAATCTCATCAATTAAATTTTATTAATTTTTTCAATACAAAGTGGTGGAACAAAGAATCACTATTGACATTTTATACTTTAAAAATTGCCTTTTACTAAATAAATACTAAGGGATAGTGTTTAATGGTAATGAAAGATAACAACATTGGAATGACCTTCTAGACACATGAAAATCAAAGATGGAATCATAAGAAGGCAAATGGCTAACACTAGTTGTACATATAATGATGTTGAAATAAACAATCATAATTATACTCAAATTCTTTTCTTCACTATAAATGTTAAAGCAAACAAATGTTCTTCAATGTATAATAATAAAATCTTATGACAAGAATAAAATGCTTATCAAAAAATAATGATGGAATAAGGATCATAAAGAACCATAAAACAAAGCATAGGGAACAAATTAGTAATAAAAATGCATGTGCACACACATGATATATCACATATATTAATTTTTGTATGTATGTATGTATGAGAAAGAGTGACATACACACATGAATATATACATTTGTGTCTAGAAGATCTATCACATATATTAATTATCGTTAATCCCTCTTGGGGCCTCACTTGAGAAACATCATGATATATAAACCAATAATCTATTTATTTCCTAAACGTTCTTTCCTAATCTCTAATATCACTACCACCCATTGATTCCTTGAGATTTATGAAAGCGTCTTTGAAAAAATTCAATTTGAGTTTTCCATAAGTGAAGGAAATAATTTAATGTTTTCTATATTTTGACAATTGGACTAACAAGATCCATCATTGGAAGGGAGTTCAAAATATAATATGGTCAATTGTTATTGGTTTTTATATCATGAAAATTCTCAAGTGATCCACCTTATATCTTGAGCTCCCCCATAATCTAAATGTGTGGGTTCAATTGTCGAAAGATTGGACA
Source organism: Cryptomeria japonica (assembly GCF_030272615.1). NCBI lineage: Eukaryota > Viridiplantae > Streptophyta > Pinopsida > Cupressales > Cupressaceae > Cryptomeria > Cryptomeria japonica. Next base: position 667,813,447 of record NC_081411.1, on the reverse strand, counting down.
TCAAATTGTTTCCTTCACCTATGGAAAACTCAAAATGAATTTTGTCAAAGATGCTTCCAAAAATCTCAATGAATCAATGGGTAGTTGTATGGTTATAGAATAGGAAGGAAAGATCATGCATACAACATCCACCCAATGACAAACAATGAGGATAAGGCTCAAGCTTTGCTCCTTAGACTTCGGGTATTTGAATAAATTGGATTGAATAATAGTTAAAGAGGTCTCTAGTAATAAATGTAGTCAATAGAGGGAACCATACATTACCAAAATGGGTTTTGGTGATTAAAAAAAGACCATGAATTTCAAGATCCAAATACCTACGAACAAATGGTAAGAATCCAAAATGAATTTGATCAACATAAAATAGCTTCAACATCTACATTGTGTCACTAATAGAGGAAAGGGTGATCAAAATTGTAATATACAACCTCCTTTATAAAAAAAAGTCGAGCAACGATGTAGTCTCAAAGACCATGAATTTTTAAGTTCAAAATAGCTATTAGCAACTGGGAAGCAATAATCCTAGATATATTTGATCAATACAAAATGGAATCTCTCTTCTACATCAACTTGTCACCATGGAAAGTGCAGTCTAGTTTGTTAGATACAATATCCTTGATTAGACAAAAATTCTCCTTGACAACAATGTAGTCTCAATGTCAAACACAATGTATATTTTACTAGATGATGAGACTATAAAAAGCCTTGCAAATCATTGTAGCAGGGGGTTATAGACAACATATGTAAGTACTAACAACTACAATCTAAACCTTGAGTACAAAGATCTATTAAACTTATCTTCATTAAATTCTTGATTTAAGGATTTTATGAATCTTTCATGGGAATTATTAAGCCACAACAATCCATTATTATATGAAGATAAACATGAGATGATGAGCTCTACAGTTTCTACTAGAACAAACCCTTATAGGATGTGACTCACCATAAACTATGGGAATTTGATCGACATAAAATAGGATTCAACATCAACATTGTCTTACTAATAGAGGAAATTGCAATCAAAATTGTAATATACAACCTCCTTTATAAAACACTCAGGAAAAAATGTAGTCTCTTTTTGTTCAAAATACCTATTAGCAAATGAGAAACAAGAATCCTAGACATATTTGATCAATACAAAATGTAATCTATCTTCTACATCAACTCATCACCATGGAAAGTGCAATCTAATTTGTTAGATACAATATCCTTGCTTAGAAAAAAAAATTCCCCCTGACAACAATGTAGTCTCAATGTCAAACACAATGTATATTTTACAAGATGACAAGACTAATAAAAGTCTTGCAAAACATTGTAGGAGGGACTTACAAACAACACATTGAAGTACTAACAACTACAATCTAAACCTTGAGTAGAATGATCTAATTAAAGTTAAATCCATTAAATTCTTGTTTGAGGATCTATGGATCTTTCATGAGAATTATTGAGCCGCAACAATCCTTTATTATATGAAGATAAAAATGAGATTAAGAGCTCTACAATTTCTACTAAATCAAACCCTTATAGGATGTGACACGGGGTGAATTCACGAAGCTAGTTCCCACTTTTGCCAACGAAGGAATTTGGCGAAAGTGGGAATTTCGGATTTGCCCGTGTTCGAGTGAAATGGAAATGTTCGCTCGGACTACCCCTGGGAGTCCAAGCGAACCAACCTTTTGACTTGGGTTCACTCGAACATCGGGCGAGTTTGGGGTTCAAGCGAACCCATTAAAATATTCGCTCGAACCCCCCATTCGCTCGAACCCGTTGCGGTTAAGGTTTTTTTTTTTTTAATTTATAAATATCGAAAATGACAGTTAAAAGGTCATTATCAAATTTGACTTTTTCTGTCTGGTGGGGGTTGGATCGAACCAGTCGTCAACATCACATCACCAAGCTTTGTCTGCAGCAGTTAGCATCTTTCCTATTTCAGTTTTCGACCTTTGTTATATCAGGTGCACAAAATAACCCTTTGTTTGGTTTAATAATGTCTTTTTTTATTAAATTTGTAAATAATTTGTTTGTTAATTTATTTTTTTAATTAAATAATTGTATATAGTTATTGTTTTTCAACATTTTAGAAAAATGTTTGATAATTTATTGTTTTTCATTATTTTAGAAAAATGTTTGATAATTTATTGTTTTTCATTATTTTAGAAAAATGTTTGATAATTTAATGTTTTGATTGAAATGTGTCAATTTGTTTTTAAAATTACATAATTGTATAGATGTATATCTTTTTCAACATTTTAAAAAATTGTTATGAAAAACATAGAAAACTAACCTGTAGTAAATCAGAACTTAGAAAAACATTAGCAAAAAAAGAAAAACGTTAGAAAAATTAATTTAAATAAACATTAGAAAATTTAAATAACAAATTTAAACAAATTAAATTTCCTCTACAATGTGACCCATTTTCACATCCTATTACACGCACAACATGACCCCTTAAGACCACATATGACACTATACGTTCCCTTAGGAGGTCATAGAGGATCACATATAACATAGTAGTGTACATGTATGACATTCCCTTTAGGATCACATCTAGTGTCCTAAGGGATCATACGTGGTTCTAAGGGGTCACACATGTGTTATAACACATGCGTGACCCCTTAGAACCACATATGACCCCTTATAAAATTGTAGTGTGAACGACATACCCCTTAGTCCATCAAATAGTGTCTTAACACATGCGTGACCCATTACAACCGCATATGACCCTTTATAAAATCCTAGTGTGAACGACATACCCCTTAGTCCATCACATAGCGTCTTAAGGGGTCGTATGTGGTCCTAAGGGGTCACGCATGCATTAACACATGCGTGACCCCTTAGTAGGTCACATAGGACCCCTTATAACATCCTACTATACATATGACATTCCCCTTAGGATCACATAGTGTCATAAGGGGTCATATGTGGTCCTGAGGGGTCATGCATGTGTTATAACATATGCATGACCCCTTAGAACCGCATATGACACCTTATAAAATCCTAGTGTGAACGACATACCCCTTAGTCCATCACATAGTGTCTTAAGGGGTCGTATGTTGTCCTAAGGGGTCACGCATGCATTAACGCATGCGTGACCCCTTAGAAGGTCACATATAACCCCTTATAACATCCTACTGTACATATGACATTCCCCTTAGGATCATATAGTGTCCTAAGGGGTCATATGTGGTTAGAACCACATATGACCCCTTATAAAATCCTAGTGTGAATGACATACCCCTTAGTTCATCACATAGTGTCTTAAGGGGTCGTATGTGGTCCTAAGGGGTCACGCATGCATTGACACATGTGTGACCCCTTAGTAGGTCACATATGACCCCTTATAACATCCTACTGTACATATGACATTTCCTATGTGTCCTAAGGGCTTGAATATGTGGTCCTAAGGGCTCACGCATGCATTAACACATGCATTACCCCTTAGTGGGTCACATATGACCCCTTATAACATCCTACTATACATATGACATTCCCCTTAGGATCACATAGTGTCATAAGGGGTCATATGTGGTCCTGAGGGGTCATGCATGTGTTATAACATATGCATGACCCCTTAGAACCGCATATGACCCCTTATAGAATCCTAGTGTGAATGATATACCCCTTAGTCCATCACATAGTGTCTTAAGGGGTCGTATGTTGTCCTAAGGGGTCACGCATGCATTAACACATGCGTGACCCCTTAGTAGGTCACATATGACCCCTTATAACATCCTACTGTACATATGACATTCCCCTTAGGATCATATAGTGTCCTAAGGGGTCATATGTGGTTAGAACCACATATGACCCCTTATAGATTCCTAGTGTGAACGACATACCCCTTAGTCCATCACATAGTGTCTTAAGGGGTTGTATGTTGTCCTAGGGGGTCACACATGCATTAACACATGTGTGACCCCTTAGTAGGTCACATATGACCCCTTATAACATCCTATTGTACATATGACATTCCCCTTAGGATCATATAGTGTCCTAAGGGGTCATATGTGGTTAGAACCACATATGACCCCTTATAAAATCCTAGTGTGAACGACATACCCCTTAGTCCATCACATAGTATCTAAAGGGGTCGTATGTGGTCCTAAGGGGTCAACATGCATTAACACATGCGTGACCCCTTAGTAGGTCACATATGACTCCTTATAACATCCTCTTGTACATATGACATTCCCCTTAGGATCATATAGTGTCCTAAGGGGTCATATGTGGTTAGAACCACATATGACCCCTTATAAAATCCTAGTGTGAATGACATACCCCTTAGTTCATCACATAGTGTCTTAAGGGGTCGTATGTGGTCCTAAGGGGTCACGCATGCATTGACACATACGTGACCCCTTAGTAGGTCACATATGATCCCTTATAACATCCTACTGTACATATGACATTCCCCTTAAGATCATATAGTGTCCTAAGGGGTCATATGTGTACGTGGTTAGAACCACATATGACCCCTTATAGAATCCTAGTGTGAACGACATACCCCTTAGTCCATCACATAGTATCTTAAGGGGTCGTATGTGGTCCTAAGGGGTCAACATGCATTAACACATGCGTGACCCCTTAGTAGGTCACATATGACCCCTTATAACATCCTACTGTACATATGACATTCCCCTTAGTATAATATAGTGTCCTAACATATGACGTGTTAGATCTCTCTATTCTTGAATTTTTTATGTATGTCAAAGATTTAAATATGTACACGTGTTAGATCTCTCTATCTCTCTGAAATATATGTTATCTCTAGATCTGAAATATATGTTCTCTCTCTCTCTCACTGAAATATTTGAAATTTTTACATGTATTTTTTGAAAATGAAAATGATCTCTCTCTCTCTCATGAAGATTTATATGTATATAATCTCTCTCTCTCATGAAAATGATCTCTCTCTCTCTGCTTACGTATTTATTTTAACTTTATGACATGTACCTAGATAAATGGCATCCCAGGATATACCTTCGCAGGCTCCTGATCAGGATCCACCTTCGCAGGCTCCTGATCAGGATCCACCTTCGCAGGCTCCTGATCAGGATCCACCTACACAGGCTCCACATCAGGATCCACCTGCGTAGGCTCCACATCAGGAGCCACCACAGCAGGATTCTCCACAACATGATCCCCACTTGCCCGACATTGCTACTATTTTTCATTACAGTGATCGGGAGTTGCATAGGTTGAGGGCCATACTAGATGGCCCTCGTACTGATGGCGTGTACAAGAGTACGTGCATGTCCATTTTTGACAGTTTGCGGACATTGAGGGACCACTTAGTATCTCATACCTCATTCTCACCTAAGGTTATAGAGGATATATATAGATAGTTGAGGAGTGAGGTGAGGGGTCCTCATTCTTTTGCTGATGTGGTGGGGGTGGTCTCGAAGGAGACCATCAAGGAGAGATGCTTCCCACAATATCAGGAGAAGAGTAAGGTGAGGGGATATTAGGTTACCAGATGTATCGACCCACAAGTTGCATCACTGATTTACCCACGATTCTTAGCAGCCCATGGTCATTATCCTAATAACGACCAGATTCCATTATACTTTGCACAACAGGTATTTGTTGAGGTTCATTGTCAGATGAAACCAAACTACCTTGATATTCCGAGATATTATGGACAGGGGAGGGGCAGGATTGCTGATAGAGATGCATATCGTAGGCGTGATAAAGCTTCGCCTAGGCACAGGGACCCTGTTGGCCAGAGATTTCTTGCAGTAGTCCCAGCCATGGCACCCATAGCGGATCACGTTGTGATTGCTTCTCAGAGAGAAGTAATTGATAGGATTGGACAGATTGCATCAGCAGTAGCCACCATATCTTCTGACAGGGTGAGCAGATATATGATGAGTCGACCACGTTCGCGATCATCCATAGATCATGCATCTTCTAGTCATGGGGGGGCTTCAGATTCAGATGATCGGTATATTTATGTTGGCATCCCCTCCCCAGATGAGGTAGCAGCTATAGTCGAAGGTAGTAAACATGTACAGATGTCACAGTATTTAGCCGAGGACCTACTACATGCTTATAGTTTTATTTCATCTTGACTTGGGATACCATTGGGTGATGTTAGAGAGGAGATTCTCAGAGATGGTCAGGCTACAGCGGCATCGACGCATACCCCGAGGCAGTCACAGCATTCTCATCACTCTACGCATGCTCCAGGCACTGACCCACGTATAGATCACTTTGTTGCTGCAGAGGAGGAGCTACGAGCTTATCAGCTCCATATCACATATGAGGGCCGGTTGGATTCATTTGAGGAGGAGATACGAGCTGATTAGGTACATATCACAGATGAGGGTTTGGACTCATTTGAGGATCAGCTGAGAGATTTGAGCCATACTGGATTTATGGACATGCTACTACAGTCAGACACTTCATCCACGATGCCCACTCATCTAGTTAGCCCCTTGCACTCCTCAGTGATACGTACAGCTAGAGAGAGATATGCAGGCACGAGTGATGTTGTTGATATGATCATGGGACAGGATCAGACTATACAACCTACTCCAGGTGATACACAGGTATGTACATGTACATGTGCATTTAAAATTTTAGAAGATATGTATACATACATTGCAAATTTGTATCTGATAAATCTATATATATATCTCTCATGTTTAATAAATAATCTAGAGTTCTAAGTTTTAATTTGTAGATCATTTAAATTGATTGTGGACTAATCCTTAAATTGACAGTTAGCTCATGTCACTCCTTCCTTGAGCTCTGAGCATGTGCGTAGGAGAGATTCTTTAGATGTTGTTAGTGTACAGGTTAGTTATGGTTTTTGGTATATAAATTTGACGTACATGCACGTCTAGAGAGATAGATATATTATATTTACTATTTAAATAAATTCTACTTTTGCACGACTGCCCCTCACATGATCGCTCAGTTCGTAGCCGACATGATCCCTGTTGATTTGCTCCAGACTTTATAGCTCATTTACATTTATCTTTTTATATACTTTCATATTATATATATTCACGCACGTACATGGAGTTTAGACTCTAGATTATACTTTATACCTGGTTTGTGTTTGACTCTAGATTATACTTTATACTTTATACATGGAGTTTAGACTCTAGATTATACTTTATACCTAGTTTGTGTTTGACTCTAGATTATACTTTATACTTTATACATGGAGTTTAGACTCTAGATTATACTTTATAAGTTTTATACATGTTTGATTATATTAGATTTATACATGTTTGATTATATTCTAGATTTATGTACATGATGTTTGATTAAATTAGATTTAAATACATGTTTGATTAGATTGTATATTTCATGCATGTACAACGACTTGTTTAGATTCTAGATTATACTTTATACCGGGTTTGTGTTTGATCAGATTATACATGTTTGATTATATTAGATTATATTAGATTATACATGAAATGAACAAACTAAACTTAATAGGTCATGTATTGAATAGTTCACATCCAGTACATTGTAGGTATGTGAGCTTCTAAGTATGTATATTGTAGTTAAATAGTTCACAGTTCATGTACATGTCCTAATTCCATATTAAATATCAATTTTACAAATGTACATATTACATTTTAATTTAAATATGCATTTTTTAATTAAATACAAATACAAAATTACATACAATTAAACATGTACATTTAAATACATCCTAATTTGATATAATGTATAAATAAACTTAAAAAATATTTATCCTTTAGTTTCAAATGTTCAAGTTACTTGAGATCTAGAATTTATCTTGATTGTATTAATTAGATTTATACATGTTTGATTAGATTAGATTTAAATACATGAAATGATTTTCAAATGTAAAAGAGTATGTATGATTATACATGTTTCAAGATTTTCAAACAAAAGAGTATGTATGAAATGAACAAACTAAACTTAATAGGTCATGTATTGAATAGTTCACATCCAGTACATGTATATTACATAGGTATGTATATTGTAGGTATGTGAGCTTCTAGGTATGTATATTGTAGTTAAATAGTTCACAACATGTACATGTCCTAATTCCATATTAAATATCAATTTTACAAATGTACATATTACATTCTAATTTAAATATGCATTTTTTAATTAAATACAAATACAATTACATACAATTAAACATGCACATTTCAATACATCCTAATTTGATATAATGTATAAATAAACTTAAAAAAAAATTATCCTTTAGTTTCAAAACAAGTTACTTGAGATCTAGAATTTATCTTGAACTTACATTAAAATTCAATTCATGTGGATTACTAAATGTATATATAGTTCATACCACATCAAGTGGTTCACAACACTCTTCAATAACACTTAATATTTTGTCATGATCTTCACTATCTAGTCTCCACTTTTGAGACCGCCCTCGACGTGGAACTATTTGAAGAATTAGGCCAACAGCAATGACCAAGTGACTATACTAATATACCTTGTTGTCAATTTGGTATTCAGTGAAATGAATCCCATGTTGAACAATTTTAACTTGTTTGAAATATGTCCCTTGCACTACAACTGATCCTGCATGTACATGTATATAAGAAACGTGAGAAATTAAAAATTTTCACATAAGCGATTTGTACATGTACATGTACATATATTCAAATCAGAACTCAAACCTGTGGGAAATGACATTCCATCACTCATCTCAGATTTTGATAACTTCTTTCTCTCTTCTGTGCAACGCAATAAATAATAACTAACACCTTCTATATTTCCATCTTCTGCTATGACTGCAAAAATATCTCCTGCAATTTGACACAAGTTAAATAAATTCTAAGTTATATGTCATTTTTAAGGAAATGTTTACATGTGTACGTCATGTATGTACCTTTTTTAATCAATCCTGAAATATGATCGTAATCACCAGAAATCAAAGGAATGTCTTCAAAGTTTTCATCCTCATTTGAATCCTCGTATGTATCAGAAACATCTAGTGGCACCATTTTCCATTCACTAACATATCCAAGCTCTTGGTTCTTACAATCAACATAGTTTTCGAAAATGCATTCAGAACAAAAACATGAATAATCCCTAGTGTATAATGTCCATGGGCGATTATCTGTATTCATGACACAATGCAAAGATCTTGTCCTCTCCACACTCTTGCATCCATGCATTGATTTTCTATCCACGTCTGCAAAATGTACATGTGTACAAGAATGTATATGTAGATCAAGTTGTTAAATTAAAAAAAATTAAATAAAATACTAAAAGAGAACACGTACCGGTTATCTCCCAAAACACTCTATATGGAATGGGCTTATATGTTCTCGATGATGATTCCCCAGGATAACTCGGTTGCTCAAAGTGTTTCTTACACCATTCAACAACATCATGTGCATTTTCTATATGTTCTCCTGTGTACTTTATTTGATGCTTTCTTAGAGCACGTTTGATACAAGCTCCTGCACCATCATGTTCACCCTTTCTATGACCACTCTCATAAAAACTCCAAACATGTGGTATTTTGTCATTTTGATGATATCTACATAGTGCATAAAATGGCCTCGAAGATTTAAATTGTGCCACACATCCATCAGACCAAACAAAATGTTTAACTATTGTTATGCCTCTATCTTTCAAATATTCAAAAAACTTCTTAAAGCAATGTTGTACAAAAAGTGTGTCATGCTCCTTATCATCACTGATATAGAAGTGGTACTCTTTCTTAATGACACGATTTTCAAATGTACTATCAACACCATCCAAATTCATCTGTGCATGTCGATAACACACATGCACGAAAATAGTGATTTGCTTTGAAAAGTAATACTCTGATTGAATCTCTTTTTGATGTGCAAAAGAGTAATTCTCTGCGAAGTCAACTACAAATAGAATAGTTCCAAGTGGGAAAGTGTCTCTTAATCTTTTAAATTGTTCGGCTTGCCACTTGGCAAAAAAACCATGGCATATGTATGGTTTTATCAACTTACGAAAATTTTCCATAAATGTTCCAATACGTATTTCCTCTTCTACATAATCTAGTCTTGTAGATTCCTTTCCAAATTTTGTTTCAAATTTTTTGTACTTGTAACTCTTGCAATTTACCATCTTCCTCATGTCAGTATCTTCATCTCTCAAAGGCAATTTAGCCAAGTCCCCGCATGTTCCACAAATTCCTCTTATGCAATTTATTTGACCGGTTGCATTATCATCTGATTTATCACATAAGATGGATGCTATGAATTGACTTGTTCGTTTAGGAGGAGCATTTTCATAACCATCATTATCTTCTCTAATCTTTCGAAACACCTGATAGTACAAGTCAAATTCGATGTGATAACGACAATAACAAGTTTCGAAAACTTTGTTTAACTTCACATAATATGGCCTTAACCGTTCAAACATGGTTTGTCCAATCTTTATATGAGGGTTTGTTTTAGTAAACAATACATACAATTCATGTTTTGTTGTGTCTATCCAATGTTTTACATGGAGATCATAACGATCAGGACCAATCCTTTGATTGATAACATCTCTACTATTTGATGAAGGACGAGTATTATCATTCCAAAAACTTGTCACAAAGTTCCTAACAACATCTTCAATTCTATTAGAACGAGGAGCTCTACACATAATTGCCCAATTCCCTTCTGAGGTAGTATCATCCAAAATCTTTCTCCTTTTAACATATTTAGATATTGTCCTTCTACTAAAACCAAACTCATATGACAGTGAAGAGATTTGTCTTTTTTGAGGCAATCTTTCATTTACTAAAGATGTCAACATCACTCTTCTTGAGATGGTCTTATCTATTTTTCGAGATTTTTTACCAGTGTTCACCAAACCTTTCTTAACATTATCAACAATAGATTTTTGAAGCTGAGAAGATTTCCTCTTTTGACTTGTTGTATCTATACCCAACAATTTCATTGGATCTATTAAGTCTTTATGAGTAAGTGCAATCGATAACAATTGAGCTTTTTCTAGTGTAGTATCAAGATTGTTGAAATGCGACATTATTTCTTTTCCACTTTTATTCATTGACCTCCTTTTAGTATGTCTAGGTTCTTCACTGAGACGTTTCAACTCATCCACATCCATTTCAAGTAAATGATCTAAATTTTTATAAGAAATATTTCTCTTCACCTGTTTAGCTAGATCCACAATATGCTCATCCATATCAGTGGTAGGAGGTAAGGAGCCTAACCCCTCTCCTTCAAAGGTCTCCATTGGTTCAACTTGGACGATCTCCTCCCTATGTTCATCAACTATATTGTGTTCTTCAACAGGTTCGTTTGCCCGTTCTGCACATAATTTAAGAGTTTGTGTAAGGCTCTTGAATTAATCAGAGATTATTCAATTAGGATTAAGAATAGGGATGAATTTGGCTTAAAGCTTTACATGTTAAAATTAGCCCATTCAATTTGGTTTATTAAATTTAATTACTTTTAGGACCTTATTGTTATAACTCTAATTAAATTACCTGTTTAGGTTTAAAGTTCAATTTGTTCTCAGGTTAGGATTAAAGTTCAATCTCTAATTTTGAGCACTAATTTAACACATAAAATAAAATTTTGATAAATTAGAAATTCCATTTTTGAAAATTAAAAGTACAAATATTTTGATGCATGCATACGATAACTTAGGTGACCTCATATTAATTTGTTATGGACCATAATGTAAGTGGACTATAATTTGTCACACATGTGTGTATATTTAAGACCTATTATTGCATAATAGACCTCCTAATCTGAAATATTTTTGCATGTACGTGAAGTTGAATATAAATAGTTCACCTAAATTATTCAACATGTTTAATAGGTTATAAATTTATGTCACATTTAAGACCTATAATCAATGTAATAGTCCTAATAGGCCTTATTATTAAAATCAATATGACCACATTTGAAAAAACATTTCACAATTAATATACTTAACTACCCTTAAGACAGATATATTATGTGATATTAAAGGACCTATCACATGAAATTACTTGTACATGTAGATTAAATATTCAATATATATAATTTAGAACCTAGAAATTATGACATAATAGGTCTTATTAATTTTATGACTTAATAGGTCTTATCTATTATAAATGAACTTAATTATATAGGAGAAAAATACAATTACACAACAAGCAAGTTGATGGAATTTGAAATTTGCAAATACACATGTATTATCTCAAATTAATTATGTTTTCCAATTAAAACAAAATTATTTTTAATCCTATTAAAAATATTAGATAAAAAATATTGAATTCTAATTAATTGATACGTAATACATATTAAATTAAAAATACATACTTGCATCATGATATCTTTGTCTTCTTTGTTCTCGATATCTTTCTTCCGTTTCGGGAGAATTATTCCTTGAAGTCTTATTTTGCCTTCTCTTCTTGTTCCCCATGCTTTTACAAAAAACCTTCAAATTATTGCCTTCAAAATAATTTTCAAATGTCTTCTTTCATCCAAAAATGTGAATTATTTTAATCATTTGGGTGATAAAAAACGAAAAAAAATTATGAACATTTATACGATTCCACAAATGAAAAAAAAAAAAAAATGTGTCGGCCAGAGTTCGAACGAAAGCCGACAGTTAAAAATTGTTGGGTTCGCTCAAACATGACAGTTACAAAAATGTACGTGCCAAAATCGAGCTCATTGGTTCGAGCGAAGAATAATTCCTTGAAGTCTTATTTTGCCTTCTCTTCTTGTTCCCCATGCTTTTACAAAAAACCTTCAAATTATTGCCTTCAAAATAATTTTCAAATGTCTTCTTTCATCCAAAAATGCGAATTATTTTAATCATTTGGATGATAAAAAACGAAAAAAAATTATGGACATTTATACGATTCCACAAATGAAAAAAAAATGTGTCGGCCAGAGTACGAACGAAAGCCGACAGTTAAAAATTGTTGGTTTCGCTCAAACATGACAGTTACAAAAATGTGCGTGCCAAAATCGAGCTCATTGGTTCGAGCGAATGTGGGTTCGAGCAAACCCAATTCACTCGAACTTGTGTTCGTTCGAACCCGCAAACTAAGGGTTTCTCCCAAAAAATTTCAGAGTTCTGAAGAATTAATGACTTCGGAGCTCTGGTTCAATGCACAAATGAAATAATCTTGATAACCCAAAAATATTAGATGGTAGTACTCAAAGCAAGCTTTCTAACGAGTATAATTTTGTTATATTTTGAATTTATTATGTTCTTGTTTTTTTAATTTTATGGAAAATTGGTTTTTCACCGAGCATGAACTTTTTTGTTCAACGCATTGGGAAAAATAAGAAACTAATTCAAAAAAATTCTGAAAAATATCTATGCCCCTGGTATTGATGTCTTCTTTCTAACAAAAAAAAAAATTGAATTTCGATTTATATAGAACAAGTTATGTGTTCAAACGTAAACCTATGTTTGAATTATGACTAGTCGGACTTCAAAACTTTATAAAATGAAAACTATTGAACATATCACTATAAAACCAAATGCAAGCCCTGGATATTGATGTTACAAACCAAAATTCGAAAGAATTGAGTTTTTATCATTTATAGAAAAAAAGTTATGCATTTCGGGAGGCACATCACTCTTAAAAAATGTAGTTTGTTGTAAAAAACTACTTTTCGAGGGAGATGGGAAAAAAATTTTAAAATTCTTTCAAAAAATTTGAAAAAAATGTATATAGAATCTACAAACAAAATGCTAGAAATCACTAATTTACATCATCTTCAAATTTTTAACAGTTTAAAAGTTATAGTTCTCAGAAGTTGAAGATTATTTTAAAAATGTACATCTCAGTGTCAAAAGTGGCAAAAAAGTGGGAACCATTATTGTGAGTTCACCCCACACCATAAACCACCTTCAATTTGAGCAAAGAGGATTAGGCACTCAAATTTGAATGAGTCATGCTTGTTATGAAAGAAATGCTTTCTAATATAAGAAATTAGATCTATAAATTCCAATGTTACATGAAGGTCATGCTTAATTACAAATATGAATTTTGTTTAAAATACACCACTAACCATAATGATTATACAAATTAAAAATTATCCATATTTCATGAAATGGAAATAAAACAAATGCCTACAAGTGAGTTGTTTCAAATTTTAAGATGCAACAATCAAAGCTCCAAATATAAAAATAGAAAAGGAATGTCAAAGCTCCAAGTGAGTTGTTTCAAATTTGAAGACACAAGTATCAATCAACTCCAACTTAATAAATAACATCCACATGGCTTAATGTGAAGTTTGAAACACATACTACAATGACAAAGATTATGCATATAAAAGTTAGAATAGAAAATACCCACATATGTACATGTGTACAAATGAAAATGTTGGGAAGGGAGAGTACATACACACCCATTGACCATCCCCAACCACAAATTATTTCCTCCATCATATCTTTTAATATATAGATTGATAAAAACTTTGCATTACCATGTAAGTTCCCAATTATTTAAATTGTGGTTGTTTTTTATTAAAGAAAGCAGCAAAACAAGGGTGTTGGCCCTTTGTACAACAACCCATGGGCGGCAAAAGAAAGGCAATAAAACAATGGTATTAACCCAAAACAAAACAAGGTCGAACGGGCCAAAAATAGCAAACCAAAAGTTCATTGTAGAAGCATGCCAAACCAGCAACAACCCAAAACCCAACTCAAGAGTAGGGTGACACACCTTGAAATAGAGGGATTTGAGGGGGGAAGACTTCCCCTTCCACCTGCGACAAACAACGGTCCAGGATATACTACTATTAGGGACATCAAAAGAAGAATCAAGTGGGGAGATCCCCACAGGATTTTTGTCTGAAACAACAACAATCTGTTGTAGAACAGCATCCAGAGCAAATTCATTAGTAGTGGAGTGATCTTGCAAAACAGAAGCGACAAAAGTAGGAGCCTCATGGACAGAGGAGGCCACATTAGTAGCAACGAAGGAATTAGCAGAAGCTTCAATAGCAATAAAAGGCACAACCTCATCTCGAGAGGAGTCATCAAAATCTGCAGCATTGATAGTCAAGTGATCAGCAATAGCATCCTTCCACCAAGTAGCAGCACCTTTGTGGTGAGAGAACAATCGAAGCTAAGTGACCAGTTGAGAAGCATCTTTGATAGCAAAAGGGAAGGCAAGAGAGGAAAATCTGCAGCTAAGTGACCAGTTGAGAAGCATCTCTGAAAGCAAATTGTGGTTGTTACAATAGTTCATATTATGAAGTTTTGTGTTTCCTTGTTTTTCTAAATAAGATTTTACTTTCCATCCACTTTGCAAGTGAGGACAATTTTCTAGATTAGAACTCTTGTATCAAACTTGAGCATTAAATATAATCATCAACGTTGAAAGCTTTTTAACAATTCATTGAAGATGTAAAAGATTTTCAACTCATACTCAAATTTCTTTTCTAAGATTTTCTATAGAGATTTTGATTTCAGATCTATTTCATTTTAACTTTATCAATTACGAATACAAGTGCAAATAAAATCCTCCTTGCTAGTCATGCCTACATCTCTTCTTGTTGGCTTCCATCCAAGCGCTGCTATAATCAACTAAACAAGTTAATTAGAAGCTTCTCGTGGGCCAAATGGAGCAATAAAAAAGGCCTTCTGACAACCTCATCGAACCATTGCATCCAACCAAAACATAAAAGTGTCTTGGGCATTATTAATCCTCACACCCAAGGCATATGCCTTACTACAAAATGGATAGTTAGGGCTTTAGATGGAGAGGCTCCTTGGAAATACTTAGTTTGACATCGTATCCAATGTACTACTTCTTGCTCCCCTTTTAAAAACTCATGGCTCTGCCCCTTTTAATTCCACTAAGTAAATAACTTCCAGTAGGTTGTCTTGGTTCGATCAAAGCTTGAGTCATGGCTTGAGTTTTGCTACGTCTTCCATCTGGTGGAATCACTTAGTCCAACAAGATACCAAACCTCTCAATATGGTTAAGAACCTCAAGGAAAAGCATTTGTACAAAAAAGGAATTCAAGTTTTTAATGAGCTATAGGATCCCATTAATTTTAATTAGATGTCCTAGTTGCAGCTCAAATCACAATTCAAATTGTACTCTTCTAAATTTTAAATAAATAAATAAATAACCTATTCTAAAAATCCAATAGTTGGCGACTCTTGAGCTTTATTGTTTATTGTCCACCCCTTGCCATGACAACTTCTAAAGTATTGGATGTCCAATCTTTTCCTATTAAAATCATTTATAGCCAACTTCTTCCAACCCTCTCTAGCAACTCAACTCAACTCTAAATGGAAATGCAACCTCAATCGTTGAACAAGTCATCAAATCTGGAGATTAGAAGCTAATGCTTAGACAGTTAACAACTTGGGAAGTGCTCCACATCAAAATGCCAGTCCATGAGTGCCTCTCCTTCATTATTCCACCACTAGTTTGCCCCTATTGCTCTATAAAAGTCTATAAAAACATGTTTTTTGGTTTTCTGCACATGCTCGCCAACTATGGTGCTTCTAATTTATCACCCTCCCAACTATTTTCACTCAAATATGGTTTTGGAAAATTGCATTGCTTAGACTTTCCTCTTGCCACAATGTAATCACCCAAACTCTAAGGCAAGTCATTATTAACTTCATCTAGAGGTCTTTGTCCTTTTTTCCCCTTCAACAAGTCGAGATAATTTGTTCAAACTTCATTTTAACACAATACAAAAGGCTCCTCGATTAAACTTAAGATTGTATTGGAACTTTACATAACATTCAAGCTCAAATTATTAAGCATCAAGAGAATTGCAACAATCCAATTCCCAAAAACAATGTCAATTGTTAGGCCTACTGACACGAGTGTGCATGCTCATTGACATTGATTGGATTTATAGAGATTGTTGGGTCCTCATTCCTACTGACAAGAAGGTGATGTTATTCTTTTTTGCTTGCTACTTTGCAACATCTTGTTACTTTCAAGTTGTGTATGTTATTAGTCCACAAGGAAACATTTGCATTGCTGCCAAAATTTGTTTGTTGTTCAACTATTGAACAACAAAGATTTTTGTTTTTTAATCTTATAATTTCTTTTTCTTTATCCAATAAAAAAAAATCGAGTGCATAAATAGATCCATTGTGCTTTAAACCATGTATTGACCTAAATTTGAAGGATTTGCCAAGTTTTGTTACCATTTCGAATAAAGAGGGACAAGCAATCGTAAAAAGTTTTGTTCTTACACTTATATTAAATATTGTAAATAAATAGTTCACTTATAATTTAAAAAAATCAAACCAAATGTTGGATATACATGTGCCCATATTTAAACAGGTGAAAACTTAATAATAACATTATATTAAAAAACAAAAAGGCAATCTTTAACAAGTTTTTTCAAATAACAAATCATAATTATCCACTATATATGTCATTTATTAAATTATTAGCTTACTTAAATAAGTCAAGTCTTGTCATACTAAGTTTTGTTGTCATAGTGAAAAATAACCAAATGTAAGTCAACAAGAACCCATATTTAATATCATCAACACTATTAACATTATGTAAGAAAATATATAAAATTCATTAATAAGTGAGAAAATATATAAAATTCATTAATAAGTGAAATACCTTCTTGTTTCAAATAAAATATCATAATTATGTTCAACAACTCTGATTCATAAAAACATGCTCATTTTAACAAAAAAAAAATGTCATGAAAAAAAATCGTGGTGTATGCACATAACAATGCATATGAATTGTTGTTGCACAGGGTGCCTTCTTTGACCACTATTTTTTTCGAAAGAAAAGCTTCTCCTAGGTGGTTGCGCAGGTTCCTCAAGCCAATGGTGTATCACGCCTCTCGTTCAAGTGTTGCTCCGCCTCAAGTGTGTGGATGCTTGTGGTTCCCTGCCTCTCCGGATGCTACCTCTGTTCCTCTTGGTGATGGGACATCCTCTATTCTGGACTCGACTTCTTGGCAAAAGACTGCTACTGATTGGGTTGGGGTTGCTGGTTTTGGCAGCCTGTTGGTTTTTGTTGGAGGTCCTTGTGCTGTTCCCCATTTTTTGTATGGCTGTGTCAAGTTTCATTTGTGTTCAGTTGGTTTTTGTTGGGGGTCCTTGTGTTGTTCCCCATTTTTGTATGGCTGTGTCGAGTTTCATGTGTGTTCAGATTCTTTGGGTGGACTTTCAAGCTTTTTGGTTCGAGTTGAAGGTCCTTCCAAAACCTGTTTTGTATAGGGTTTCAAGTCCCTTCAAAACTTATTTTCCCTTATTCAAAAACAATGCATATGAATTTAAGCATTTCATATTTTAATAATTTATCCTACGACACTACATACCTCAAATTTTATAAATTGTGTAAGATTATCACATACTCATCAAATGTGAATGATCGCAAGGACTGATATTTTTAATAATAATATATTTTTACTACACAATTTATTTGTTAAGTATTAGTCATTTGCATTGGATATAAAAATTTAGATAGCAAAAATTAACGGTAAAAATTTACATATGTATTTCTGTTTATTTTGCACTTATACTCTAATAATAGTATGATATTCTACTTGCAAATGATTTTTTTTACAACTAAAAATTGTTTTATGAAATATGATATTCTATTTATGACCTGATTAAAAAAAAATGACAGCTACAAAATTGTTAGATTAAATAAATATTTTTTTGACATCTAAAAATTGTTAAATATATTTTTTTTGACACCTAAAAATTGTTAAATATATTTTTTTTGACAACTAAAAATTGTTAAATTAAATTTTGATAAAATCTTTTAAAATCAATTACTAGACACTTAACACAAGACATACTGTTTTGATAAGTTACATGTTAAGTCACACCTCCAAACAAGTCAATTTTACAATTCTTAAAAAAACAAGATATTGCAATAGCATACATGTTGACAAAATTTAGCCTGCAAAACTACTAGCCCCTAGCCCAAATAACCATGTGAATATTAGTTATGGAAACTATATAGAACCAGTAATCAAATTCAACATAGGACTCTTGATCTAAATTTAACCCAACATATACAATACCATCAAACCTAACTCTCATGTTGAGCAATACATACATTTATATGGTTAGGAACCGTACTTAATATACATGTATCATATATAACTCGATATAAGCGTTCGAGAAAAATATACATCAACCAACCAGAGCATCTACATTTTTTTCCCAACCATAACACCTCTTATTAAAAACCTTAAAGACAACTTTCGAATGGCATCACTAATCGATGTCACATAGAACACTACCAAATTACAAGACATCAACTTTTCACAGAAATGATCAATTTCACAATGAGAACCTTTATTAATAATGGGCTATATGCCTTTGTTCCATCTTCATAAACTTAATTGTATAAATATTTCAACTAATACAGCCCTATTTGATGAGAGGTCATTCAGAATGGCCAGAGCATTTAAATTTAGATATACATGATGGTCACAAATTGTATAGCCGTAAAAGAGTGAACCAAGAAAAAGTTCATCTAGATTTAGAAATACAAGACTCACAAATTGTATAGCTGCAGAAGAATGTACCAAGAAAATGTTTAAATTTGCTAAAATACAAATAAGAACTTCCTGGGAGTAGAATATCCGTCTTTTATATCACACCATTGCAAAACTGTTTCTCAAACAAACAAATCTGAACTTCAAAAACGTTAGAGAAACTGCCGCATCCAAATGACAAGCCATTTTCTACGTATATATGAAAAATATACTTGGCAATCTGTCACACAACCATTAATAAAATTCTAAACATTAATCAATCTTAGCTTTACACAGCATCTATTAAAAGTTAAAATATATGAATAACTAGTCGTATGCATAAGAAATCTTTGTCAAACAAATTACGATGTTCCACATTGACAAATCATCACACAAACACACACAAAAGAAAAGCTACCTTTCCATAAACTATGACATCCGAAGCACCACAAAAATATGGTTACACAGTTCTCCAAAAAATACGTACGCTAGCATTTTTTACAATGACTTGTCTTCACAATGCAACAGATTTTCAACAAATTGATGCTAATTCACTCACCAAATATAAATATTGCACGATGTTGACATCATTGAATTTGCAACTACTCATGCATACACTCCTCTGCGGAACAGAGTATCATTCAAATTTTCGAAAATGGATAACTGGAGAACAAATGCTCCCCTACGGATTTAACATTTTGATACTTTTAACACAAAATTGAGGCCAAAAATGAATTAATTGCAATTTCCTTCACTGGATGCACTGCATAACAATCTGCCTACAAGTTTTTTGACCATTTGATATTTAAAATTTTAGTAAATTGGGACGGCAAAATACCCCTTTTTCTTCTACTAAACAGTGCATATCAAACAATAAAAGTCTTATATTTATATAACAGGCAACTCTATGACACGAAGAAGCACCATGTAAGTTAATATAAATGAAATTAACAAGATAAAAAATGTCTACTACGAAAAAACAATGTATGTCCTAATTCATCAAATACCTGGAAGGCAATTTTTCATCATACATTTAGCACTCCAATTACTGCCTTAATAAAGCATGCTAAGTATTATTTACCGTCTCAGTCCAAGCAAATCAGACTTAGTCAAATCGACAATAACTATATCAAGCAGAAACTCATTGGCACAGGGACTAATAGGTCTGGTTACAAGTCTTGCATTTATGCTCTCAAGGAGAAAGAATATGATTCAAAAAGAAAAGAAGGGTTAACATGTACACTCACCTGATGATTTCAAACTAAGCAGCATACCAGTTAAGCACTCGTCACTATACAAGAGATTCAGATGGTTAATTATACTAAACAATAAAACCATCTTGAGAATTCCAAACATTAAATCTGGTTGAAAAATTATAAACCTACCTTATATATATGACTACTCCTATTGCTCAACAGTGGGATGACAAAGACAGCATCATTTGAAAGGAAAGGAAACATTTTCAACCAAATCCGCTCATTCTGCCTGCATCATACTTCAAAGTAGACTTTGAATCACGAGCATGATCATAATTTTCAACACATCTAAATAAATCAATTTAGCCGATCACATGTTTACAGATAATGTTTTAATTCAAGAAATTTGTTTCCAAAACACTCCGTAAAGACATAAAGTAGGTTATGCTCATACACTTACCATTGTCCATTGACAAAAACTTACCCTCAAAAGACATTTGAATACTCATGAATAGGAATGATTAAAACAATATAACAGATACACAATATAACATGCACTGTCACATTTCACTATGTCAACAAGATTCAGTAACAGAAATCTTTTCACGCCTTTCAATATGGACGTGAGCGCTGTCCCCCACCATGACGCCTGTCAGGGCCCCCACCACCATAACCACCTGTGTCACCACCATGACCATCTCTACCATCTCTGTTTCTATCCCCACCATAACTATCTCGTTTCCTATCCCCACCATAACTATCCCGATTCCTGTCACCATAACCGCCTCTGCCTCTATTACCACCTCCAGAGCTGCAAAAAGCAATCATTTTAGAAAATAACCTTACAGATAGAATGAGGAATACTTGTTAAATACATCTGATAGAAGAATTCTTTTGTGAAAGACATGAATAGCATACGATATCTAGAGAGTTTGCTTTTTGGAATTTTGCAATCTTCACACTAAAATTCCAAAGATAAACACTACCAGATATGAATGATCAGAAAAAAACTGAAGCTTTTAATGAATCAAATCATATATGTCACAACTTCTCTTAAAAAAAACGAAGAACCCTAATCGATAATTTGGTTGCAAGTCTCTTAAATAGTGGTATATATGAGATTTCTAGGAATCTGAAATGGGCTCAACTGCTTTCATTTCTAGAGCAAAAACTTCCGCTTTATATCCAAAATATTTCTTCAATCAATATTTAACTAGATTTTCAATAGTCTCTAAAATTGCTATTAGGTAGAAATAGCCAACCAATTTTTGTCATAACATTTAAACAGACATTGAAAACGAAACACATGATCTACATGAACAGAATTTTGAGTGTAACACATTAATAATAAGTTATTAACATAAATATTTCAAAGACGGTCTACTACAACAAAACTTAAATATTACCCATTAATTTGCACCGGCCACCCTTAAGATGAGACAAAAAAAATTACATACAGTTCATGCCTAGTTTGAGCTACAAACACCTACCGTTAAGGAAATATCAAGTTATGCATGAAAAGCTCATTTAATAAATAAATATGTGTATATATATATATATATAGAGCATATGCATAGACAAGTAACAAAGCTTCATTAAATCATTGTCAGATTTAATCGTTACATAATTGAAATATTATAGAAGACATACCCAAATCCACTTTGAGCAGCTGGTGCTCTGGGTGCCGACTTCTCAGCCATTGCCACATTTATCTTGTGACCTCTCATTACATAATCTATCGATACAAAGAATAGCGCAAATAAATATAACAATAAAACAAAAAATTTGCCCTTCACTAGACAAAAATGCTTAATTTGTTCAAGCAATTATCATGCAGCATACCATTGTAAAAGCCGCCTGCAGAATGTGCAGCAGATGGATCCTCGTATGATAGGACAGCATCACCTTTGCTGTTACCTTGGTCATCTCTGTAGATTTTAATGTTCCACGGCCACTGATCTTTGTAACCACGTTTCTGCTTGATCCTTCCCACCTGGTACATAAAACTATTTTCGTATCAGCAGTGAAATTATATTATATGATAGCAATAAAAATGAAAAAAAATGAATTAAACAACGGATATAAGTAAGGCCACACAAATCTAGGCCGACCTTCATACACCACTTGGTAACTATCAACTGATTTGCAAAGACTCACAAGAAGCATTCAGCATTATCATTAGAAAATGTTTCATTATTACCTGGCCAATTCCTCCAAAGAGATCCCTCAGTTCATCAGTTGTAACATCCAGAGGTAAATTAGAAATATATATTCTGGAGTTATCGCAAGTATCTCCACAGTTCTCGTCACACTGTTTGACTTTTGCTGCATCAGACACTGCACCATAACCTCCAGGCAGAGTCCTCGAATCATCCCTTGGATTAACCCTAGCATCTGAATACCCTCTAGCCCCATAACTGTCAAAACCTGCAGGACCCCCAGGGCCCCTACCACCAGATGGTGCTGCTGCTCCGAAACTTGCGGGAGGAGCACCATAGCTATTAGGTTGGGAATATGCATTCGGTGCACCGTAACCAGCACTGGGTGGTGGAGCTGGCGCTCCATAGCTAGGTGTTCCACTATAGCCACCAGCAGACGGGTTTGCATACCCCGTTCCAGCAGGGGGCATTGATGGCTCTGAATACTGACCAGTATAGCCTCCAGCTGGTGCACCACCATATGGAGGGGGCGGACCACCCTGGTTTCCATATGTTCCGATTGCTCCGTCAGCACCCTGGCCTCCATATCCACTTCCACCTCTTCCACCACCATATCCACTGCCTCCATTGTTGCTCCTGCCCTGTCCTCCATAGCTCCCACCCCTTGCGAAGCCACCACTACCACCCTGTTCACCTCCTGTACTTGAATTAGGTGTTCCACATTTATTGCACTCTGTTCTTCTTGCGAAGTTCACATTACCACATCTAAAACGCACACAACAAAATGCTTTCTCAGTCAAGTCAATACACCAAGTTGCCTAATAACATAATCTGGCAACAACTGCTATAAAATGGCCAATAAATATTTACTAAAACATAACTACTGGCAAATGACCGTAAGGGAAAACCATTAACTGCCAAATAAGATTAGATAATGCACAATTGTGAACATTACAAACTTAATAGATTTAATACACCGAGGACAAAACAATGCAGCAATTACAAAGCATATATTTAAATTCAAAATCGCTAACTGGAAGAGAGAAATAGCAAAAATCGTGCCATTAAAACGAGCTTCACTTCACAAATATGGGCAATAAACAGAAAATCAAGGTAAAGGTTACAAAGCACATTGTGAACGTAGAAAAAGT
Organism: Cryptomeria japonica; assembly: GCF_030272615.1. Taxonomy (NCBI): domain Eukaryota; kingdom Viridiplantae; phylum Streptophyta; class Pinopsida; order Cupressales; family Cupressaceae; genus Cryptomeria; species Cryptomeria japonica. The sequence continues at coordinate 667,789,532 of NC_081411.1, read as the reverse complement.
TCGCAGACCAGAGAAGAAAACAATGCAAGAACAATCAATCAAATATCTTAACACCTGCATGACAAAAATTGTAGGTATCGTGCCATTATAACAAGTTAGTAGTAATTACTTCAAAGCTGTGAACAATAAACGAAACAATAAAAAGTAGAGAGTAAGACTAATTAACTAAAAATAATTGTCAAACGCATTGTTGTGGTGTCCTAAGAGAGTAACCGAGTTCAAAACACCGCGCTGTAATTAAGAATCAAATAACTCCAACAGAAATAGAGAGACTAACTCCAACATAAATGGAGATGCTAAGCCCAGAAGAGCATGTTCAAATGTGATGTTCGCATAACCTACCGAGCAGAAAAATCGAGGGAAAAAAAAAGGAAACGAAGCTGCTATCAAACTATTAACACATTTAGTAATAAATTATTTATATTCATAATAATGTAATATTCAGAAAATATTGCATCATGCAAATGAAAAGCAGATGTGGGAAAATGCACATGAATAAGGTAAATAAAAAATAACTTACCCTGGATTAGGGCAAACCCAATCCCCATCACGCTGTGGACCTCTCCCTCCTCCTCTTTGGGCACCTCCTCCTCTGCGGTCACCACCACCATACCCACCTTCCAAAATCAAGACATTTAAGAGATTATTAAAAAGAAAAATACAAAAACTGTCCAGACCGTAGAACAAGATTGGAAAGAATTAGAGCAAAAAGAAAAAAGAAAAAAAAACTATTCAAAACCCTACAATAAAAATTAATTTAAAAAATCATTCAAAATTAAAACAAATAAATTTAGTAAACCCTAGAAACCCCAAAGTCAATTTATCTTCCAATATCGCCATACCCTAACTTCACCATAACACCCCGAATGCTGAAACCATTCCAAGCCAAAATCTCATAACATTTCAAACTTTACCAGAATCAAAGATACTCCTCTTGATGCAAACTTCAGATTTTGTACAACCAATCCTAGAGGCGCTTCAACCTCAATAAAAAATCATTTTAAAAATTAAAGACACTTAAAATTTATTACAAACCCTAGAAACTGGATTATAATTTCCTTCCCTTTGCTTTTTATTTATTCTTTTGCTGAAGTGAAGCACCCACATACCTCGGCCGCCGCCATATCCTCCTCGGCTACCGCCATCGTCAGGAGCCCCATCAAAATTCGACATTCTCTCAGATCAAAAAAACCTTGGAAAAATTATCACGATCCTCTGTAATATCCGTCTGTAATCCTCGTGTTATTCCAGTATTTTGAGCACAAGGTCCGCTTAATAAAAATAATAATGAAGAAAAAAAGATACACCGACTTAATGAAAGGAGTTAGGCCTTAGGGCTTTCGCCGGGCACCTGTAGGTTACGTAAGCATCGTTACTGGCGTTCGGAGGTGGAAGAGCGATTATGCAGGGATATATGGTTGGAGAGGTTCATGTTTCTAATGTTTTATGTTTTTTCCCCGGAGGATTTGGGACGGGGGTGTTATATGTACGTTTATGGGGAATAACTTTGGAAAGCACACCCTTTGTTTTTTAATATTCGAGTCAGGTGCAGTTAAGAGGAGGTTTACGAACGGAAGTTCTTTATCTTTTAGATTTGTATATTTAAGTGGGTGAAAATTGGGTGAAATGATAGGGAAGTATTTTTAGGAAAATTTGTAGATGAATATAATATCTTTATTTTTTATATTATATGTAGTGATAAAACAAGTAAAAAATATTATTTTTGTTTTCAAAACATATATTTAATGAAAATCTAAACTTAAATGTTTGACATCTAGCACATAACATCCTATAATTTCTAGCCCTCTATTTTTTTTTGCAAAAAATTCCAAATAATCCTCTCTTCATATGACCTCTCTTCCTAAAAGCTTAAGCTCCCCATGGGACCACACAATTAGAGATGTTATTTGTTATTTGTTGAACATCTAAGTGTACATTTCCATTAAAAAATAATTTTAGAGGGGAAATGTTTTTTTTAATAATGATTTTTAATGAGTGCACACTATAGAAGACAAAAGTATTATATTTACTAGTATACCTATTTTAGAGAAATGTAGGTAAAGTAGTTATTTAAAGTTATTTAAATTGTTTTTTTATTTAAGTAATAGTAAAACTATTTGTAATTATGACGGGTGTCAACTTTAATCATAGGGGGTTTTTAATCATGCATATCTAGCAATCCATTATGTGAGTATTGCCTTTGGTAGAGTAGCTTCCTTAAATTTTGGAGCTTAAACTTTTTTAAGTGGAATTGCATTACAAAATTCATTACACTAGAAGCTTTAAAATATTCCTAAAAAATCTCAACAACTCCAGCTTAAGAAGCCCCCTTCATGAGACCCTAGCCTTAATGAAGAATATTAGGAGAAATATGTAGCTTATTAGTGAAGATTAAAAAGATTGTCATTTCAAAAAAAAATTGATGAGGGATGGCTTTTAAAACAATTTAATAAATGTTGATTAAAAAAAAAAATCTTATTTTATTAATAACAATTTAAATGATTATTATTTTTGTTTTTTAAATAAATTTTATTTTTATAAAGTTTTTGATTAAGTAAAAACAGGTTTTAAGGGACCTGAAACCCGATTACATTCAAAAGATATTCAAAAAGGAAACAAAACAAGACAACTGCAAAAGACCAGCAAAAAAACCAGCAGCAGAGAAAGGGACAGCAAGAGGCCAGCAAGAAATTGGCCCCAAGCCCAGCATTACAAGTTAATTAAAAACTATTCATAGTTTCCTCAGCATTCTGTACCAAGAGCATCATCGCCTTGGCCGCTTCCCTCGGGTCGTTGTTTTCTTGTCCCAGCTGGCTCTCTTTCATTTTGGTGTCCTTGCCAATAGTGGTCTGTCTGGTTCTGCGTCTAGGGTTCTGGTGGGTGGGGCTGGAGGTTGGAGCATCTTCTATAATTACCAGGTTCTTATCCTAATTTTTCTTTTCCAAATGATCCACCAAAGCATTCATATTCTGGGAAGAAACTTTAAGGACCTGGAGGGTGTGGTTCATGAGGCTTTTCAAAGCCTTCTCATTACGGGCAATCTGGGTGTTGATGTTGTCTTTGTCCTCCTCCACCTGCTCTTTCAGAGTTCTAATAACATCCTCCAAGTGTTTCAGGTCCCCTTTGATCAGATCTTTCTCCAACCAGTCCTCCATCTCCATTTCCTCCTCAGCTTCACTGTTTTCCGTATCCTCATTCTGTTTCCCAGAGTCAGAATTCTTAATCGGCTTATTAATCTTATCTTCCAGCTCCCTCTGCTTACCTTGCATACTAGTGATGTTTTCGACAACCCATTTCTGGAAATTGAAGGATTCCAGAGTGCAGTTACGGGCGTTGTCCAAGATGGTGTTCGTAGAGTCCTTGCCCTGTTCAGTCTCCTCAGAGTTAGGGTTGTCATACTCCTTAGGATTCAAAGCAGCATCCTCACTTTCCGAACCCTTAGGGTTAGAGTGAGGGTTTTCAGAATTACCCCCTTCCTCCCCTTCACCATAGTTCTCATCCTTATTTTGCTCCATTTCAGTATCAATGTCCTTATCCTTTTCCTCTTCTTCATCACAATGCACCTCCTTTTCCTCATGCTCTGTTTCAGTTTTAACTTGATTTTTATAAAGTTAGATTTATATTTTGAAACGTAATATATTGTAAGGGAATAACATTCGAAAGCACACCTCTTTTTTTAATTTTCAAGTCAGGTGTAGTTAAGAGGAGGTTTCATGAAGGAGAAAAAATGTGCTACTAAATCTTTTGTAAGAACAGAAGTTCCTATCTTTTAGATTTGTATATTTAAGTTGGTGAAAATAGGGTGGGGTTAGGAATTGCCCCATCAATTTAGGGTGGGTCCTATGGAGAGGGCTTCCTAATAATAGAGCAGCATTTTTAGGAAAATTTGTAGATGAATATAATACCTTTGTCTTTTATATTATATGTAGTGATAAAACAAGTTAAAAAAAATCATTTTCGCTTCCAAAACATATATTTAATGAAATTCTTAACTTAAATGTTTGACAACACCACGTAACATCCTACAATTTCTAGCCCTCTATTTTTTTGGGAAAAAACTCCAAATAATCCTCTAGCAAAAAATTGTTTTCTTCATAGGACCTCCTCTTCCCAAAAGCTTAAGCTCCCCATGGGACCACACAATTAGGGATGTTATTTGTTATTTGTCAAACATCTAAGTGTACATTTTCATTAAAAAATAATTTTAGAGGGGAAATGTATACTTATCTTTAGACGCTGAAAGATATCATATTTGTTTGTTATTCCACTTGAAAAATAATTATATTATTATATTATTATATTATAATTAATATTACTTTATTATTATATTGTGATATTGTAATCAATATTATATTATTATTAATATATTACTATATTTTTTATATTTCTATTAAACTCTTCACCAAAACAAAAAAATCTATTAAGACTAATTATTATTATTATATTATATTATATTATCATATCTTTATATTATTATTATAGTATTATTTTGACGAATTTTTTTTTTTGGATTAGATGTCATATAAACATTACATATCATCAGGAATGACTGAGTTTAGCAGTATCAAGGCACCAAAGGAGGGTGCATAGACAGAAAATATACAATTGACGAGCATCTCCACTTTTGGGAAGATGATTACATTAGATACATCTTGATTATAACAGCAAAAAAACACATAATAGACAATTCTAGAGGACTAGGAAAAAGAGATTTCAGATTCTGGTGCAAGGTTGGCTCCCAATGGAGGGATCCATGCCACCCAACCCAGGTTTCCATCCTACCATACTTCCACTTGGGCATCAAGTATGTCCTGCTTGTGGGGGTGTGAGGTGTGCTCATGGAGCAGGTCAGCTTCCTCCCGAGAGATCTCCATGTGTAGGTGTCTACGGTCCATCTATCTCATGAAGGCCATGAGTGCTTGTTCAAATGCGGCCTTTCCTGGTTCATCTCTTTCCCATGTGAAGCCATGGGACAGCTCTCGGATGTATACAGTGGTGGCACCTTCCTTTATCCATTTATCAAACTTGTCTGAATCCAACTTTATTACCACAATTACCTGCATCGAAATAGTATAAAAAATGAGTATCCTAAGAGACTCAATGAGGTGCCCGGTGTTGTTATTAAAGACATCATCATTGCGGTATTTCCAAATGAGCCAAAGAACTTCGAAAGATAAACAAGACCAGAATATATTTGCAGTTTTCCTACAGCCCTTAATGTAGCCTAAAACAACATTTATAATTTCAACAAAATTAGATTCCAGATTAAGGTCGAACAAACTCCATATTTCTTTTGCAAAGTGACATTCAAAAAAGATATGTTTCACAGTTTCAGGTACTCTACATATTTTGCAATTTAGGTAGTCACCCTCCTTATCTTTTATGGGGAGTTTATTTAACAACAGGCGCCAGCCAAAGAATTGTTTTTTTGGTTCATTTTGAGCCATCCAGAACTTACCCAACCTATCTTTTCATTCCTTTGGCTCCCATTTTAGATCCCAGCATCTGTTCAGGTGAAGAAAAATGGTATCAACCTTGGTAACTGAAGCATATATGCATTTGGCTTTAAGGGAGGGGAGAGGTGTGCCATCAGCCCAGCAGAGTGCAGAGATGGGGGAGTGGGGGAGAAGAGGGTGAGAGGGGGGAAAAGTAGAAACTAAGGCCATTTTAAGGATGCTATAGGTTATGCTCTGGGAGCTTGGGATAGAGAAGGTAAGTTTCAGATCCTCCCACGTTCTCATTTGGCCATTCTCTAATATATGTTCAAAACATTTAATTCCCATATTGTACCATTTTAGTGCAGAGCAGCCTTGAAGAGCTACTAATGGTTTCCCATTATGAAATAGATCCCACCATATAGATCTGTTACTAGCAATTTGCCCCTATATACTTCCATTTACATTGTAGTGTACCAAGTGTTTCACCTGCTCCCAAGCTTTCCATAAAGATTTAAAGACCCCAGACCCAGCTAGGGACACCTCTATCTGTCCAAGAAGAAAGTCAATCATGGGGAGATCCTTCCATTTCTTGGCTTTCTTAGGGATTGAGGATGAAATATTGTTTCTTATTAGAATTTTGCATGGCTCATCCCCATCCATGGCCTTGAGAATCCATTTGGAGGCGAGGGCCATGCCCTGTAGTTTAAGATCTTTTAGACCCATCCCACCATAAAGCTTATGCATAGTGCACCACTCCCATTTCACCGCATGCTGCTTCCTGGTACCTTTTCCATCTGACCATATGAATTCCCTAATTTGTTTTTGGATATGATTGAATTGATAGTTTTTGAAGAGCCAGACAGAGGAGAAATAGATGTTATATGATGCCAAAATCTTTTGACAGACCTAAAATCTTCCAACCAAAGATAGATAGTTCCTATTCCAATTGGAGAGCTTCTTCTCTATCTTATTTCTTACCCATTCCCACATTTCTTTTAAGTTTGGAAGGACGGACAAGGGGATGCCTAGATATTTTACAATATGAGTAGGGCCAGCCAATTGAGAGAAAAATTTGAGAGCCAGTTTGGGGGGTTGTCATCCCAGCCAAGTAGATTGGATTTATGCATAGCTATCTTACTGCCAGAGGCTAGGCAAAATATATCTATATTTTTCAGCAAAGCGGCAAGATTTTCTTCCTCAAGTTTAATTAAAATTGCAGTGTCATCAGCAAATTGGACATTACAGATTTCCTTTTTGTTAGGTAAGGATATGCCCCTGACAGGAGGAGTGATAAAGGAGTCTTTGAGTAGGTAGAACATTGCATCAGCAGCTAGAGCAAATAGGGTTGGGGCTAAGGGGCATCCTTGTCTTATAAATCTAGTCAGTGTAAAATTGGGGGATCTTATCCCATTCACTTTAACGGAGGCATTGGCATCACATAATAGTGTTTTGACCAGTTTGCAAAACCCAGGGGGGAAACCTAGTGATTGAAGCATCTAAATGATATATTCCCATTCTATTCTATCATAAGCTTTCTCGAAGTCTATGAGTAACATAGCTCCATTTTGCGTTGATTCCTTTGCCCAGTGGAGTGATTCCTAACATGTGATCAGGTTCTCTAGAATATACCGTCCTTTGACAAATCCTGTTTGAGTAGTACTGATAATTTTAGGTAAGATCTTTTCCAATCTGCTTGCTGTCAACTTCGCTAAGATTTTATATGACACATTTAATAATGTAATGGGTCTCCAATTTTTAATTAGGGTTCTGTCACCCTCTTTAGGGATGAGCTTGATCAGACCTTGGTTAATGTTTGCTCCTAGGGACCCAATGTGAATAGCCTCAGTACATAGAGCATGAAGGTCATCCACAACCCATTCGATATTTTCTTTGTAGAATTCTATCGGGAATTCATCAGGTCCAGGGGATTTGTCATTATTGAGAACCAATATAGCTTCCTTGATTTCTTCTTTAGAAATAGTTCTTTCAAGTATCCTGCTATCTTCCTCATCAAGAAGTTTGGGGATCAAAAACATGACTAACTTTCTTGCATTTTCCTGTTCCTCCCTAACTAGTTCTACAGAGAACAATTGCTTGTAGAACTGAGCAAAGCACTCTAGAATCTCATTTGGGTCAGAGAGGTTTTTATTCTCTTCCCATACGGTGTCTATTTTCTCTCTTGCTTGTTTCATTTTAAGAATCTAGAAGAAAAATTTAGATCCTCGATCCCCAGTATCTAACCAATTCAACTTAGCCCTAGTTCGCCATCCTTTGATTTTCTGATTTTGCAACCTTCTAAGGTCATTTTTTGCCTCAATTAGTTGATTGGTGAGTGTTACATTCTCCAAATCCCCTTGAAGTTCAAGCTTAGCCATTTGTAGGGCATTGTGCAATTGCATCTCAAATGCTCTGGCATCTTTAGCTTTCTTTTTACCTACCACCTAGAAAAGTGAGGTCCAGGTTGTAACATTTTGATTCCATCTATCAATGCTTGTCAACTGGTTGTTTCCATACTTATTATACATTCTGACCAGGTACAGTGCACATTTTAGGTCATCATCCTTTAGAAGACTAGTGTTCAATCTAAAGTTCGAGCTAGGGCTTGGTAGGGCCATTCTACTATTAGTTACCTTTAGCCCGACCATGATAGGGTGATGATCATATAATGTATATGGTATGATAGCATATTGAACACCCTCCTTATTTTTAACAATTTCAAAAAAGTCTTTGTTGAAGTAAATTCTATCTAGTCTGCAATAGACCCTCTTATTGTACTTTTGGTGGTTGTGTACCATATTGAATTATGTTCTCCCTTCTTTCCTGCTATTGGGTCAGTCAATCTCATTTTGTTAACCATCCTTTCCTAGTGTATTCTCTTAGCACCTTTCCATTCCACTTTGTTCCCTCCTTGTTTATCTTGTGCATTGATTACCATGTTAAAGTCCCCTCCTAAGAGCCAGGGGATGTCTTCCAATTTTGCAATCCATTCCCACATCGCCCCCCTTTCTCGGTAATCAATAGATGAATAGATTGAGCAGAGACCAAATGTATAATTTTTATTCTGTATGATAGCCCATATTGCCCTATCACAAAGGGATTGTCCCCATTTGACAACTTTATTCACCCATTTAGGGTTTAACAATATTGCAGCTCCACCCTTCCCTTTAGGGTGATTGGTGAAGAAGGGGGTGGCCTCCCTCCAAATGGATTTTAGACCAATTTCTAGAGAAAACCCCACTGATTTTAGTTCTTGGAGCATAAGGCAATCAATTTCCTTATGCATATTTAGAAATCTTTTGACCACATATTTCCTGGCAGGGGCCTCTAATCCCCTGATGTTCCATGAGATGGTTTTCATCATTAGGATGTTGCTTCAGGAGTGTCCACTAGGGATTTAAACCCTTCAAAACATTTGGGCCATTCCTCAGGTTTATAAAGATGGCTGGCATCAAAGGCCACAGTTGAGAGTGGTCTACCTCTCTTCTTCCTGAGTTCAGAGAGCTGCTCAGGTCCCAATGATTCTTTCCCAGCTGTATTGTCTCTATTAACCTTAGGAGACCTTTTTCTCCTTTTTTGTTTTGTTTTATTACCAGCTAGGTCTTCTCCCCCATTATTAGCTCCAACCTCAAAGGTTCTCGGATCAGGGGAGTATGAAGTATCCCCCTCATTATTGCTAGTCACAATTTCATCAAACTGCTTCCCAGGTTCGGTACCATGCCCATTCTCCAGGGGTTGGTCAGAAGGAGAAGTGGTAGGCCTCACCTCCCCATTAGTGTTATCAGAGGTCCTCTCAGGAGGTTTGTTGGGGTGTGGTGTTGTATCCCCTCCATCCTTAGTCTCCAATGGAGTAATTTCAAATTGAGGGATGCTCCTATCCTCGGAAGGGTCATTTTTATTATCTTTAGGCCCTTGAGGGGAGTGACTAACTACCTCGGTAGCACTGGTGGTAACATGAGTACCACCATCTTCCCCTTCAATCAACTCTTGGAGGAAGGGTATGGTACATGATTCAATCTCCTTTTTTTGGTTATTTAATGTTATTTCAAGTTGTTTTCTATGTTCTGCAACCACTTTCAACTTTTCCATGACCATTTGCTGAGCATTTGGCGTTCTGGGTTCACCTGTAATAGTGGAGTTTTTAACTACAACTGGTTCCATTGATTTAGGTTCACTGGCACACAAATTAGCTTCTTTCAAGGCCAACTGATACTTGAGCAAGGATTTGGGAATTGAGGGAGGAGCACTAGCAGGAGAGGGGTGAGCTTGTGGTTGACAAGTTGGGGGGGTAGGATCAGATGGGGGTATTGATTCAATGACAATAGGCTAGGAAGATGGGTCGCGAGGTAGAGGTGCAGAGTGCACTGGGTGAGGAGTAGAATCATTCTGCTTAGAATCTTCTGAATTCAGGTGTAGGTGGTTTCGAACAGAGGTCTTCTTGGAGGAGGTACCATTTTTCTTTACCATCAGAGGGCAGTTTTTAAGGAAGTGCCCACTTCTTCTACATTTGTGGCATGCATTAATCCCTCCCAAATATTCTAAGGGACCTAAGAATACCTGGTTTTCAATACATATATCTATTCTAGAGGGAAAAGTTGATATAGGGTTGAAAGCAATAAGAACCCTCGCATCCATATGGGGTAGTAATGCAGTCGAGGAATCAATTTTAATTACTTGGCCAAGAGGTTCGATGATTTTAGTAATACAGTTCCATAAAAATGGGGGGACATTTTTAATAACTACCCATTTAGGGTTGGAGAGTGCCATTATTTCCTCATTAAATGCAAGAGGGGTCCAGGGAGCAACCCTAAAATAGGTGTTACCTATACTCTTAAATTGTTTCTCGACAACCATCCTTTGCATTTCTTTATCATTAAAAAAAAAAAAAAATGACCCTTTTTGCAACATTCTATAGAACGAAAACTAAACTCCAAATTTTATACACCAAGTATCTTGAAACCATTTATTCAAATATTGCCTAGATGGTATTTTATCTACATCAAGGGTTGCTAAAAAAATCACATAATCCATAAGCCTAGAAATCTCTTTAGAAATGCATTTAGTCATAAAGGAATTGGGTTTAATGATGACTCTTGGGGCCGAGGCAACCTCGCCTTCTTTGCGGTTATGGGTTGCTGTTGCATCTTGGGCTGCCTCTGGTTCGAACCTCGCCTCGTCTGGGAAGGTCATGTAGAGCCCTTGGATGGCTTGATTGAACTTTTTTTTACCATTGTTGGTGACTTTGTGGGTATTAATCCCACCGCCATCAGGTTCCTTCTCCATTAATGGAGGCACAAGCAGGAATAAATGCGGGGGCTTCCCACTAGGTTTGGGAGCCCCCGGGTGGAGAGTCGACCTGCCACCAAGGACTGTTCGTGTTCGTCCTTGGTTGCAGAGCTCCGCCAAAAGCTCCTTTAAAAAATCAAATAACTTAATTTACTAATATAAAATCTATTTTGATGAAATTAACTATTAGTATGATGGAGATAAATAGAATTGATTAATAGTTAAACTCTGTGAGTGGTAGTTGAGAGGAGAAAATAAATAATTTTTTTTTTTGCTTTTTCATGCATTTATTTTAATTTAGGTTATTTAAAGTTATTTAAATTATTTTTATTTAAGTAATAGTAAAACTAATTGTAATTATGATGAATGTCATACAATATGACGGGTGTCAATTTTAATCATAGGGGTTTTTAATCACGCATATGTATCAATCCATTATGTGAGTATTAATACCCTTTCGGCGTAATGAGACCACTAGCTTCCTTAAATTTTGGAGCTTAAACTTTTTTAAGTCAAACTGCACTACAAAATTCATGGGACCAGGAGCTTTAAAATATTCCTAAAAAATCTCAACAACTCCAACTTAAGAAGCCCCCTCCATGGGACCCTAGCCTAAATGAAGAATATTAGAAGAAATATGTAGATTATTGGTGAAGATTAAAAGGATTGTCATTTCAAAAAAAAAATGACGAGGGATGTTTTTTAAACAATTTAATAAATGCTGATTAAAAAAATAATAATCTTATTTTATTAATAAAAATTAAAATGATTATTATTTTTGTTTTTAAATAAAATTTAATTTTTATAAAGTCAGATTTATATTTTTAAACTGTAAAAATTATTTATTAATAGGAATGATTTTTTAGTTTTTTTAGTTTTTTATATTTAAAAAATAAATATCTTTATATATATTAAAAAAAATTGTATTTTTTTTGTTTCTCGTAAAAAAATCAATTAGCTAGAATTTGGTTCACACTATTTAAATTCAAAAAAAATAAAATTAAACTATTTCGTTACAACATTACACGACAAATATTTATACTAGCACTTGCATCTTAACGAGGTGCAATGGTAACACCGATACGATGTAGTTTGGGTAATTTACATGGATGGCGAGATTGTAGAAAATGGAAATTGCCTTTGTTAGAAGTAATTGTGTACAATGCAAGTGAATTGAATTTGTAATGTAAAGATAATTGAATATAAATGAATGGAATTTAATTTGGGTATCACCTGCATTCTTCATTTTTAACTTAATTGCGCGAATAATCTTCATTATTCGTGCGATCTTGCCCCATTTCCCCTTTTCCATTTTCTTCCCATTTCAGGTTTGGGGTTTCATTTTACCCTCAACTTCATCCTCCTTGCATCAAATCTTTCTCTTATCACTTTTGTGGACTCATTTTGCCTAATTTTGTCTCGATTAGGGTTTTTGCTCCTCATTCGTTCTTCCTATTTCGCCTTTTCTATCCAAATCATTCCATTTTCTTCCCATTTCGAGTTTGAAATTTCATTTTATCCTTAACTTCATCCCCTTTGCATCGGTTCATTCCCCTCTCATTCCAATGTATGTTAGTTTTTGACCTAAACCCCTATCTCGGTTTTAGGGTTTTTTGTCTTCTTCTTGGTCCTGCCACTTCCCGCTTTCCATTTTCAATCTCGTTGGCTTCATTTTCTCCCTATTCCAATTTTATGGTTTCATTTTGACCTCTTCTTCTACCCCACAGTGTCTCATTCATCCCTTTTTTATCTGTCGACCCGCTTTGACCCGATTTACCTGATGTTGCTCGGTTTTGCCCAGTTTGATCTAATTTCCCCATTTTCACTCAAATCTTTCCATTTTTTGTCCAAACCTCCCCAATTCTTTCCAATTTCCCCTATTTATACCAAAATTGACTTAATTTGACCTAATTAAGGTCTTCGGACATCAATTTGACTAATTTTCCCTTTTAGGTTTAATCAGTTCTTTAATTAATTAAACCTCATCTTACTAATAATTCTTCCTTTAATTTGTCATTATTTTAATCAAACCTCCCCTTTTTTATTCTTGAATAAAGGGGTAAAAACTTTATTGAAATAAAACTAGAAGAATTACAAAGAGAGTCAAAGTCCAGAGGCCACAAGACGAGTCCCATCTTAACCAACTTCAAAACCATCCCTGTCCTCCGTAAGAATCTTCTGCAAGTCCTGACTGTAATCCCCGGAGAGAAGCTCCCAACCATCAACTTTCCAGTCACTATCATGATCCGAAGCCCATTTGGCCAAGCAATCTGTAGCTCTATTCCACTCCTGAGGGATGTGGATGAAAGACACCTGTTCCATTAAAGTACTGAATTGGAGAATCTGCTGGACAATCCCAGCCAACTGCCACTAAATCCCACTAAGATTTTGATCATTCAGCAAGTTAACAACCATTTGTGAGTCTGATTCACAAATCACTTTCCTTTGACCCCTCTCCCAAGCCCTCTCTAGTGCATAGAGAATCGCCAATCCCTCCATAATGTTATTGGACTGCCACCCTCTGTGCATCGAAAAGAGGAACACAACCTCCCCCCTGTTGTTCCTGCCAACACCACCAACTCTAGTCGGGCCTGGGTTCCCCCTTGAAGAACCATCGGTATTAATCTTGAGAATCCCCTCCTGGGGTGGAAACCACCTTCCCACCCTTTGCACCTTCTTCATAGCCCCTCTACCTCTCCTGACACAAGCTAACCCAGAAGACATCTCCTGCAGACCAAGCCTACTCACCAAATCAGTCTCCTCTCTACTCAGTGGAAAATTCACCTCACATTTAGCTTCCACTATCTCCCGGACCATAGCAATGATCCTATTCCAAACTTGTTGAACAAACAATCTGTCCTCCCGAAAGATCCTCTTGTTCCTCTCAAGCCATATCTGCCACAGAATGAAGATGGGCCCAATATACCAGATAGTCTGGAGGAAGGGGGACAGGATAGGAGGTCTTCCCAACCTGTTCCAGAACTCTACCAGAGAATCTGTGTGGACACAAGGATGCTTCCATGCCCCCCACCAGTAATGCCAAATAAGTTGGGAGAAAGGGCATCTAAAGAACAAATGTGAGGAATCTTCTTCCCCATAACCACACAAAGCACAGATAGAGGGTCCCGAAAATCCCCGCTTGCGGATATTGTCCCAAGTTAGACATCTGTTCCAAGCCAAAGTCCAAGTGAAACAATTACACTTCGGCCAAGAAACCTTATTCCACACCTATTTCCACCAGACCACCTCTCTTCCCTCCAGTCTTCGTTTCACCAATTCCTGATAGCCACTAGCCACAGTAAAAATGCCCTTAGGATTTGGTAGCCAAGCCAGCCCATCCCTACTCTTAAGGGAGCTATAATGTCTACTCACCAAAATGCCCTATAGCTCAGTGCACTCTTCCTCCATCTCAACAACTGACCACTCAGTAGGAACCTTCCACCCCTCCAACTCCAGCCGACCGCACCTATAAGTAACCTTAAAGTCACTCACCCTTGACCAACCCGCCTCTAAAAACCTCAGGCAAAGATTCCCAAGGTTAGGAAACTGGTCTAGAATGGGAGGATAACCATCCCAAGAGTCGTACCAAAAAAGGGCCTCTTCCCCCCTTCTGCATATCCAAAAGAGTCCATCCTTAATGACAGAGGCCCCCCTTTTGAGAGTATTCCAGATCGAAGAGCCCTTTCCCTCCAGCGGATATCTAGGGATTTCCTCCCTCGGGATCCTCTGCATATACTTGTTAGCCAGAATCCTGGCCCAACCTCGATCCTGCTCCACACACCACCTCCAGTAAAGTTTAGCTGCCAGCGCCTCCCCAAAAAGAACTGACTGCCTTAAACCAAGCCCCCCTGCCTACTTCGAGCTACACACCAAGTCCCAATTGACCAGAATCCATTTGGAAGAGGAGAGATTGCCTGCCCATAAAAATTGCCTAGCCAGAGAATCCAGTCCCTTCAGGAACCACTTAGGAGCCACATGAAGCATACAACAGTAAATCGGAAGAGCCTGAACCATCGACTGAATCAACTAAACCCTTCCAGTGAAGGATAGCCATTTATGAGTCCAATGTTCAACCTTCCTACGAAATTTATCCAAGAAACCCTACCAGGTCTCCCTAGGAGGGTTGCTAGGAGAAATAAGAATACCCAAATAAATCAGGGGAGCAGCACCAACTTGGAATCTCAAGATAAGGGAAATCCTTCTTTGAATAGCATCGGGAGTGTTGAAAAATAGGATTGAAGATTTATCCTCATTGATCAACTGGCCCGAGGCCGCAAGATAAACATCCAAGACCTTACGCAAATTAGTAGCTTCCCTAATCTAAGCAAGCCCCATCAGGGTCGTATCATCCACAAACTGCAAATGAGATTGCAGTTGCAAGTCATTACCCCAATTACATCCCTGAATAACACCTAGCCCCACATTATGCTTGATCAGCCTTCCCAAATCCTCAGCCATAAGAATGAATAAATAGGGGGATAGGGGGTCCCCTTGGCGAAGACCACTAGAAGCCCCAAATAACTCCATATGGTCACCATTGATAAGCACGGAGAATGAGGTCGATGTAACACAACTCATAACCCACTGGACCCACTCATCAGCAAAACCAAAAGCCTTGAGGATCTTCTGAAGAAAGGACCACCGAACTCTATCATACGCTTTAGCCATATCCAGCTTGATGAACATAGCTTTTTCCTTGGATGACGCCATAGAGTGAATGGTCTCCGTAGCAATAACCACACCATCCAAAATTTGTCGCCCTTCCACAAAACCACTCTGCTCCTCAGAGATAACAATCCCCAGACACTGCTTCAATCTGTCTGCAATCACTTTAGATATGATCTTATACGTCACATTGCAGAGAGAGATGGGTCGGAATTGGCCTAACCGGTCAGCCCCCTCACATTTGGGAATAAGAGCAATGAAAGTTGCATTCAACGCCCTAAGCATCTGCTTATTCCTTTGAGACTTCCGGGCAACCTCCAACAGATCTAATTTGATAATATCCCATAATTCTTGGAAGAATTCAACTGGGAACCCATTCGGTCCAGGAGCTGTTCCTTTCCTCATGTGAAAGACAACCCTTTCCAGCTCTTCCATCAAAATAGGACACAAAAGCTTCTCATTCATCTCCCCTGTGACCGGAGAGGGAATGCAAGCAAGAACCTAATTCTCCTCCACCACTTCCCTCTGTGAATCCTCCCTGAAGAAGGTCTGGAAAAAATGAAGTGACTCCCTCGAAATCTCCTGCAGGGATAGGCACTGCTCGCCTCTATCGTTAACCAGAATAGGGATGGAGTTTCCATGTCTTCTTGCTTTCACTGAGTTGAAGAAGAAAGCAGTGTTCTTGTCCCCCTCCTTCAGCTAATCAATACGAGCTCTCTGCTTCCAATAAATTTCTTCCCTAAGCTCCCATTCCTCAACCACCTTGAGAGCCCTGTCCTCCTCCCTAAGCAAGTCCTCGGACAACCCATGCTCTCTGATTTCACTGGTGATCCCATTCAACATGCTCTGAGCGGCTTCCTTAGCATGAAAGATGTTCCCGAAACCCTAACGGTTCCACCGCTTAAGCTGAAGCTTAACAAATTGCAGTTGCTTGGCAAAAGAGTACATAGCAGTGCCAAAGGCCGGCCTCCCTTTCCTCCACCACCTCGCTACCAGACCTTGCAAGGTAGGATCCTGAAGCCACATAAGTTGGAATTTGAAAGAAGGTGAGTGAGCAACCTGAGCTGAAGAAGACACCAACTTGATGGGCCAATGATCTGACCCTCTCCAGTCCAAAATCTCAGAAATAGTGGACCAACACCACCCCCCCCCCCCCCAATCCAAAAATTAGAGACCAAAAAGTGATCCAACCTCTCTGCTATCCAAAAATCTCCCACCCTCCTATTGTTCCAAGTGAACAACCCATTGGCAAGCTTAATGTCAACAAGGTGCAACAAAGATATATTATCCTGAAATAGGTAGGAAGAGGGTTCCAACCTCATAACCCCCCCCCCCCCCCCCCTTCTTTTCACTCAACTCAAGGATTGCATTAAAATCTCCTACCATAATCCAAGGGTGAAAGGGGGCCAATCTTCGCACACCTGAAATATGGGCCCATAAGTTTTGCTTACCCTGATAGTCTATAGGGGCATAGATGTTAGAAAACAAGATAAGTTCCCCAGTCTCCAGACTAGACATAACTCCGGATATCGAGGATCTGGATGCAACCCACCAGACCGGGTGAACTCTTAATGGGTTCCAAAGGCAGGCCACTCCTCCAGAAGCACCATCTGCCCCAACACACTAACACTCACCTCGCCCCCATAGCTTTGGCACCTGACCCATCATACTTTCCACTGAAAGTTTAGTTTCTTGCAAAAATAGGACATCAGGAGAATGATTCCTAATTAAATCCCAAACAGCTTTTTGTCTAGGGCCACTGTTCAAGCCCCTTACATTCCATGAAAGCATAATCATTTAGGAGGGTTGGAAAAGTGAGTATCCAAAGTCTTCATTGACCCTGACTCAACCAGGTTCTCCCCCATCAATTTGATCTTCTCTAGATCTTTCTTTCTGCCCACCTTTGAACTCTTCTCTGAAGCACTTTTCTTAATATCCTTCTGATGCAGCCCCAAGTGAACAGAGGGCTTATTACTTCTAGCTCCAGTCGGTTCCATTTTCAGAGCTAGTGGAGACCCCTCCCCCACGACCGAGTTCACCTCAAGGCCTGGAGAGATTTCCAACTAGGCCTCTATAGGCTGATCCATCTCCATCTGCTGACTTCCAGCCACAAGCAAGGCCTGGGTAGGATTCTCAATTACTCTTTCCGGAGCCCCCCCTGAAGCACCTTGATCCAAAGGGGTAAACCCCGGATTTACTTCCTGATGGCTAAGGTCGTCCAGGACTTCAAATCTGTTGAATGAGTCCCCTTCTTGACGCTCCTGTAATGGCCTCTTTTGCCCTCGGTTCCTATTCTTTGTCTTAACTGGGACAAACCCATCAGCACCCTCGCCCTCGACCATCATGGGAGCTTTCCCCTTCTTAGCCCTATCTAGGCTCGGGTCAGACTACTGAGGTTGGCATGCAACTGGCTTATATCTAGTACATTTACATTGTAGATGACCATACTCGTGACATAGCCGACATCGGAATGGTAGAGTCTCATAATCTAACTGCTGAACCCAAGAATAAGAGCCTGCGCACATATCTATAGCATCTGGCAAAGGCTTACTAAGATCGATTTCAACACAGATGCGCGCATAGGTCATTACCTTTCTCCCGAGGGTTTGTGTTGATGAGCCCACAGGCCTCCCGAGTAGAGCGGCAAGCATCTGTAGCACATCCTCCTGACAGCATTCCATCGAAAAATGTGGTAGCTGAACCCACACTGGAACCCGATTTGGTAGCTCCTTAGAGGGATTAAACCCCGCATGCCAAGGCTTGATGAATAATCCCACCTGGTTATAAAAATACGGGCCCCCTTCAAAGACCCTATTGCGATCCTCCATGCAATTGAAAGTAACCATGGAGTAGTTATTGGCTAACAACATGATTTCCATTTCCCCTTCCAGTGCCCAAGTCCTCCGCACCTAGTTTTCCAAAAACTGCAAGGAAACCCTCATTCCCAAAAACTTGCAGTACAACAAGTGTTTTGAAAAATACTCAATGTCTTTCGCTATCAACTCTAGAGGGATAACTAACTTTGGCCGCTCGCTACATCTCTCCAGACAACCATTAATCTTCGTCATGCGAGAGTTTGCACCACTCCCTAGCCCAGAATCTGATGCATACATATTATTGTTAAAGGTCTTCATACCCTGAGGTGGGGGTTTTGATCCCACCGCTGCACGAAAATCCAAAGTAGGCGCAACCTATGAGGCCTCACCCCCAGAACTCGACATCGCAGCGACAAATAGGATAAGGATGTCTAAAAAACCACACCCCAACTAGCTGTTCAAAGCGGCTCGGATCCTGAGACCCCACCTTGCCCGAGCATCACTGAAGGTCAAAGCCAGCCGGCCCCCCAAGCACATGGGAGACCCACGAGCCACCCCTAACCGGAGCCCCACCCGCAGGCCACGTAAACCCCACCCCCGTACCGCTTCAACACCACCCCCACGCAGCCAAGGCTCCACCCCCGCGTAGCCTCCGCCTGACCCCGCAGCCCCGAAACCCTCCCCGCCCAACACTTCCAACCCTGTCAGACCCTCGACACCTGCAACGCCCTCCCCTGCCGCACCAGACCCGATCACCATGCGCGGGCTATGGCCGTGAAGCCCTAGCTCGGCCGCACACATTCACCCAGACAGTCGTCTCGCTCATCGTATAACCTCCCCTTTTTTATTAAATAATATTAAATTATTTAATTAATTTCTATTTATCCCCTTTAATTAAAGGTTCATTTTAATAACCTATACTTGAATAATTTATTTAAATTATTCAATTAACTAATTATGTCATCAAAATTAAATAAATATCATTATTTATTTAAATTTTTAATTATCTTATCATATGAGGATAATATCTACTTTTTTTAATTTTTAATTGCCTAATTTTCTAAAATGACAATATTATCTTGGATATTTATGAGATTTATCTTTGATTTTCAAATATCCTGGTTTTTGAAAATATCTCATTATATCTTATTTTAAATTTGAAAATGAGGAATACATCCTCGAAAAATCTACTTTTTATTTTTTATTTGCTCTTTCCTCATCTCCTCATCCTTCCTTGAATGGCAGCTTTGTCATGCATTTAATCTGATCCGTCCACCCGATCAAAAATCTTTTCGATCTCGTCCATCCATCGAGTCTCCTATTTTCTATAAATTGGGACTCCCCTTCCAATCAAATCATCTAATTTTTTAGTAGTTTCATTCTGTCAAATTATCTAGCCATCATCTAGCTTAAGCACTATCATTATGTCAAAATAATATTTAATTTTGAAAATTAATCTTGCATAATCACACATTACTAGTAAATCTTGAACATCAGTTCCTTTTTTTCACCTATTTCATGCACCTGACATACAAGAAAACAACATAGCATCGTTAGAGATGAAAAGATGAACAACGAGGCTTCATTAAAGATTCAAGGTTTGCATTTATGTTTGTAATTATGTTTTCATTTCAATGGTCTTGTTGGTTAGAATAGGAATAGTTGGCATGTTTGTTAAGTTTGTGATTAGCTTAGACGTCGTTTACATTCATGCTTTGGTTTTCTAATTGATTCCCCTAATCCCTTTTCCTCGTTCTACATCTAGTGAACCTCATGTGAAGCATGCTTTCATTTAACTTCTTTTGTCGTATTTTTTTATCATATGCAGTTCCCAAAAGAGTAAATTTCTTTATTTTCATGTTCGTCACTATTTTTGTGTAGTTGGTAGTTAGTATTGATTTTTGGTTAATCGCTTGTCATATACAGGGTTTACTAATTCAATTTGTCAAAAGCAGGGTTTACATTGATCTAATGGTTTGATTTCTAGGTTTCAGAGGAACTAACGTGCCTACTGTAGGATTTGAATAAATAAAAAAGCAACTCGTTTCAATTTCGTGAAACAATCTCTCTCTCTCTCTCTCTCTCTCTCTCTCTCTCTCTCTCTCTCTCTCTCTCTCTCTCTCTCTCTCTCTCTCTCTCTCTCTCTCTCTCTCTCTCTCTCTCTCACACACACACACACACACACACACACACACAGATCCAAAGGATCTAGTCGACCCAAAAGGGATCAAAACCCGAAGAACAAGACCTAACATGCAAAACGAATAAGGTCGACCTCCGCTAAGAGATTCCTCTGGAAAATCCAAAGGATGAAACATAGAAGGTTGACCACACGCCAAGGAATATCAAAATCAACTCTCAAGGCTTCGCAAGATTCATAATGGGTTCCGGTAGATCACTAGAATAGGTCTCAGGCAACCGGTAACAAAAGAACAACTGGTAACAAGAAATTGTCATGAAAACCGGTAGCGATATATTATCGGTAAGTGATCCAAATGCGATGTGGTCTAAAAGCAAGAAAGATGATCAAGTCTTCAAGTAGAATCCAACTCCACAAGATCCAGTGAGCCAAAACCAGGACACATAGAAAGGAAAACTAAAACTGCAAACAAAACAAAAAGGAAAATGTTTTGGGTTGATGCAAGATTACTGTGAACCAGGGATGCTCCTGCATCAGACATCAGGGGGTAATGAAAAAGTGAGCCTCTCACTTTGTTGGGGTCAGAGGGAAACCAAGGCGGTCTACCTGTACCTAAGAAATCCAAGATGAATCTTCAACTAGTCTGCTCTTCCACTTCAGAAGATATTCTTTGTACTAATTATTTCAGGTACTACGCCCAATCCTACTATCCAAAATCTCTTCAATTTGATCTGGTTCCTTCCAGGGCAATTGTTTCTCCAAGTATGCAACACTGCCCTCAATGAATTCTGGTTCATGGTACTCATGAAGATCTGCAATGTTTAATATAGGTAAAATACTTAGACTATCTGGTAGCTCCACTTCATATGCATTTCCAAAACTGAACTTCCTCAAAATCTTACAGGGTCCAAACTTCTTCATCTGCAACTTATTATAAGTTCCAACCGAGAATCTCTCTTTTCTCAAATATACCATCATTTCGTCACCAACTTCAAATTCCTTATGTCTCCTCTTCTCATTTGCCTTCTCCTTATATTTGTTGTTCATGTCTTTCAAATGTTGTTTAACCTGAACGTGCAATGTTGCCATGTGATCTGCAAAATTATCTCCTTCTGAACTCTTTCGGTCATCACTGATAATGTCTCCCAATTCTGCTATACCTCTAGGGTGCACTCCGGTAACAATCTCAAAAGGTATTTTTTCGGTACTTCTATTCACTAAATTGTTGTAGGCAAACTCTGCTTGTGTAAGGATCAAATCCCAACTTCCAGTTTTATCTCCCACTAAACATCTTAACAAGTTTCCCAAACTCCGGTTAACAACTTATGCCTGTCCATCAGTATGTGGATGAAAAGTAAAATTGAACTTCAAATATATCTTCATATTCTTCCAAAGTGCTCTCAAAAAATAGCCAACAAACTTAGTGTCTCTGTCTGAAACTATGCTCTTCGGTAATCCATGTAATCTCACCACTTCCTTGAAAAATAGGTTTGCTACATGTAATGCATCTAATGTCTTCTTACAAGGTATGAAATGAGCCATCTTCAAAAATCTACCCACTACCACAAATATAGAATAATTCCCTCTTTGTGTCTTAGGCAATCCATGCTTATATCCTCCCAAGGTCTTACCGGTGCTGTCAAGGGTTTATACAATCCCACATTCTGACTTCTGCCTTTTACAACTTGACAAACTCTACAACTTTGCACATATCTCTTAACATCCTTATGAATCTGGGGTCAAAAGTACTGCTCACTCACCAATGCAATTGTTTTGTCAATGCCAAAATATCCAGCTAAACCTCCACTATGTTTCTCTTTTATTAGGTGCTCTCTCATGGAACTCTTAGGTATGCACAATTGAACTCCCCTGAATAACATCCCATCCTAAATGACATAATCCAACCATTTTCTCCTATCAACCATAATCAGTTCTCTACATGCTTTCCAAGGTTTTGCAAAATCCGGGTCTTCATCATACAAGGTCTTCGAATCTTCAAAACCTAATATTGTCACTATCATCTCTGCAGCAAATTCCTTCTCCTACTTAATGCATCAACAACTTTGTTAGATTTCCCACTTCTATGCTTCAACACAAAGGTGTAACTCTGCAAGAATTCTACCCATCTCATATGTCCTTGATTCAACTTACTCTGGTTGTTCAAATACTACAAAGCTTGATGATCTGCATGCAACACAAACTCCTTAGGCAACAAGTAGTGTCTCCACTTCTTCAAGGCTTGAACTATGGCATAAAATTATTGATCATACATTGAATATCTCTTCCGTGCATCATTCAATTTATCACTGAAATAGGCTATTGCTCTCCCTTTTGACTCAAAATTGCTCCTATTGTTGTTCCACTTGCATCACAATCTACTTGAAATACCTTATTGAAATCCGGTAAAGCTAACATAGGCTGCTCAGTCACTTTCTGCTTCAACAATTCAAAACTTTTGTTTGCTCCGGTGGTCCACTTGAATTCCTTCTGATATCCCCTCATGGTCTCAGTCATAGGGTTACAAACTGAACTAAAATTTTTGATAAACTTCTGGTAAAAACTAGCTAATCCATGAAATGATCTTACCTCTCCAATGCTTTCTGGTGTAGGCCACTCAACAATGGCTTTCACTTTCTTAGGGTCCATCTTCAAACCATCCTCAGATATCACAAATCCTAAATAGACTAACTCATCCTTCATGAAAGTATATTTCTTTATATTGATCAACAACTTTTCTTCTCTCAACCTCTGTAAAACTTGTCTTAACTGCAACAAATTCTCCTCTTTTGTTTTATTGAAAACCATAATTTCATCCAAATACACAATAAAAAACTTACCCAAGAATTTCTTCAATACCTCATTCATCAGCCTCATGAAATTACTTGGTGCATTAGTCAATCCAAAAGGCATCACCAACCATTCATATAGTCCTTAATTTGTCTTAAATGTTGTCTTCCACTCATCACCTTCTCTGATCCTGATCTGATAGTATCCACTCTTCAAATCTATCTTTGTAAAGTATTTTGCTCCACTCAAATAGTCCATTATGTCATCCATCCTAGGCAAAGGAAACCGGTATTTCACTGTGATCTTGTTTATTGATCTTGAATCAGTACACATCCTCCATTCTCCATTCTTCTTAGGTGCTAATACCGATGGTATTGCACAAGGGCTCAAACTCTCCCTGATCAAACCTTTCTTCGACAACTCATGCACTTGTCTATTCAGTTATTCATTCTCTACCGGTGTCAGCCGATGTGCAACTTTGTTAGGCAAACTAGCTCTGGAAACCATGTCCATACAATGACTCATACTTCTAACAGGTGGCAATCCATCAGGTACATTATCTGAAATGATGTCTTCATATTCTATCAACAAATGTCTTATCTCTTTCAGGTGCTCTTCTTCCGGTTCTGGTCTCTCAGTCATCTTAGGAATTAAGGCAAAACGCACATTCTCATGTCTCAGTCCATCCATGAATTTCCTTCCATCTACTAAATAGATTCTGGCATTTGTACATACTTCATTCTTAAAAGGTTTCTCCAAAGGTAACAAGGTTTGTTTCATCCCATTGGCCACAATAGTGTACGTATTTTTCCTCCCATCATGTATTGTCTATCTATCAAACTACCAAGGTCTTCCCAATAAAAGATGACAAATATCCATAGGCATAATATCACACAAAACTTCATCATGATAATTCTAAATTTTCAATTTCACCAAACACTATTCACTAACTAACAACTTATGTTCATCTTGAATCCATGCTATCCGATATGGCTTAGGGTGTTTCAATCTCTCCAATTTCAACTTATTCATCATCTCTTCTGAAACAAGATTATCTGAACTACCACTATCAATAACAACTTTACAATACTTACCGGATACCCTACACCTGGTCTTGAATAGATTCTTCCTCTACAAGGTTCTTCATCTCCTCTGGTATGACACAAAGCTCTCCTCATCATCAGCAGTTCTCCATCTTCTAGTTTATTGTCTGATCCGGTGGGGTTTTCTTCCACCACTGCTGGTCTTCTAGTAGCCTCTATCTTCTTACATTTGAATGCATGATGTCCTTCTCCTCCACACTTAAAGCAAGTTCCTCTAAATATCCTCTTGTCTTGTCTTCCAAAGTTCTCATTTCGGTAACCATCTGATTCTCTCCTCCGGTAGAAATTTCTATCATCCTTCCGGTATGAATTACCTTCTTTGCTCACTTCCTTGTCCTTGTTCTGATTTGTACTGGTTCCTCTTCCTCCTTGAAATCTTGCTCCGGTAAACCTTCCACCTCTACCTCTATGTCTCTTCTCATGTCTTTTATTCAATTTCTCTTCAGCCTTTAGTGCATATTGGTAAGCCTCTTCAACACTCTCCAATTTGATCATACCGAGTTCATTTTGTATAGACATCTGCAATCCGTTCAAATATCTTGCAATTTGTTCAACTTCATCATCAACATGTCTGGATCTGATGTTCAACTTGTAAAATGCTTTGGTGTACTTCTTCACACTAGATTCCTTTTGTCTCAAATTCTACAACTTCCGAAACAAATCCACTTGATAATTCATCGGGACAAACTTTGATTTCAACTTAGCAATCATCTAATCCCATGTTTTAATCTTTTCTTTACCTCTTCTTTGTCTATCAACTTGCAAATTCTCCCACTGAAGAGATGCATGGCCTTTCAACTAGGTACAGGCATATTTCACCTTCCTCTCTTCTGCAGTGTTTTCAAAATCAAAATACTTTTTCATTTTCGAGATCCAATCCATTAATTCATCTGAATCTAACTTCCCATCATATTTTGATGGGGTAAAATGAGGTTTAGTATTTTCCCTAATAAAAACCCTTAAGAACCTTTCTTCATCCAGATCAACTCTTGGTAGGTTTACTTGTTCAGCTGGGGCTTCTTCTCCTTCATCTTCACTTACATCTTCAATATGTCGGCCTCTTCTCTGGGTTGTCTCCATGACTTATAACTGGGTTGCTATTCCTCACAACATCTCCATCACAACAGGGTCTGCATTCCCATGCGCTCCACCATTCCTAGTTCCTCTTTGCGCCATCAATTCACGCTAGCCCTCTACAATTGCAGGTTGGATCCGCAATCCACCACCCTACAAATAAATTCAGGACATGCAACCTCCAGAATAAAACTTCACTCTGATACCACTTGATGTAGTCATCGATGAGGAGGGACCTCAAGGAGATCAGTTCGAACTGGTCAGCAAGAGTAAACCCAATGAAAGCACATAGATTTGATGGAGGCAATGTAGAATAGATAGTTTTTATTTAATGAATTTTGAATACATCCAACCAGTAACAACCGGGTTACAACATACTAACACACATGCCTAGTAGAATAGGTCACAACCGAGACCTTGACTCGAAAGATCTATCTTCTATCTGATACTCTCTCTCTCTCTCTCTATATATATATATATATATATCCAAAGGATCCAGTCGGCCCAAAAGGGATCAAAACCCAAAGAACAAGACCTAACATGCAAAATGAACAAGATATGCCTCTGGAAAATCCAAAGGATGAAATGTAGAAGGTCAACCACACTCCAAGGAACATCGAAATCAACGCTCAAGGCTCTGAAAGCTTCGGAATGGTTTACAGTAGATCACCAGAATAGGTCTCAGAAAATCAATAACAAAAGAACAAATGGTAACAAGAAACTGTCATAAAAATCGGTAGTGATATCTTGTCGGCAAGTGATCCAAATGTGATGCGGTCTGAAAGCAAGAAAGATGATCAAGTCTTCAAGTAGAATCCAACTCCACAAGATCTAGTGAGCCAAAATCGGGACACACAGAAAGGAAAACAAAACAAAAAGGAAAATGTTTTTGTTTGATGCAAGATTGTTGTGAACCAGGGATGCTCCTACATCAGGATGACCCATTGCTAGACATATGTATATGATTTTGATCTTTCCTAGAAGAATTGCCCAGGACAACCTTTAGGAAACCTTTTAGAGAGATATCTTTCTTTGGAGAGGTATTTGAATCATCACGAGATTTTGACATGGTTGAGTTTTGATTTTGAACTTGTTTGAAGGTGGTTTAGTTTTGGTTCAATATTACGTTTTGATTTTAAATTGGGTTTTGGTTGATTTGATCTGACATGTTTGAAATCTAGCTTAGTGTGTGTTGCAACTTTTGTTTTTGACTTTTTAGTTGTAGTTGTTGATACTAAATTGTTGTCAATACTTAACAAATGGCTGGACCAATTGTTGATAGTGTGCATTTGGTTGAGCATATTGTTAAAATTGCACTAGATTGATTGTGTTGGTTGGATATGTTGGACCATTGGTTGGTTTGGTTGGATATGTTGAATTATTGGTTGTGTTGGTTGGATATGTTGTTGATTCAAGATTTGATTGAATGGAGTTTGACCGAATGAAGTCTGACTTGGGATTTGCTCAAACAAGGTTTGATTTAGGGCTTGGTTAAAGTTTGTGATTTTTGCTTGAAATGGTTTCATCGTGTCTATTTGTGTGAGAGCTAGTATGTTTGATCATGCAATGAGAGATTTTACATCAAGTGGCTCAAAGTTTGGGTTTGGACCTTGAAATTTCTAAAACATTTTGGACATTTGGAATATAATCTTTTCATGGTTTTTCACTTTTTGTTCAAAGATATTTGTTTCTTGAGCTAGTTTTTCCTCTAGTTTTAGTATTTGGATACTTGTTTCATCATAAAAAGTTTGAGCCAAGTTTTTAGACATGCATAAATTGGTTGACATGATAGATTGTTCAATTGTGGCGACATGGTCTCATAAGAAAATTGGGATCTCATTTCAACAAGCACGTCACTATGCAATGCAACTAATGAAATTGACAAATGCAACCTAAAAGGATGGAAAATGCAACTTATGTTTTTGATCCTTTAATTTTAATTTTGAAATGACATACAATTAATGAAGTTTGCAAAATGTGACCTAGGAGGATGACAATGCAACTTCTATTTTTGGAGTTTTTTGAAAATTTGGAATGATAACAATTGTGCAACTAAGTAGAAAATTAAAAGATGATAATGCAATCTAGACGACAATGCAATCTATATTTTTGTTGTTTTTAAGATTTTGACAAACCTTTGAAATGCAACCCTAAATACACAACCTTGGGAAATTGAAAATGAAGTCAAGACCTTAAAGGGACAAATGGACAATATGATGATGTCACACCTAATTCTTGGATACTAAGCTAGGTTTTTTTGGACAAGGTCTAAACTCCCTAACAATGACTTAGGGTCTATCTACAGTTTTGATTTCGAAGTTTAACAAACCTAATTTTGAGACTAAATGCAAATTGACAATGATAATGAGAAGGGCCTAAGGATATGATATGAATATAATATGACTTTGAGATATGATATGATCTAGTGATATGACATGATATGATAAAATCAAGCTGAGATAAGACTAGGGTCTATGACGATGCAATGAAAAAGCCAATGCGATAAGGTTATGTGAGGACAAATGAATTGAAATGTCCAAAATGCAACCTAGGAAAAGACCTAATTTTGGTATAATGACAATAATTCAATGGAAATAAGGGACCAAGACCTAGGAATAATTATCTTAAACCTAAGTGCAAAAGGGATAATGATTATGCAAAAGGACTAATTATGAGAGATAACTAATATGTCCTAAGACCTAAGTTTTGGACTATGCAAAACCTAACCTTGAGTGACATGAATTTTGAAACTAAGGTATCCAATTGTTTGACAAGCCATATTGATGAAACCTTGCAAATGTTGGATGAATACTGAAATGTTTTGGAGCAACTTTGACTTTGTTTTGGACTTTGTTTGGACACTTGTTTGAACTTTTGAAGACTTTGTTTTGACTTGCTTGTTTTGAGAACCAAAGTTGATTATGATTGCTTTTTGAATGTTTTTTTGTTTGCAAATGTTTGTTTGATATGTTGTTTGTGTCCTTTGTTTATGATTCAAACCTTAAACAAGAACACAAAATAGCTTGTTTGACTTTTTGCAGGAAAATAAAACATTCAAGCACAATTCCTAAGGCTGGCCAGGACAATACTTGTTGAATCCCCTTGCCCAGAATACCACATTCAGTAGGTAGAAGCTTGGTAGCACTGGCTCCACTCCATGACACACACTTCTTGGACATACCAAGCTTTGAATTTCTAAGGACCCGAAGATCCCAAGAAATTTACTATCTCAAGTTGAAGAGTACATGAGGGATTTCTTTAACATGCGCATATCACAATGCCTGAGTCAACAAGTAGAAGGTTTTTGGCAATATAAAATAATGATTTCTTTAGTTCAACCATCCATGCAGGTGGCCATACATGCAGTATTTCGCTCTTATGAAAGAGGCCTCCTAGCCCTTTCAGGTTTTATGCACCATTGGGGTACTTGAGGAGACAGATGTCGATATAACACATCGACACTTGTTGCTTGTGAGTTTTCTCATAGACACATTTATTTATAGTGGCTTTCAAGAGCTTGGCCTTAGCTCATTACTACTTGGGTTGTTCCCTCTCATTTGGCCTTATGGGCTACTCGAGAGACAAGCCCTCTATGGGCCCTATACCTAAAAAGAAAACAAGCGTCATTAATACTTTCTCATGCACCCAGGAGAATGAAGGCTAAGAAGAGAGGATAGCGTGTGTTATCTATGGGACCGCTCACATACACAAATGTGCTCAGACACAAAAGATAAATGTTTGTTTTAATACCCAAATCCAAAAGTTATCTAACTACTATAAACAAAGACAATCTATTTCAAATATTATGTCTTTGACACCATCTTGCATCAAATTGTATTAGTAGTTTATATTTGTTTAGGTATTCTCCCAACGAGTGCCAAGTTGTTGCATAGATTATTAGTAATACAAAAATCCAAGCTCTGAAAATGAAGTGAAATTGACATGTTTGAAAGTTGAAATGAATAATTATACCTTAGGTTCTGCCTCTACACAAGCATAAAACAGAGCTTCACCGGCACAAATTTAGGCTGACATAGGTGAAAAATAGGTTGACATAGGCATATAAAAGAGCAACATAGGTACAGGTTTGTAGTGCTTGTGCAAAACAAAAAACATCAGTCAGACAAAGAGTAATTCCTGCAAAATTGAAGTCGTAATGAGCATGTAAACCCTAACTTTGATGAAATTTTCCCTATATGACATTAGAATTGACTAATATTGCAATAGGTAACTCAATTTTCAACATTTTTAGGTGAATTCCTACTTATTGAAATGATTGTAATCCCCAAACTGAGAAATCAAAAACTTTGAACCCCCCTAAATGAAATGCAAAAGTTGTAAACTCGGAGCCCCTAATTAAGCTAATGTGAAGATTTATTGTTAATTCATCATCATATTTAGCCTATATGACTTCTTCAACCTTAAAAAACCCCAATTCTACTAATTTTAATCATATTGAAACCAATTTTCAGAATTTGAGTTCATTTTAAGGCCCAAATTGTGGTATTTTTTGTTCTTTTTAACCAATTTGCATAAACCAAAGGAATGTGAAAAGTTGTTGTTCATTTACCAAAGCCTAAATAGGAACATGTGGATTCATTTTAAGACATTTTGATCAATCTAAATTCCTTCTCTAACCATGAAAGCATCAGAAAGTAAGATAATTTGCAAACTAGGCAACTAGGACAAAATGCCACAGAACCTTGCACAGGCGCAGGTCTGGGCTACACAGGCACAAATCTACCCAATACGCGCATAGATATTTACAAAATAGGCACAATTAAAATCAACATAGGTGCAGGAATGTGCTCCACATGTGCAGAAGTTGTCGATCACCCCTAAAAAGCCTTTTTCCTGCAAATTTGACCTGTAGTCAACTAAAGAACACTCAAAGGATAGCATATTAGCCATGTTCATGTTAGGTTCACTAGAAAATGTGACTAGGAAAATGAGAATAAACATAAAAATAATTAGATTACGCAACCACAAAACCTAACAAGCTTATGAAATCAAATCCTAATTCAATCAAAAAAGGAATGAAAGACAAGACATTCAAATTGAAATGCAAACCATCACAAATGTATCCCTTCATTGACCTTCATCATCCCTGTTTCTCCTTCAAATTTGATGTGTGGATCTCACCTACAAGCACAAATGCAAGTGAAAAGAAACTTGATTACGAGCTGAAAATCGTAGCATAAGGTTACTTGAAGCATCGTTCAGATTTATCAAAAAGAGAGATCAATTTATAGGACAAGAATCTCCAAAATTGATTAGCAATTGAAAAGGGCAACAAATTTAAAAATTGGCATGATTATGACATGATTGAATGAAAAAATTCATGACAACCTTCTATGTGAAAATAATGATAAATTGAGACCAAATTAAGCTCATCAATTATGAAATGATTGAGAGGAAAAATAGCCACTTGATTATGGAAAATTATCCACAAAATTTTCTCATTTATTGAATGACAAATTGGAGAGGAAATAGCTTTCAATTTGTGACAAATTGAGCATGAAAAGAGGAGCCCAATTCATAGGAGAAATTAGTGGGAAATGTTAGGTGGAAAAAGGAAATTTGAAAATTAGGTGGCACTAATTAATAAATTTTATTTATTAATTAGCTCACAAAAAGAAGGGAAACTAATTAACCAATTAAATAATTCAATTTAATTGTGACATAGGACACTTGGGATAAATGAATAATTTCACTTAACCTAAAGAGAAATGATAAATATGATTTAAATGATTAAATCATAAAAACCCTAAGGGATGAACTGGAAATGGAAGAGGTGACAATTAGGTCATGATAAAGTCAACTCAATAGATAAATGATGCTAGTCGCGATCAAGAGAATAAATGACAAAGATTTGATATTGATATGACACTGATTGACAAAGAGATCAAATTGATAGATGATAATTGATGAAGACTTGATAATGATATGGAACCGATATTGATTGACAAAGATTGATGACAAATTGGTCAAGTATGACAAAAATATTGATTTGATAGACGATAATTGACGAGGATCAATGACTAATTGGCCCAAAGTTGACGAGGATTGATGATTAATTGAGATCAACGATGAAGCGATCAAATATTGATAAAAGGTCAATTTGATGAAGGTTGACATGATAAAGAGATTAACAAGGACCGATGACAAATTGATCACAAATTGATAAAAGGATTGATGATGATGATAATTGAAGATTGAAAGGGATTAAAAAATGATCCAAATTGATTGATAATTGATTGAGAATGATAAAGATCTAGGACAAAACCCTAATTTGACACCAATTTGGATTGAAAATGTCCAATTGACATGATAATTTGATCACAACCACTGATTGCAATTTGAAAATGATATTGACAAGACCTAATTGAAATACGAGAGAATTGGAATCAAGGGGGAAAGAAATGCAAAAGAATGATAATATATTGACAAATGATAAAGATGGAATGTGTGATATAGAAGAAAGAGTTAGAAAGCATGAAAAAACCTAAAATAAGGTCACACAAACATGTTAAAGTATGACATTGCAAGCATTGACCATTTTTAGATGCCTACAAAATCTTCAAAAATCAACAAAGGATGAGATGGAGAGGAAAAACTTGTACTTCCTTCATACTAGCTACAACTGGTCATCCTTTTCTTCTTTCTATATTCATCTTGTATGATCTTATCCTCTTGGGTTAAATTTGGTGAAGAAGCATGTGAAAAAGAGGTTGGGACTACTCCAAACTAGCTGTGAACTGTTCCAAAATGCCTCTTAACTAATACATGACCCTTGTGGGGTCCTTAAATGACCATGGATAGTTGCAGACTCTCTAAAACCTCCTCCTTTTCAGGGCTAAACTAATGCATGACTTGAAAGATCCACCTCTGACCTCCTTACAATATTTCTTGAACTTATTGTATGATGACTTAGCTTGTTTGCGTATTAGAAGGACTTGAGATTTTACACGAGACTCACTGAGTCTTCTTGAGGCATGATATTTTTCTTCGAGAGCTTAAATTATCACATGCCATATTACTTTGTTAAATTTATCTCAACTTGTTCTTAACCTTCTACTTTTGGCTATGTACAATAATCCCTGCTTTTGTTGACGGTGCTTAATTGTCTTCTTTCTCTGTATTGAAACTTTTGTCACCATTTTTTGTTAAATATCTGGGTAATTGAGAGAGGGGTGAATCAGTTGATAGCAATTTTTTCCTTTTAACCTCAATGCACAAATTTAGAATAATAAATAGAATTAATAGAACTTGAAAAACATATGCAAGAAACAAAACAGACACAAGAAACACCAGATTTTATGTAGAAAACACAAGAATCGAAAAACCACAGAGAATGCTAATTCTCAATATATAAACATTGGTTAAGGTGATTTTTACAAAGGGTGGCTCACTACCAAGGTGCTCATTGCTGGTAGGCTCACTGTTGATTTTCTCACTGCAGGTGGACTCACTGCTCTGGAAGGCTCACTATTGAAGAAGAAAGAAAGATAAAGAGAATCCACCAAAAAAATTGTCAGAACTACTTCTAGTAACAATCCACAACACTATACTCACACAACTGCTAGATTCTTTCAATCTTGCATGTCTTCAACACAAAAAAACCATATATCAATCCATCGAATCAACCTCCTATATATACTATCTCCAAAAATCATAATTCTCAATGTCGGTTGAGATAGAGATCTAAAATAGGTCTCCACTAGACATTCTAGTGGTGGTAAGGAATGAGAATTGGACCATATCACATTGTTCCTCATCAAACATATCAACACTCTACATACAATACCAAAGTCAGACCCAAAATGTATCTGCACGTTATACAACGTCAATATCTGGTCCAAAGCCTCAAGCTTCAAACCAATTCAGACCCAAAGATAATACCGAAAACATATTCCGAGATACCAAGCACATTCAGTGAAACTAGGAAACCTCCAAATGCACAACACACCTAAATCAAACACTCCTTATCATACCACATCTGGACCTATTCCAGACCCAAGGATTTGACATCAATGATAACATATAATACAATGCTAACATTTTTATATTACATGAGGACTACCATCATTTATATGAATGTGTTTACTATGTTTTGTAACTACTCATTGTTCTTTTGGTAAGGTTTTTAACAGTGTTTACAACATGACTTCTCCGAGCTTTTTGATTCTTTGATGGCCCTCAAAATAACATCAATACCTTTGACTACTCCATGAATATTATACAATGTCGTCATGTTCATATCCCATTGAACCTTATAACTTTTTATTGCATGGATACTTTTCAGATTTGCTACACTTCTATTCATGGATGCATGAGGTAGTGATTGTCATACTTTGTCACCATCATTCTGTCTCTTATCCTCGTCATATGTTTATCCTTATTTTGTACATTAATTGTAAATGATCAAAGGTTGTCATAGCTTCTTACCACTTCTTGAATTGATTCACTGTCATGTCTTTCTCATGTTTGCATTATTTCTTTGAAGTTCTTGATTGTAGTAAAGTCGACTTATTCTTATGTAGGCTGCTCTCATTGGCTATCTTTCACTGTCATTCACTGTCAAAGGCATTTCTTTGACTAACTTTTGATCACTATCAAGATGTTCATTATTGTTGCTCATGGATGTTGTAACAGGACTTTTCACACATGATTGTTGTGTGTTTGATATTGTTTGATGAAGCTTCAAAATTGTAGTCTCTTCATCTACTCCTCATTGATTGCTACTACAATGTCTTCCAATCATCTTTGGGGCTGCATTATTTTATCTAGAAAAAATGCATTGTGCCCACGATAGGCACAAATCGATTTCACTAAGACTCGTGCTTTCTTCTAGATGTTATTTAGTCTTTGTTTATGACTCATGTTTTGACCCTACCATGCGTTGCTAGGAATATCATAATTTAGACAATGCTCCCTTGCTATTGTTATGTGACTAAGATCTTTGTAAATGTTGCAATTATGTCTTCACAACCTTTTTTGTCTCATTGCTTAGGGTTACTCATGCTTGCTCACTCTTATGACTATAATGCTCATTTTTTTTCTTCTAATGACTGTCTTTAATACTGATTTTTCTTGAATGACTTTCATTGTGCTCATTTTATGACTTTTCTCAACCTCTATGTAGCCCTTATAACATAACAACAAAAACACCGTTAACTATCACTGCATTTTTCTTAAGATCGATTCTTTATTAATGATCTACACAAATGCACTGTCAACTCTGCCATGAAACTTTTTAGAATTGTCAAATATTCCTCATACCTTTGTCATGGTTGGCCTTATTGTTGATAAGGCTCTATTTTTTGTCACCATTGATGCTTGATTGTTCTTTGACAATAATTTATGTGCTCTATGACTATGATTTTACCTTTGCTCATACCTTATTGGTGCTTCTTTGTATCTTAATTGTTTTACAAACCCTTTTTCTCTGAAATCTTGTATGTTGAAAATATTTTCTTGAAGCTTCATGACTATGAATGGTCCTCTCAAGATATTGTCTCATATCTAAAGGTCTGAGTATTAGCTCTTTGGTTCACTGTCTAGCTTCATCACAACCATACACAGTTTATAGTCTATCCTTTGTTGCTTAAATTCTCTCTTAAAATCCTTCTCATTGTCTTTTTTATGCTAATCTCCTTTGTTTTGGTGGTTGATACCTTTCAAGGACTGTCCTGATGTCTTTTGTGTTTTGCACTTAGGACTATATTTGACCTTGTTGAAGGCTACTTTTGAATGTGCCCTTGTGATTGTCTTAGGATTGTTATGACTGCGCATTAGGCCTTCATGGACACATGACTATCTCTCTTTAACTAATATAGTATTTTCTTGATTCTATTAAAGATTGTATTCTACTCTTTATTCTCTATTTTTGACAATGAGCTAAGACCTAGTTGAGTGGCCTCTTTGATAGTGAAATCTCAAATTCTCAAGGTGAATGTATATTTCTGTATAGGTACAATGACTCAAAGCATTTAAAAGATGAACCATGAGAGTAATGACCAAGGTTTGTGTAGTCTTGATTAAAAGAGAACATGAATGTGATACAAGAGAAAAAAAAACCTTGGCATCACTCAAAATGTGTCAATCCTGAAAGATTTTGAAGAAACCTATGGAGACATAGCAATAACAAGCTCTTTTCATGTATAAGGGCTTCTGATAACTTATAATCTATGAGAAACATTTAATCACTTTAACAAACCTTGAAATGGCTATCATTTATTGCAGAACACATGAGCATAATCCTATGTAGGATTAAGTCCTCTCTTCATACTGAAATAAGAGGGTCTTAAGGAGATAAAACTAACCTTCCTCTGCTTGGATAATGTGTATGGATTGTGCATGAGGCTTGCAGGGATTGTGTATGAGGTTAATTATGAGCCCAAAAGAGATTCAATACATGTTTCTTTTTTGTCATGTTGCATGTTTAACGTTCAATTACTTGAGAACAATCTATCCATGCCTTGAAATTTTGAAAACACCTTGAAAACTCCTCTCTTCCTTATTATATTACTGAAAATATCTTCATGATTTAGGCACCAATATGCCCTTTAAACTTTTGTGTGCATATATTGAATGCCATCATAGCCAAGATAAGAAAGAAACTAGGGCTTCTTCCTTGCATAAGAATTAGTCTATCTGCTAACTCCAACCCAAACCAAAAGAAAACTAGCATAGAGTATAGTTAGATTGTGGGCTTACTCTTGGTCTAAATTTCCCTCCAAAAGCACATTGTAACTTAAACATTAGACTTTATTCAACTTGGAAGAAGGCTTATTTTGAGCTTATAATGGGGAAATAAGACATTATTTGTCTTTTATTCACTTTGATAATATAAATCAAAAGCATTTGGAATCATTTCCTCTTTTTTCAATATTTAAAACCTTCCAAAAACTTTAGTATATGACTTAGAGGGATACATTAGGCCATTTTTACCTAAAAGTGAAAAATAGGCAACAAAACTAAAGCACATAGCAAATAATTTATTTTTTACAAGGAAACATAATTCATCAACCATTTTTAACTAAATGCTACATTAAGTAAATTTATTACATAACATAGATGAATCATAACAATGTTTAGCAAAAGACTTAATCATATCTCATTACAATGCTCTAAGGGTTCCCTAATGTCGCTACTAAACTAGTAACACTTACTAATGCATATTAACATCACCTAATTATTCATATGAACATAACTAAATTCCATTACATTACTTCAAATCACATAAACATCTTTAATAGGATGCATTGACTTAACTTAATCAAATAAACTCCTAATCATAAATCATTTAGCTCATCATATAAGGCCTATGCTAAGTTCATTTTAAAGCACCAAATGAAAGATTCCTATAATAACCTTCATTAGGAATAAGAACAACATTTAATCCACATGAGTACATTCACTTACAAGTTATCCATTAATACAAATGCATCTATTACAATAGTCCTACTACAATTCCTTTCCTTGGAATATACAATTACAAGTATCCTTCCAATTACAAGTACAAAAATACAGATACATATTAATTTACATCACTTTGGAAGATACATAACAAATACATTACAATGGTAAAATAATATGCATCTAAATGTGAAAACATTGGAATACAAGGTAAGATCCATCTAGCTTCTCACGAACAATAACTCCAAAATGCAATGAATAGTAAACACTACCACCAAACCATGTGGAACCCAGAGATCCACCCCCCATGTTGGAGATAGACACAAGGCCCCAAACAACAAGCAAGAAGGCTAGGGATAAAAGAATTGAACATACACCACAACCAAGAGACACGATATCATTGCACAAGATAAGAAAGTAAGGATAACAACCAAAGGAACATCCAAGGAACATCTAAAAGACTTCCAAAAGACTTCCAAAAGACCTCCTAGAGTCTTCCACAAAAAAATTTGACACAATAGGATACTAGGATACATAAGGAGAGAGTGTCATCGCATACCCTCTCATGAGTTACCCTAGTAGTATAACCCTCTCCTAACTCCAGACCTTGACCCCCATGGAGAACTAATGCAACACCATACAATCCTTTCTTGAAGATAAGGTATTGCATAATCATGCCAATTCCAAACATCTCTTCAAACAGACAAGCCTTTCCAAAATCATCCTCTTTCTATATGAGTACATAAGGCCATGAGTGGGGCACAAAAAAATATCTTATTAGTGTGTAAAGCCCATATCAAAGTTTAATTATTAATGTTAATCTACTCTCCTATGGTCGGTTACCATGGAAACCACTTAGGGTGTCGACCCCCATAGAGAGCCACTCCCCCTTAATGCACCTAGATAACCTATCCTCTATGACTCAAAATAAGTAGACCATGAAACATATGATATGCAAATAGGAACATCAAGAGTCCATATACATGAATAGATTGCACAATATGCAAATAGGACTTCCAAGCAAGGGTTAATCACAACATCAAGTCCTAAAACTGAATCATAACTTCAAAATGAATGTTATTTCTCACAAGCCAAATCAAGAAAGGGCATATGAACACCATTCCAACCAAAATAAGTCCAATCAGACACAAAAATCCAAAACTGACAAGAAACACAGTCACTTATATCCTTTAGAACTGACTGAGAGTTAAAATTAGGTCAACATTATGAACTTAGTCAAACTCATATAAACTACATAATTGATCACTATAGCTACACAATTGGGCTTTTGAATGTATACAATTAAAGATCAGAGTTGCACAATTGCAGCTTCAAGTGTGTACAATCGAAGCTCTGAGTGTGTACAATTTGAACTACACCAAGTCAAGTGCAGTTTAGATCTACAAATCTGAACTACATCAAGTCAGGTGCACAAGTGCATAATCGGGTTTAAGACCTACTTTGACACTAGAAACCCCTAGACACGTGTAAAATTGGGTTTAGGATCCAATTTGACACCAAAATCAACAATTATGAAAATAAAACTAACTCCTAAAAGGCATTTTGCTCAATCTTTCAAATTGACAACTTGAGACTTCAAATCGAGATGATTTCTTGAGGGCCAAGTCACGAATGGAGACAATGAAATTTTACTTTGATCAATGTACTTATAACACATGGGCTACATGAGCAAGCCAAAATTGAGGATAACAACATTGTAACATGTTTATAGACCTTCTTCTTAAAATTTCCTCCACAAGCATTAAGAGAAATCGAAAAAACATCCCCAGATATCAACATTTGGAAAAATTTCAGACATAGCCCCCACAAAACCTAGTTCAAAATCAATAAGTATGATTTTTGAGCTTAGATCAGGTTAAAGTTGTTTTAATTCTACAAGTACTTGTTGTAGACACCTAAAAGTTGCACAATGAATTAAGTGAATTTTATTCATTTAATTATCCCTAATTCTTCCAATTAATTGAATTAAGATTTAATTTGTATCCCTATTCTTCTAATTGACCTTTTAATCAAATTAAAAATTTGATTAAATCTTCGTCTTCTAGCCTGACCTGTTGTTTAAACTAAGGTTTGATTAGGTACCCTTAGCCATTTGATTGAATAAATCTTATTTATTTGATTAAAATCCCTTTTCCCCCTTTTTGATTAAATTTACATTTAATTGAAAAATCCCTTTGCATTTAAACAAATCAAAATTTATTTGTAAATCCCCCCACTTGCAAAATCCTACAAATGCAAGTTGCATCCCTTTTGGCTAAATTAAATCAATTTAATTTAACTAAAAATTCTATTTTCCCTCACCCACTTGCAAAATCCTGCATCTCCCACTTGCATCGTAATTTCTTCTAGAAACCCTCTAATCCACCTTGATCATGCCTAATTCATCTAATCATATCTCATCCCTAAATTTAGGGGATTCATTTCCTTAAAAATGGGGAAAGTATTCAAAATGTGTGGAAGACTCTACCTTATTCAACAAGTTAACTTGTTGAGTCTTACAAACATGTAAAGCTCTTACAAAACCACTAGAGGTTTTCCTCTTTAGGCAATTTAGCCTTTCAAAGCCTTCCCAATAACATTTAATGGTTTTACAATCCCACACCCCTTAGCCATGATGGTTGTCCCTTTAACCATTTTCTCATGTTGCACAAGAGTTTGCCTCTTGGGTAATAGCATGCCTCCTTGGGTAATGATATTATCCAATGTCCTAACCTCTAGAGGTTATCCCTAATGTTTTCTTATCATCCTCTCAAGCCATGTCAAGGTGATATTTTTCAACTTGGGATTGGATTGAATCCCTCTCATGGATTGATAACTTTCAATCCTATCCCTCATTGAGATTACTCAATCTCAACCATCATTTCTCTATTTTGCCTATAAATAGAGCCCATTCATTCTTCAAATCATCTAATCCTCTCGTGCATCCAGATTATAGTCATTTTGCAGGTTAAGGGGCTCATCTTGTCATCTTCAAGCATTAGCATTATAACACTTAGCATTTGCATCATACTTTAGGTCATTTTAGTTAGCTTAATTTCATATCAATTACTTAGTTTTCATATTCAACTAGCTTATTTAGTTCATCTTAATCTTCAATTTGGAATTAACATAGCTTCATCTCATCTTCATCATCTTGATCATATCTAGTTTTGCGTCTTACATCCTTAATTTTCATCCATCATCTCACCATTCGCTAGGATCTTAGTTGCATCCATTTTTATCCTAGAATCATCATTAAAATCTCGTTCTCTAGGTTGTCATCCAAGAGATCAAGTGCTCTTCCAAGTGAGGGCCACCTTGAATCTTGAAAATCTTTAGGGATAGAGGAGCATGGAACGATTTTGAGAGTTTTTGGTTCACTAACTTGCTTTGTGATTACTAACTCTAATGCAATGTTTCATGTGTATGTTCGAGATGTTTTCCCGTCTTGTAGGCTGATACAACATTTCTAGCATACATCAATTGGTGCCCACCGTGGGGCTAGACCCCTGAAATTTCAAAAAAATTAATATTTTTTCGCAAGATTCACACTCATAAATTTCAACCACAGTTTAGCGTATATGACCTTTGTTTCTGCACATATGTTCCTTCTTGTAGTGCATCTAACAACTATTATGGTGCATATGATCATTTTTGCAGCACATTTGATAGTTCTTTTCGTGCATTTAACAATTCTTTCCGCGCATTAGATAGTTATTTTCGCACATTCGATATTTATTGTCGCACATATGATTGTTAATTTCGTGCATTTGACAGTTGTTATCGCGTATATGAAATAGTGCATACGATCTTTGTTTTCACGCCTATGAGACAAAGGATGAATTTTGTAACAGGTTTGAAATTAGGCTTGTCTAAGCCCACCAAAAGATTTGATCATCCACTAACTTTTGTTTTTGCAAGTTTTCCTAATGGTTTCTTGCAGATTTGGAGGAGTCAGAATAGAATTTGTTTTCCTTTTTTGTTTTCTTTCAAGGTTGACTTAAAATGAACTCGCTTTCTTTTTGGTAAAAAGAACTTCATATTTTCATTTTGGGCTTAAAATAAATCAAATTTTCCTTTGGCTTAAAAAGAACCTCATTGCAAAGGTAAAAAGAACAACAAAATCACACTATTTTTTTTATTTTTGTAAGATAGGGCAAACACTTCATTTTGGGTTTAAAAAAAGGAACAAAACAAATTTCAATTTTCTTGCAAAGGGATAAAAAGAACAATCCACCTTATTCTTTCAAGTTAAAAGCAACAAGCCACAATTTCCAATTTTGCAACGCGATTTACTTTCTAGCAATGTGCTATACTTTATGTTGACCAGGATTCCCTCTTCCGAGTCTAGAGAATCATTGCTATGAAGGATTAAAAATAAAACCATGTTTGGTTGGAGAAACATCTTCAATTAGGATTTAGCAAATCATTGCTTGGGAAAGATAAAAAGAACATTGTTTGTGTTTACGGTGAAAATGGATAACAATAATAACAA
Source organism: Cryptomeria japonica (assembly GCF_030272615.1). Taxonomy (NCBI): domain Eukaryota; kingdom Viridiplantae; phylum Streptophyta; class Pinopsida; order Cupressales; family Cupressaceae; genus Cryptomeria; species Cryptomeria japonica. The sequence goes on along the minus strand of NC_081411.1, from coordinate 667,748,310 downwards.
TATTGAAAGACTAAATGGATTCAACCACAAAACCCTAGCCTAACAACAACAAAGATCCACCATAACATATGAAGATTACCTAAGACAATGCAAATCAAATGAAATCACAAAGATTATACCATCACATGTCCAATAGGGTTTGGATCTCCATTCTTCCTATCTCCATTGATCTTGCTTGATATACTTGCTCTCAGATTTTATGTGCACAAGAGCTCAACAAATAACTAAATGTGGTTGCAAGTAGGATTGCATATGTTCAAAAGCGTAGTGTAGTCCAGTAATCAATGGGGGGTCTGATAATGAAGGAAGCATCTCCTTATATAGAAGACACTATATGAAATGGAGGGATAAGATTGAGAGGTGTAAAAGAGGTTGGCTATGATTAGAGGGTAGGTAGAGAAAATAATAAAATAATGAAAAGGGTAGGTAGTGTATGAATTAAGAGATGAATGACATGTGTCATAAGTAGAAAAGGTTAATGAATTAATTAAATAAATAAAGATTTATTTAATTAATAAAGGAATAGGGATCAATTAAATAAATAAGATATTTATTTAATTTAGGAAAATGATAATTTAAATAAATAAATGTATTTATTTAAATGAGAAATAAGGCTAGAAGAGGATAAATGAATCAATTAAATAAATAAAGATTTATTTAATTAATAGAAGAATTAGGCTTAGAAAATTAAATAAATAAAATATTTATTTAATTAGACATGACAATTTTAGGTGTCTACATTTTGCCCCTCTTTGAGACAATGCGGCTTGTCGCGTTATTTCAAAGAAAATAATATGAACTGATACAAAGTTGCCCCAAGATGGGAATGATGTGCATCCTCGAGGGATTGGATGAAAATGTCTGAAAAGATCGTAGACAATCTCTCGATAAGAAAGAAAGGCTAGAATGGACTGACCAGATAGAGTGACAGAGTCACGGGATAATGAAGACTGACTCGGGGAAACGAGGGCTAGGGTAGTCTATAAGATAGAACACGAGAGAAATACATCCTCATTGTTATCCACACATCCAAGAGATCAGAGTGCAGAGAGAGATAGAGCAGCAGCAGCCAACAGCGATGGCAATGGTTCACAGATTCGATCACGTTCACCGATTTCAGAGGTCAGCAGAGGCAGGAGTGTCGGTGAGTACCACAAAACCTCCTTGTACTTTGTTGCATTTATTGTTGTCATTAATGCATGCTAGATAGGGTAATAAATGCTCTTTAGGATAGGGTCCAAAAAAATGTCAAAAACCTCCAGGCGCGTCTGCGTTGGTGCCAGGTGCGTCTGTGCTAGGAAAGGCGTCTGTGCAGGATGCGATCGCATCTGTGTCATGCAGGCGTGTCTGTGAAATTTAAGCATGTCTGTGGAAGGTATGCGCGTCTATGCAGAGCATAGGCACGTCTATGTTTTTCAAGTGCATCTGTGCTAGGCAGGCACGTTTATGCAGTCTCTAAGCGCGTTTATGTCATAAAAGCGTGTTTGTGTCCAAAAAATGTGAATTTGTGTCTTCTAGGTCAAATCGACAGATCTGTGATGACCATACACTATTGATTGGATAAGCTGCTGAGAGGATACACTCAAGTAGGTCCTCTAGGGAAGACTAGGATAGCAAATAGGGCTAGGATTGACAATTCTGTGATAGAACATATGTTGCCAATTAGGAAACTACTCAAGAGGATTCACTCAAGCAGAGGCCTTAGGATATGATAGATCAAGACACTTTGTGATGAACAGTGAGTACCAAGACATAGTACTTTGTAATGAATAGGGAGTACTAAAATATGAGCAGCACTTTGTGATGAACAGGGAGTGCCAAACACGTAGTACTTTGTGATGAACAGGGAGTACCAATAGGATAGAAGCAACACTTTGTGATGAACAGTGAGTGTCACTAGGATAGAGTACTGTGTATGGTGAAAATGGATAACAATAATAACAATATTGAAAGGCTAAATGAATCCAACCACAAAACCCTAGCCTAACAATCAACAAAGATCTACCATAACATATGAAGATTACCTAAGACAATGCAAATCACATGAAATCACAAAGATTATACCATCACATGTCCAATAGGGTTTTGATCTCCATTCTTCCTATCTCCATTGATCTTGCTTGATATATTTGCTCTCAGATTTTATATGCACAAGAGCTCAACAAAGAACGGAATGTGGTTGTAAGTAGGATCGTAGTGTAGTCAATTGCATAAAAGATGATTAGCATGAATGATTAGGATGATTGATTAGGATAATTGATTAGGGTTTGATAATGAAGGAAGCATCTCCTTATATAGAAGACACTATATGAAATGGAGGGATAAGATTGAGAGGTGTAAAAGGAGGTCGGTTATGATTAGAGGGTAGGTAAAAGAAATAATAAAATAATGAAAGGGGTAGGTAGTGTATGAATTAAGAGATGAATGACATGTGTCATAGGTAGAAAAGGCTAATGAATTAATTAAATAAATAAAGATTTATTTAATTAATAGAAGAAGTAGGATAATTAAATAAATAAGAATATTTATTTAATTTAAGAAAAGGATAATTTAAATAAATAAATGTATTTATTTAAATGAGAAATAAGGCTAGAAGAGGATAAATGAATTAATTAAATAAATAAGGATTTATTTAATTAATAGAAGAATTAGGCTTAGATAATTAATTAAATAAATATTTATTTAATTAGACTGGACAATTTTAGGTGTTTACATTTTGCCCCTCTTTGAGACAATGCGACTTGTCGCGTTGTTTCAAAGAAGATAAGATGAACTGATACAGAGTTGCCCCAGAATGGGAATGATATGCCCCCTCGAGAGATTGGATGAAAATGTCTGAAAAGATTGCAGACAATCTCTCGATAAGAAAGAAAGGCTAGAATGGATTGACCGGATAAAGTGACAAAGTCACGGGATAATGAAGACTGACTCAAAAAATGAAGGCGAGGGCTAGGGTAGGCTATAAGATAGACCACGGGGGAAAATACATCCTCATTGTCATCTACACATCCACAAGAGCATATTACAGAGCGAAAATAGAGCAGGAGCAGTCAGCAGCGATGGCAATGGCTCACAAATTCAACCGCGTTCGCTGATTCCAGAGGCCAGCAGAGGCAGGAGAGCCAGTAAGTACCACCAAACCTCCTTGTACTTTGACGCATTTAATTTTGTCATTAATGCATGTCGAATAGGGTAATAAATGCGCTTAGACTAGGGTCCAAAAAGTGTCAAAAAACGTCCAAGCGCGGCTGTGTTCGCGAGGCGCGTTTGTGTTCGCTAGGCGCGTCTATGCAGTCTTTGAGCACGTTTATGTCATGTAAGTGTGTTTGCATTTGAAAAGTATGAATTTGCATCTTCTAGGTCAAATCGACAGTTCTGTGATGAACATATACTATCGATTGGATAAGCTACTGAGAGGATACACTCAAGCAGGTCCTCTAGGAAGACTAGGATAGATCAAGGCACTTTGTGATGAACAGTGAGTACCAAGATAGAGTACTTTGTGATGAACAGGGAGTACTGAAATATGAGCAGCACTTTGTGATGAACAGGGAGTGCAAATGTGAGCAGCACTTTGTGATGAACAGGGAGTGCAACACACGTAGTACTTTGTGATGAACAGTGAGTACCACTAGGATAAATAGCAACACTTTGTGATGAATAGTGAGTGTCACTAGGGTAGATAGCCATATGCATTTAGATAGCGAGTAGCATTTTGTGATAAACAGTGAATGCCACTATAACTGACATGATTGAGTTGTTTGACTACAGGAGTATTTGCCGATGCTAGAGTCACGGGAGAGATTCCCGTCGACGCAGAGGTTGCGACCTGAGTTGTCGCTCGAGGACGGAGCTACGATTGAGGTTATGGGTTTGAGACATGTGCTATATGTGCTTGAGTTTCGAGAAAACATGGGTTTGCTGACTGCGCTGGCTGAGAGATGGCACTTCGAAACTTGCACATTCCATTTGCTGATGGGGGAGATGACAGTCACCCTGGAGGATGTATACAGGATTATGCGGATACCAATTGATGGGGAGCTGATTTTGTACGATCAAGACGGAGATAGGGATGCCCTTAGACAAGTGTTCTAGGATCCGGGACTGGAGATGAGGGTGGGACAAGTGGCATGGGATACCATGACATGGACATGATTAGCACTACCAACAGTGTTGCAGGAGTTATTAGTGAGTTCCTCTGTATCAGTTTTGTACCATTTTTGTATGATGATGTAGACACCTGCGGGTGATTGTAGCCATATGATTTTGACATCATTGTATCATGACACTTTATATATATATATATATGAGATGATTCATCTTTGTGGCAGCTATATGCATGTGTACCTATGCGATGAGATGTTCTTATGTGATGCTTATGATATGGATGCAAATATGTATATGATGCAATGCAATATTTTTTTTTTGTTCATTTATGTTTTATATGTGTATGCATGATGCAAATGTGAATGTATGTAATGCAGATGAATATGATAATGCAAATGTAAATTGTGCTAACAGGTGTTGTGTGCAGGATGTGATGTAATTGTGATATCTATATGTATGTATGAAATTCTTATATGTGGTAATCCAGGTGCAACTATATGAAATGCAAATATTTTTGGTGTGTCATTATACTCAGTCATGTGATAGCAGGCTACGCGGACTCGAGAAGGATGATGGAAGTCAATCAAGAAAGGGGGGATGAAAGACAGAAGATATGAAAGTGAAAGAGCTTCTTGTGCATTATCATCATTGAGCTTTATTATGGCAAAATAGGTTATGACAATCGAGGCATGTGTTCGACCCAGAAAGTCATTGTACCTGTTTGCATGGAGATAAGACAGTCACAAACAAGGAATGCCCCAGTTCACACTAGACTCACAGTGTCCTCATATCCTTGGACAAGTCATAGCATTACTAAGAGACAATCCACAGACAACAAATACCAATAGGTGACGATACCCCATCCTCGCCTTTCTAGTCAAAGACATCCTCGAGATAGAATCTCTAGTCAGAGACATCCCGGAAAAGCTAAAAGACATGTCACCAAAAGATAAAATTAAAAGAAAACCAAGACTCGACACCAACATCCATTGTAGTCCTCAAGTTTAGTGTCTCTTGTTACTTGTATAAGTCTTATTTGATTGTGGTCACAATGTTTACTTTCACAAAAATGATAGATAGCACTAAACCATATGTTGTCTGAGTCTGTTGAAAGATTTGATTTGTTGAAGCCCATTGTTGCTGCTGTGTCTCATCTGAAACTGACTAAATCCATGAAACTGATACCTTATTGCGGAGAAGATGAAACTTTATTGCGGATTTGTGATGCAAATGTTGCTTTATTGCGGATTGTGCGCGGATAGACTGAAGGAAGCTGGAAGAAACTATACTCCTTGAAACATGTGATGCTCTCAGTTCCACACCCATTACTAGACGTAGGATTTGCCTTAGCCACAGATAGGATCTGATTTATCATGGATGGAAAGGGAGGTGAAAAGGGAGGTTTATTATGAATGACTAACCAATATTGGGTAGATCAATAACAAGCCATGATGGGAATGGGTAAGTTTATTATGAACGAATAGGTTGTGAATGTGTGCAAAGTGAAAGGATGAAAGTGAATCCTGAAGGAGGGAGGAGCAATGTCTCTACGCATGGTGCTGGTGACCCAGTTTTCACCATGGTACTTGCCCAGGGCGCCACTGAAGTGGTTTTCACCGTTGGACGAAATTATTTCTCTTTACTTTTTTCGTTTTTTCAATGTTTTTTGTGTCACAAGGCGCCTGTTTGCCAGGTTTTCACCAAGTAATGATTTTTTTTGTTTTATAATTTTTTTTGTATTTTTGTATTTTTTGATTTTTTTTTGTATTTTTGAAATTTTTGATTTTTTTTTTTTTTTGAAATTTTTGATTTTTTTTTGTATTTTTTGAATTAGGATATTCCAAAGAGCTATGTGTAGAACCTGCGAAGGTGCATGTTGTTGATAGGATCCTCTAAAGGTTCACCTTCTATAGTTGAGAGCTGATATGCCCCAAATCCATATGCTGTTGTAATGATGTAAGGACCAAGCCAGTCTGGTTCAAACTTGCCCTTCTTCTCTCTGTCTTGCTGATTTTTGGGGTTTTCTCTGAGAACCAAATCACCTACCTCAAATGTGCGAGGCTTGACTTTGTGATTGTAGCTGCATTGTTCCTTGACTGAATGATGTGTAGCTTGATTGAATGTCTTCCTCGATGAAGGAACTGAGATAGAATTACTAGTGTGTGGACTACACAGGCTCGTATGCGTGTCACGTGAAGAAATTTGGGCATCCCTGATAACAAAGTCCTTCAAGGAAGCTCCATTAAAGGTCCATGATGTATCACCAGAAGGGAAAGGATGTGTGGAACAAGTAGATGAGTGATGAAGGCTTATGATTGCGAAAAGAAGTGAAAGTAGGATAGCATGATGGAGACTTAGGATCAACAAGTATGTTTTTTGACTTGAGATTGTAGAACTTTTGCCCCCAGTTATTTTGATATTAGGGGAGATCAACTCTTGTTCTTTTTCTTTCAAAGTATTTTTATCCTTGACTTTGATTTTTGCAGAGTCTAATAGCTTTTGATTTTGATTTGGACTAAAGCACTTTTCTTTATTTTTGACTTTTAGATTTTTCTTTTCAACGCTTGATTTTTGATCCCTAATGAGTGAGGGCTTTTGTGATTCTTGTTGATCCAAGTCTGGGAGCGGAGTGGAAATGGAATGAGTGGATGAAATGGTACGGCTATGTGAGTTATCAGGAGGGCTGGTAATACGCTCAATAGATTCTTCGCTGGAACCACTCTTAGGACTATTGATATCAAGAGATGCTTGCACCACTAGAGGAGATTTGCATTCAGACTTAGTAGCCACAACACTAGGTGGTTCACACCCAATTCCTTGGCATTGCAAATTGTTTGTAGGTTGTTCCTGTTGACAGAATACCTTAGGAGATAATGGGAGTTGGTCAACATGAAATATATACTCACCACATCCTAGGTCTTTAATCTTGAACTTTTCTTTTAGCTCTGCTTGTTTGGATGTAGAAGCTTTTAATGATTCTGGATCCACATATGCTGAAGATGGAACAGCTTCTCAATTGGCTGGAATTGTTATTTCTGATCTAGGTCACAGATTATTGCAATAAATAAATGGATTTGGATCCACTTTGACAGTCACTTCAACTCCATTGTGTGGAAACTTGATACATTGATGATATGTAGAAGGGACTGCGACCATCTCATGAATCCATGGACATCCCAAGAGTATGTTGTATGTGAGATCTAGATCTAGGACTTGACAAACCACATCCTTTGTAACTGGCCCAACTATGAGAGGTAAGGTGACTGTGCCCTTGGATGAACGCTCTTCATCATCATATGCCTTGATGGTGATTTTGTTTGTAGAATTCACAGCTTTATCAGAATATCCCAATTGTTTAATTGTGCTAAATGTACAAATGTTTAGACCTGCTCCTCCATCTATCAGGACTCGTTTGATTCTATGTTTGTGTATGAAGGCTTCAATGTGTAATGGTGCATTATGTGGCTGACTTACGAAGGCATCATCGGCTTCTGTGAATGTAAGGGAGTGTGGAATGGAAAGGTATCCCACCATGGCTTGAAATTGGTCCACATTCAGATCAATAGGAACAGTGGTGTCTCTCAAGATTTTGTCAAGAATAGCTTTATGTATGGGGGATATGCGTAATAACTCAAGGATTGAAATGAGCGCGGGTGTCTTCCCTAGTTGTTCTACAAGGTCATACTCAGGTTTGGTTGATGAAGAAGCGGTGTTTTTAGTTGGAGCACCTTGCAAAGTGATTTTACCTCGGTGGGTTGTAACATGACATTCAGAGGTAGGTTCAGAAGAAGATCTAACAACTTTTAGGATAATATTGGGTCTCTGGGTAGAATTCTCAGACGCTTTGTCCTTGATGATAATAGTAGAGACGTAATTGTCCATCGAGATGTGATTGATAGTTGAATCATAGTTATAGGATGCTCTGGTATAGTTTGTTTGATCCTCTGTGGCTTTAGCTTTTCCCTTGTCATGTTTTGGGAAAGGTTCCTTAAACATCTCATGTTCTTGATTGGAGGAATGTCCCTCAATCTCAATGTCACCTCTATCAATGAGATCTTGTATGATGTTCTTCAGTCGATGACAATTTCTTGTCTTATGACCCTTGCTCTTATGAAATTCACAATATTCATCATCATTCCACCAATTTGGTTTAACCTTTGGCTCATATGGAGGAAAATCTGGAACAGTGATTACCTTGTTTGCCACTAGCTTTTTGAAAACTGACTCAAGTGGTTCTCCCAATGGAGTGTACTTCCTTCGTGATCTAGAAGTTGTTTGAGTATTCACTTGATTGTTTGTAGAACTTGATCCCGAAAAGATGAATTTGGGTCGCACTGTGTTGGCATCAACAACACCATCATTGACCATGTTCTTGTTTTTAATTCAAAATCTTGGCTTGTCTTTTCCTTTAAAGTCATCTTTGTTTTCCTTGAATATCTTAATAATTCCTTGTTCAATTAGGACCTTCTCTGTTGCTAAGCCTTTTTCAATGACATCCTTGAAGGTAGACAAACAAGCTTTCCTTAAGTCATAGCCAATGTTTTTGTTAACATTTTGTGTGAACATCTCTACCATTTGTTTTTGTGGAATTTCACAAGAGCATCTGCTGGCTAGATTTCTCCATCTTTGTAAGAATGATGCAAAAGATTCTCCCTCTTTTTGCTTGGTGTTGCACAAAGTAGTGACTGATATGTCTGTCTCTATGTTGTAGGAGAAATGTTGGATAAATGCCTCTGCTAAGTCACCCCATGACTTAATACTAGGTGGAAGTTGGGAGAACCATTCCATAGCTTGATCACCTAAGCTTTGTGGGAATAATCTCATCAAATATGTCTCTTCTGCTGCTACCTCAATGCAAGTTGTGAAAAACTGTCTTATGTGTGCCTTAGGATCCCCTTTTCCTCTATACTTATCAAACTTAGGTGTCACAAAGTGTGTAGGAAAAGGGGGCATTGGAATGCTCTTGTCAAATGGATGAGGACATATGTCTCTCATTGTGTATGTTGGCTTCGGTGTATTTATGTCCTCCATTTTCTTTTGTAAGTCCCTGATTTTTTGCTCCAAATTGCTCTTAGGTGGAGATCGACTTCTTGGACCATACCCCATGCTTGAGGCACCAATTGGAGGAAGAGCATGTTGCATATATGGATGATATTGATCATACACATGTTCATATGGAGGAGGTCTGTAATGACGCTGCGTATATGGACCACTTGGTATAGATTCATGTTGAGGAACCCCATATCTATTTTGTGCATGTATACCATATTCTATAGGCATGTCATGTTCTATTGTGTTGCCCCCAAATTTGACATGAGGTTTCCTTGTGTCCAAATTTTGAGCATGCCTTTGAGTATCCAATTGCTGTGGTGGTTGATCCTTAGCATTAGTATGTGATTGAGCATATTTGTCTGCATAAGACTTCCATAATGGTCTATGAAGGTGAGTATCATATGCTTGACCATGTGTATGTGGGACCTCTGGTTTTTGAAGCAAAGTTGATGGTGATTTAGGTACCATGTGTGGTCCTCTATTTCCTCCACTATTAGGTCTCCTTTGATCCATATTGGAGTGCGGTTGTTGCAAAGGTCGATTTTCCATTATTTGAGACATGTCAAAATCATGAGGTATCTTGGCTCCACTTTGTGCCATCATTTGTAAGAAGTATTGTGTATCCCTCCTAATTATTTCCTCAACCAGTCGATTGAAATGGGGATTCATAATGGATTCTTCCACATCTGTTGAATGTACTGAAAAGTTGTCCACATTGTCATTTTGTGTAGCATTGTTGTTTATAGTGTCCATGTTCTCAACATTTGGAATGTTTCTATAGGCATCCATGTCAGGTAATGTAGTATGATCAGAATTGAAAAATATATCATTGTCATACTCATAAGAACTCATGTTTGCGGACTCTTGAGCCTCTTTAGTTTCTCTCCTAGATTTTTGAAGATGGGTTTCAACCATGAACTAGGTATTGACCAAGATGTGTGAGACTAGATGAAAAAATGGAAAGAGTATGGAAGACTAAGAGTTGGATGGAATGTAAATGAATCTGAAGTGTACTTGCAATGCCCAAAGTGTAAGACCAAGTATGTATGTAGTAGAGTAGGTGTGACTTCCAAAGAGAGGATAGTTTCTCTTGATGAGGTAAGTTGACCTTGACTCTAAGTAAAACCAAATGAGACCCAAAGGTAAGAAACCTTGATGAGGGACCACTTAGCAAAGTGTTGTTGTATGTAGTGTGTTGACAAAGTATAGTGAGGACAAGCAAGTGACCTTTTGACTCAAGTTTAGACAAATGTAAATTTAATGCAAGATGTAAAGCAATGATGGACTTTGTGAGACCCAAAGACAAGTTGAATGCTAGATGAAAACCTGGAGAAACAACTTAGGAAGCTCAAGAATTCCGAAACTGATTGCTCTTGTTTGATGGACTGTAAATTTTTTCCAATTTGTGAAGTTGTTTGTTGTGACCAAATCTGAATGTTTGACTATTTTTCATGACAAGAGGACACAATGTTGTTGAGGACTCAATGTTTGCAAGTGTTTAGACTCAAAATGACTCCAAGAAAAGTGTGTTGTTTGATGTAAAATTGTTTTGCATACACTTGAAGACACAAAAAACACAATGTTTTGCTGTTTGGTCTTGAATGTTTTGAATGTTTAAAATAAGTCAAGCACAATTCTTATGGCTGGCCAAGACAATAGTTGTTGATCCCACATGAGGTTTTACCTTCGAGGCTACGCTATTCAGAGAGGATACTTAGATGCTTGACCTCACTGGCTCCACCCTCGGCACTCACTTCTCGGGTTAGCCAAGCATCAGTCCCCATGAAAACTCCCCGTGGCAAAATTTGTATCTCTACTAAGAACCGTATGTGTGTGGGCCGCTACCAGAGGTCGAACCTCCTGCCCCAACAACTAGAAGGATTTGGGCTTCTAAAACAAAAAGGTGCTAGTAAGGGATCCGCTCGTGTGGCCATACATGCGGCACTTTCAGCTCTGTAAATACAGAAGGCTCCCAGCCGGTAGGGGTTACGCCCTACAACTAATCAAATAAATTTGATCAAACGGGTTTATGGGGTGACATAGTGTCGGTATGAACTAATCAGCACACGTTATCCATAGTTTTCACCATGAATACAATTGTTTATAGTGGTTTGGAAGAGGTGGGTTTTCCTTGCTACCACTTGGGTCATTCTCTTCTCACTAGTAGTCCTAATGATCACACGGGAAGACAGACCCTCTAAAGATTAAACAAAAAGAGCCTATTGTTCAAGACACAAAAGACAATGATTCAATTTTAGTGCACCAATTGAAGTGTTTGCTAGTCTATGAAAACAAAGCACAAAATAAAAATCCAAAAAACCTTTGCCAAGGACCTGCAACAAAGATTTATTAGTAGTTTGGATTGTTTCAAATGATCACCCCTTCCTGCAAGCACACAAGTTAGGTAAATTTTAGATCCAAAAGACTTTGTGAAATAGGGGTCTTCAATAATGCGTTTTGTTGACCAATTCAAATATCTGATTCATCATTAAAAAAAGACCACCTGTAAAATTTCAAGAGATTTCCAGAAATGTAAGAAAATCCAAAAAATTTGCTAATTTGTTCCAAAAATTAAATTTTTATGAAAAATCATAAAAAATTCATATAAAATGCAAAATAAATCCAAAAAATCTAAAAATTTTATTAGAGAGTCCTGATGGTCTTCCAAACCTGCACAAAAAAATTTCTGCAACAAATCCAAGCAGTTTGTGAGATATGAGTAAAATAAGGCAAAACCCTAATTTTCAAAGATCTGATTTTTGAAGAATAATTTTGGATCAAATTTAAAATAAAAAAGAACAGCTCCTGTGTATAATTCTGAGAGATTTCCAAAAATGTAAGAAAATCTGAAAAATTTGCTAATTTTCTCTTAAAATTAATTTTTTATGAAAAATCATAAAAAATTCATATAAAATGCAAAATCAATCCAAAAAATCTGAAATTTTTATTGAATCTTTCTGATACTTTTCTTGACCTACACAAAAAATTTGATGTCAAAAGTCAAAGCGGTTTGTGAGATCTGATCAAAATAAGGAAAAACCCTAATTTTTAAAGATCCAATTTTTAGGGAAATATTTTGCATCAAAATTAAAATCACAAAGAACAGATCCTGTGTATAATTATGAGATATTTCAAAAAATGTAAGAAAATCAGAAAAATTCTCTCATTTGCTCTCAAAATTAATTTTTTATGAAAAATTATAAAAAAATTATATAAAATGAAAATGTTCTCCAAAAATTCTAAATTTTGGATTGAGAGCTCCTGATACTTTCTTCAACCTGCAAAAAAAATTTGGTGCAAAATTTCCTAGCCGTTTGTAAGATATGATCGAATCTCTCTCCAAGATCTTGATTTTGTGTCCAAAACCCTAGCTGCACAAGCTTATTCTCCAAATTGTTTTACAAAATAGCAATATAGGGTTAGAAAAATCTGCAAAAAACATAGATCTAAGAAAAATCCATGTCCCACGGGGCGTGCCAAAATGTATATGGTGAAAATGGATAACAATAATAACAATATTGAAAGGCTAAATGAATCCAACCACAAAACCCTAGCCTAATAATCAACAAAGATCCACCATAACATATGAAGATTATCTAAGACAATGCAAATCACATGAAATCACAAAGATTATACCATCACATGTTCAATAGGGTTTTGATCTCCATTCTTTCTATCTCCATTGATCTTGCTTGATATATTTGCTCTCAGATTTTATATGCACAAGAGCTCAACAAAGAACGAAATGTGGTTGCAAGTAGAATCGTAGTGTAGTCAATTGCATAAAAGATGATTAGCATGAATGATTAGGATGATTGATTAGGATAATTGATTAGGGTTTGATAATGAAGGAAGCATCTCCTTATATAGAAGACACTATATGAAATGGAGGGATAAGATTGAGAGGTGTAAAAGAAGGTCGGCTATGATTAGAGGGTAGGTAAAAGAAATAATAAAATAATGAAAGGGGTAGGTAGTGTATGAATTAAGAGATGAATGACATGTGTCATAGGTAGAAAAGGCTAATGAATTAATTAAATAAATAAAGATTTATTTAATTAATAGAAGAAGTAGGATAATTAAATAAATAAGAATATTTATTTAATTTAGGAAAAGGATAATTTAAATAAATAAATGTATTTATTTAAATGAGAAATAAGGCTAGAAGAGGATAAATGAATTAATTAAATAAATAAGGATTTATTTAATTAATAGAAGAATTAGGCTTAGATAATTAAATAAATAAAATATTTATTTAATTAGACTAGACAATTTTAGGTGTCTACAAGTACCATATGCACTTAGATAAAAAAGTAGCATTTTGTGATGAACAGTAAATGCCACTATGACTGACATGATTGATTTGCTTGACTGCAGGAGTATCCGCCTATGCTAGAGTCGCGAGAGAGATTCCCATAGACTCAGAGGTTGCGACCTGAGTTGACAGCCGCGGACCGAGCTATGATTGAGGCTATGGGATTGAGACATATTCTGCATGTGCCTGAGTTTCGGGCGAACATGGGATTGCTGACTGCATTGGCGGAGAGGTGGCACTCTGAGACTTGCACTTTTCATTTGCCGATGGGGGAGATGACACTCACCCTGGAGGATGTATATAGGATTCTACGGATATCAATCGATGGGGAGCTGATTCTGTATGATCGAGACGGAGACAGGGATGCCCTGAGATGAGTGTTCCAGGATCCGGCATTGGAGATGAGGGCTGGACACGTTGCTTGGGATACCATGGTAGCGACAAGGTTAGCGCTACCAGTGGTACTGGGAGGAGTGATTAGTGGGTTCTTGTGTTCGGACAGAGCGACACGAGGGTTGGCTGTGGGCTGGGGAGGTGCACTGGAGACACTAGTTACTCAGCACACCAGATATGCCTGGGGACCGTGTGTGCTGGCACATTTATATTATGAGCTGCATCAGTTTGTGTACCACGGATCAGTGGGATTGGGCTGCGGAGTGACATTGCTACAGGTGTGGGCATATGAGCATCTAATAGTGACATGACTGATACACTTCAGCGGCAAGGGCCATGGACACAGTTTTGTGCATTTGTATGATATGATCACCTCGCAACCACGGATTGGCAGGTTGGAGTACTGGCGGTGGGCTATAGATGAGATTGATATGGTTATATGGAGGTCGTACTTAGGATGTGAGCAGTGGGAGGATGATGTAGGAGAGCTACCCTACACCTTCCGAAGCAGGTATCTGATTGGGTGGATGCCCTATGTATTGGAGAGGCAGCTGGTTGACAGGGTGGGCAAGTAGTTTGGCAGGATTCAACGGATGCCACGGGGTTCTGGTATGTATGCGCGGACGGTTAGGGATCAGGTGCACTTTGGGCCGTTGCTATCATATGATCAGGCTGTTACACAGCTAGTGGAGATGATGCCCTTACCCTAGGATATATGGCCAGAGATCGAGGATGTCAGCATGGATGTAGAGTACATAGCATATTGGGTCGAGCATCCATTCCCATGCCTGACAGATCCAGGAGAGCCGCTAGACGGAGATGGTGGTGGGGATGGTGATGATGATGGAGATGATGGGGGTAGAGGCCGACGGAGGAGGCGGGGTGCAATTGGAGAGAGGAGGGTGGCGTCGTGGAGGGAGGGTGGAGAGGACAGACAAGCTCGGATTGTGAGGGGTCGCGGTGGATTGCCGCTACAGGTGCCAGCAGCACAGGGTCCCAGACAGGTGCAGGGACAAGGACAAAGGCAGGTACAAGTACAGCCACAGGTATAGGCATAGGCACAGGGACAGGCACCCATATAGGGGGAGCCACAGGGGGAGGCACAGGGGGCCGAGGTGGAGGAGGATGAGCTGGTTGAGCTGAGGGAGATCTGTCAGGGACAGACAGATGAGATCCAGGAGATGGAGAGGGAGAGGGATAGACTCAGGAGGCGACTTAGAGATACTGAGCGGGAGTGAGACCAGGCCATTCAGCGCTACATAGAGGCTGAGACAACACTGAGGGCTGGGAGGCAGGCGACAGAGGACACAGGGGCTAGATATGCCTATGTGCTACGGGCAGGAGAGGAGATAGGCTACTAGCAGGATCTATATTATGGTGCAGTGCCAGCCGATCAGCGGGCCAGGAGCTTCCAAAGACCATCACGTACAACGACGGCTACAGAAGGGAGCCAGAGGAGACCGACATCTAGTGGTGGGGTTATGGGTCCTCCACCACCACCAGATAGAGGGGACAGGAGGGATGATCCTGAGGCGAGTCCTTCCAGGGCTCAAATTCCGTCGAGGCCAAGCGGCTCCGAGGGAGGGAATTCATCATAGCCATAGAGGGCTCCCTATGTATCAGTATTGTACCATTTTGTATTATGATGTAGACACCTTCGGGTGATTGTAGCCATATGATTTTGACATCATATATATATATATATATATATATATATATATATATATATATGAATGAGATGATTCATCTTTGCGGCAGCTATATGCATGTGTACCTATGTGATGTATGTTCTTATATGATGCTTATGATATGGATGCAAATATGTACATGAGGAAATGCAATATTTTTGTTCTTTTATGTTTTTAATATTATGCCAATGCAAATGAATATGATAATGCAAATGATTATTTATATGATGAAAATGTAAAATGTGCTAATATGTGTTGTGTGCAGGATGTGACGCAATTGTGATATCTATATGTATGTATGAAATTCTTATATGTGGTAATGCAGGTGCAACTACATGAAATGCAAATATTTTTGGTGTGTCATTATACTCAGTCATGTGATAGCAGGCTACGCAGACTCGAGAAGGACGATGGAAGTCAATCAAGAAAGGGGGATGAAAGATAGAAGATATGAAAGTGAAAGAGCTTCTTGTGCGTTATCATCATTGAGCTTTATTATGGCAAGTAGGTTATGACAATCAAGACATATGTTTGACCCAGAAAGTCATTATACCTGTTTGCATGGAGATAAGACAGTCACAAACAAGGAATGCCCTAGTTCATACTAGACTCACAGTGTCCTCATATCCTTGGACAAGTCAGAGCATTACTAAGAGACAATCCACAAACAACAAAAGAAAAATAGGTGACGATACCCCATCCTCGCCTTTCTAGTCAAAGACATCTTGGAGATAGAATCTCTAGTCAAAGACATCCTGGAAAAGCTAAAAGACATGTCACCCAAAAAGATAAAATCAAAAGAAAACCAAGACTCGACACCAACATCCACTGTAGTCCTCAAGTTTAGTGTCTCTTATCACTTGTATAAGTCTTTTTTGATTGTGGTCACAATGTTTACTTTCACAAAAATGATAGATAGCACTGAACCATATGTTGTCTGAGTCTGTTGAAAGATTTGATTTATAGAAGCCCATTGCTGCTACTGTGTCTCATCTGAAATTGACTGAATCCAGGAAACCGATACGTTATTGCGGAGAAGAGGAAACTTTATTGCGGATTGGCGATGCAAATGTTGTTTTATTGTGGATTGTGCGTGTATAGACTGAAGGAAACTGTACTCCTCGAAACATGTGATGTTCTCAGTTCCACACCCATCACTAGACGTAGGATTTGCCTTAGCCACAGATAGGAGCTGATTTATTATGAATGGAAAGGGGTGAAAAGGGAGGTTTATTATGAATGGCTAACCAATCTTGGGTAGATCAATAACAAATCATGATGGGAATGGGTATGTGTAGTCACATAAATCTGTCCACTTAATTAAATGAATATTTAATATTTATTTGATTATTTAACTATCAATTAATAATTAATTAAATTAATATTTAATTAATTCATCTTAACCCTCTTCTCCTATTAATTAAATAAATTATTCAATTTATTTGATTTAATTCACTTAACCAAATTCAGACCATTAATTAAATAAATAAATCATATTTATTTAATTAAATCTTCTCTCACATTTAAATAAATTAATATTTATTTAAATCCCCCAAAATCCCACCTTGCACAATTATTTTAAATAAATTATTTATTTAAATCACCTTTATCTTCCACCCACTTGTATTTTCCTACAAAAGCAAGTTGCACAACTATTTTAAATAAATTATTTATTTAAAATCCTATTTATCCTCACCCACTTGAAGCCTTTAATGGTTTCCCTTAAAGTCTACAAACTTGATGGCTTTAAAGTCTTCAAACTTAATGGCTTCCCTTAAAGTCTTCTTAAGACTTTAGTGGTTTTCCTTAAAGTCTTCAAGCCTTTAATGGTTCCCTCAAAGTCTTCAAGCATTTTAATGCTTTATCTTCCTTTTTCTCATTTAAATAAATTAATATTTATTTGAATATTTATCCAAATGCAAATTACACCATTTAATTGAAATAAATGATTTTATTTTAATTGAAAATACCAAAATTCCTCCCACTTGCATTTTCCTACAAAATCCACTTGCATGCCTAAACCCCTTCTAGATTCTTCTAAACCTTTCCTAATTAACCTAATCCATCCCCTAAATATTGTCACATTCCTAAGCAAATTGGAGTCACTTCTCAAAGACTCCAAAGTCTTTGAAAAACAATTAATGCTTTGTGTGTTCAACAAATTAACCTCTAAAGTCTTCCAAACCACTTATGGCTCTTACATGACCAATAATGGTTAATTCCACTTGCACCCATGGTTAAGGACTTTGACCCCTAACTTAACCCTCATGTAACCCATGTGTCTCTTCAAAGCATTTATTTCTTTGA
Organism: Cryptomeria japonica; assembly: GCF_030272615.1. Classification (NCBI taxonomy): domain Eukaryota; kingdom Viridiplantae; phylum Streptophyta; class Pinopsida; order Cupressales; family Cupressaceae; genus Cryptomeria; species Cryptomeria japonica. The sequence goes on along the minus strand of NC_081411.1, from coordinate 667,730,448 downwards.
CTAGGGTAACCATCATGTCCCCTCAAGCATTTAATGCTCCTTATCTCTCCTCTCAAGCCTCCTCATGGTGACACTTGTCAACATGGGATTGGGTTGAAAGTCTCACATGGATTGAATATCTTTCAATCCTAACCCTTGTTAAGATTGGTCAATCTTAACCTTCATTTCTCCATTTCTTCTATAAATAGAACCCTTCTCCTCAAGCAAGAAAAGAAGCATTAGAGTATTGTTGTTATACTGACATTAACATAGAGTTTTTTCATAGCATCACTATTTACTCTTGCATAGTATTTGCTTATCATATTCAACCATCTTGAATCTCCATATGGCATCCATGGCTAGTGCTAAAAGCTGAGAGCTACACTCATTTGGGACTTGGAGAGGAGAGGAACAAGGGAGGAGCAACTATGAGCATCTTGATTAGCTATTTTATTCTATGTTTATATGCTTTTTATTTCATGCTTCATATCTCTCTTGATATGCCTGTTTAGGATAATCTTTTGTTGTTAACACTAATGTTTGTTTCTTGTGCTCTTGTGTGTGTTGCCATCAAACAGATTTTCTAATCCTTTTTGCAGAGCATCAGTATGTTTATTATGAATGGATAAGTTGTGAGTGTGTGCAAAGTGAAGGATGAAATGGAATCTTGAAGGGGGGAGGAGTAATGTCTCTACACATGGCGCCAGTGACCCAGTTTTCACCATGGTACTTACCCAGGGCACCACCGAAGTGGTTTTCACCATTGGACAAAATGTTTTTCTTTACTTTTTTTTTTTTTTTTTTTTGTGTTGTCACAAGGTGCCTATTTGCCAGGTTTTCACCAAGTAACGATTTTTATGTTTTTATGATTTTTTTGTATTTTAAAAATTTAGATTTTTTTTTTTTGGTATTTTTGAGTTAGGATATTCCAAAGAGCTATGTGTAGAACCTGCGAAGGTGCATGCTATTAATAGGATCCTCCAAAAGTTCGCCCTCTGTGGTTGAGAGTTGATATGCACCAGATCCATATGCTATTGTGATGATGTAAGAACCAAGCCAGTTTGGTTCGAACTTGCCCTTCTTTTATCTATCCTACTGATTATTAGGATTTTCTCTGAGAACTAAGTCCCCTACCTCAAATGTGTGAGGCTTGACTTTGTGATTATAGTTGCGACTCATTCGTTGTTGATAAGCCTTGAGATGATTAAAAGCAGTTTGTCTTCGTTCATCCAATAGTTCAAGTTCTTGTAAGCGAGAGACCCTGTATTCTTCATCACTGATAATATTTTGCAAAGAGACTCGTAAAGAGGGTAACTCGACCTCAATACGCAAGATAGCTTCAGCGCTGTAGACAAGTGAATAGGGTGTAGCTCCTGTAGGTGTGCGGACACTTGTGCGGTAAGCCCAAAGTGCGGGATTTAGTTGGATATGCCAATTGCGGCCAGCGTCGTTGACTGTCTTTTTTAAGATTTTAAGGATTGTTTTATTAGACACCTTAGCTTGACCGTTACCTTGAGGGTAATAAGGTGTGCAGAAACAATGAGTAATATGGAAGCGATCACAGAGTTCACGAACATCCTAATTTTTGAAGGGACGCCCGTTATCGGTGATAATGGAAACAAGAATACCGTATCGACAAATGATATAGTTGAGAATGAATGTAGCAATTTGTTTTCCAGTGACTTGTGTAAGAGGCACGACTTTGATCCATTTGGTGAAATACTCTGTGGCAGTGATAATGAATTTATGACCATTGGAAGAAGGAGGGTGAATCTTGCCTATGAGATCGAGTCCCCACTGACAAAAGGGCCAAGGAGTTGCAATTGGTTGAAGTTCTTGTGTGGGCGCATGGATGAGGTCTCTATGAAGTTGACACTGCTTACATTTCTTGACAAACTGATATGAATCTTTTTCATATGAAGGAACCAAAAGGTTATCCACCAAAAAATCATAGTGGGTCTCATTCGGAGGTAGATCGATCAGTGAAGCAATTGTAGCCATGGCATCTGTGGCTCGATTCTGTTCTCTTGGTATCTGCTCAAAGTCTATCTTTGTGAAATGTTGTTTCAGGTCATCCACCATTCTTTTGTAAGGCATTAATTTCTCATCCTTTGTTTAGTAATCATCAGTTGGTTGACGGATTACAAGTTGAGAGTCCCCAAAAACACGAAGTTCCCTGATCTTCCACTGAACAACAATTCGTAATCCTATTGTTAATGCCTCATATTCTGCTATGTTTTTAGTGCAAGGAAATGATAAGTGATATGATTTTGGTATAGAATCCCCTTGAGGAGTTATAAAGAGGATGCCAGCTTCTGCCCCATGCTGTGTGTATGAGCCGTCAAAGTATAATTGTCATGGTTTTCCATGTGACACTATTAAAATGGATTCATCTGAAAATTTTGAAATTAGAGGAACATCATCTATCATGGGAGCATTTGCTAATTGATCTACGATGGCTTGTTCTTTTATTGCTTTTCTATCCACATACTCGATGTCGAATTCACTCAGGATCATTACCCATTTGGCTAGTCGCCCAGTAAGCATTGCTTTATTGAGAAGGTATTTCAATGGATCGATCCTTGCAACCAACTTAATCTTATGAGTTAGCATGTAATGTCATAATTTCTGTGAAGCAAAGACCACGACGAGACATGCATGGTCAATTGGTGTGTAGTTTAGCTCATATCCTACCAATGTGCGACTGATATAGTATATTGCCTTTTCTTTGCCTTTAGCATCTTGTTGTGCTACGAGTGCCCCCAGTGCTGTTGAAGTAGCTGATATGTATAGTAATAAAGGCTGATCTGGAATTGGTGGCATCAAAATTGGTGGATTCAGAAGATAATCTTTGAGTATCTGGAAAGCCTGTTGACAGTTATCATCCCATTTGAATTTGATGTTTTTATGTAGCAAGTGTTGAAAAGGATTACACTTATCTGCAAGTTGTGCTATGAATCTTCGTATGGACTGAAGTGTCCCTTGTAAAGACCGAAGTTGACTGATGTTTCGTGGTGGTTGCATCTTTAGGATGGCTTTGACTTTTGCTGGATTGGCTTCGATTCCTCTTTTTGATACAATGAATCCTAGGAGCTTCCTGGAGGTTACTCCAAAGACACATTTCTTGGGGTTTAATCTTACTTTGTATTTTTCCAACCGATCAAAGACGATTGAAAGTGCGTCCAAATGTGTATCTCTGTCTACTGATTTGCCCAAGAGGTCGTCCACATAATCTTCCACAGTAACGTGCATGAGATCATGAAAGATAGTAGTCATGGCTCTTTGATATGTAGCGCTTGCATTTTTTAGCCCAAAGGACATGACATTCCAGCAGAAGGTTCCCCAAGGACAAGTAAATGCCATTTTGTGTTAGTCCTCAAATGCGATCTTTATTTGATTATAACCAGAGAATCCATCCATTAAAGATAATATTGCATGACCGGCTGTGAGATCAACAATCAAGTCAATTTTTGGTAATGGAAAATCATCCTTAGGACAAGCTTTGTTGATGTCTTTGAAATTTGTACATATTCTGATACTACGATCTGGTTTACTGACAGACACTAAATTGGAGATCCATTCAGGATAATCAATTGGGCGTATGAATCCGACATCCAATAATTTCTCAAGTTCTACTTTGACTAGTAATGCCACTTGTGGATGCATCTTTCTTAATTTCTGTTTCACTGGTTTTGCCCTCGGTTTAACTATCAAATGATGCATTACCAAATCTAGATCCAATCCAGGCATATCAGCGTATGACCATGCAAAGTTGATTTGTCGTTCTTTGAAGAAACTTATGAATTTTGACCTTTCTGACTCCGTCAAAGATTGGGTCAGGAATATGTTGTGTGGAACCTCTTCTGTACCAATATTTGTTTTGATAGTCTCCTCTACCAACATAGATGACTTTTCCTCATATGATGCTGGGAGAATGTCGAGCCTTCTATCTTCAGGTGCCTTAGAGAGGTTTTTGCCCTCAGATACATCCTTTCTTTTTACTTTTTTGGGGTCAGACAATGCCACAGTGTGGTTTTCGCCATAAGACCCTTGGTTTGTTTTTATTTTTATATTTTTGAGACTAGAAAGCCCGACACCCTCACCGAAATATGCCACGCTATTGAGTTCTATAGTGTATCCCGCTTTATGGTCCCCAAGGGGAAGATCATCTCGTATGCAAAGATAGTCAATAAAAGCTTCATCATTTTGGAATGTGTCAAACTGTGCAGGTCCTTCAGGATCCCAGTCAATAAGTTGGTGATGAACGAGGGGAAGGCCTTTGATGTCTTCGAAGTTAGTGGGGCTAAGAGTGAAGATGCAGTTATATTCAGGTATGTCGAGGTAGTTATTGAGGTCATCGTTGGCACTCTCCTCATCAGTCTCGATTGTGAACGAATCCAAATTATCATCACTAGTAGCACATTCCGGGACAAGTGTTCTCATTCTATGTGATTTCAACCTAGAACCTAGAGACAAGGACTGTGTGGAATCCTCAGGGGTTGTTTCTTGACCAACTTTGAATTTTTCATAAAATTCCTCTTCTTTTGTGGGTTCATCTAGCTCTCTGAATGTCTCGATGAGCTCGTAATCACTGGAGGATTTGTCTGAACCCCATTCCCATTCGTTGGAGTCTGTGGAATAACAATTCTCTTGTTGAATTTTGGCATCTTTGATTTGTAATGCTTCTTATGTCTTTTGAGTCACGAAACCAAGTCCCTTCGAGCATTCCTTTTTGAATGTCAATTCAGGTTGTAAAGGTTCAATGATGCCTTCCTTTCTCAACCCAAGAGGGCTTTTGCCATCATACCCAAATTTTTGTAGAATCTTGAACCCTTTGCCATACTTCTCACATGGTATAGTGATGTGATCTTGTGTGTCATCTTCAAGGTCTTTGTAAAGCATTTTGTATAAGCCTTCCTCTTCCAGTTCACCCCATCTTTGAAAGATAGTAGGGTCCCATTTTAGTATAATGATAGATACCTGCTTATTAGGATGTGGTCTTCCATATTCTTTTGGTGAATTCATGCCTTGTTGTAAGTACATGGTCTGATTCAAAGTGTATTCACCCATGCCTTTGTGGAATTTGCCCTTAAGTTCACCTTGTTTTGATGTCGAAGGTTTTAATGACTCAAGATCAATGTATGCAGAAGAAGGGACAACTTTGCGATTACTGGGAATGATGGTCTCAGTTTTTGGTCTCAAGTTATTGCAATATATGAATGGATTAAGATCACCATTAATTGTTATTTCAACTCCATTGTGAGGAAACTTGATGCATTGGTGATACGTAGATGGGACTGCCCTCATTTCATGAATCCAAGGACGTCCTAATAATATGTTGTATGTGAGATCAAGATCAAGTACTTGACAAACCACATCCTTCGCAACTGGCCCAACTCTGAGAGGTAAGGTGACTGTGCCCTTGGATGAACGCTCTTCATCATCATATGCTTTGATGGTAATTTTGTTTGTAGAATTCACAGCTTTGTCAGAATATCCCAATTGTTTAATAGTGCTCAATGTACAAATGTTTAGACCTACTCCTCCATCTATCAGGACTCGTTTGATTCTATGTTTGTGTATGAAGGCTTCAATGTGTAATGGTGCATTATGTGGCTGACTTACGGAGGCGTCATCAGCTTTTGTGAATGTAAGAGAGTGTGGAATGGAAAGGTATCCCACCATGGCTTGAAACTAGTCCACGTTCAGATCAGTAGGAACGACAGTGTCTCTCAAGATTTTGTCCAGAATAGCTTTATGTGCAGGGGATATGCGCAAGAGTTCAAGTATGGAGATGAGCGCGGGTGTCTTCCCTAACTGTTCTACAAGGTCATACCTAGGTTTGGTTGATGAGGAAGCGGTGTTTTTAGTTGGAGCACCTTGCAAAGTGAATTTACCTCGACGAGTTGCGACATTACATTCAGAGGTAGGTTCAGAAGAAGATCCAATTCCTTTTAGGACAATTTTGGGTCTCTAGGTAGAATTCTCAGGGTTTTTGTCCTTGATGATAATGGTAGAGACATAATTATCCATCGAGATATGATTGATAGTTGAATCGTAGTTATAAGATGCTCTGGTATAGTTGGTCTGGTCTTTTGTGGCTGCAGCTTTTCCCTTGTCATGCTTTGGGAATGGTTCCTTAAACATTTCATGTTCTTGATTGGATGAGTGTCCTTCAATCTCAATGTCACCTCTATCAATGAGATCTTGTATGATGTTCTTCAGTCGATGACAATTTCCTATCTTATGACCCTTGCTCTTATGAAATTCACAATATTCATCATCATTCCACCAATTTGGTTTAACCTTTGGCTCATACGGAGGAAAATCTAGAATTGTGATTACTTTGTTTGCCACTAGCTTTTTGAAAACTAACTCAAGTGGTTCTCCCAATGGAGTGTACTTCCTCCGTGATTTGCAAGTTGTTTGAGTATTCACTCGATTGTTTGTATAATTTGATCCTGAAAAAATGAATTTGGGTCGCACTGTATTAGCATCAACAACACCATCATTGACTGTGTTCTTGTTTTTATTCCAAAATCTTGGCTTATCTTTTCCTTTAAAGTCATCTTTGTTTTCCTTGAATATCTTAATGACTCCTTGTTCAATTAGGACCTTTTATGTCGCTAAGCCTTTTTCAATGACGTCCTTGAAGGTAGACAAACAAGCTTTTCTTAGATCATAGCCAATGTCTTTGTTAACATTTTGGGTGAACATCTCTACCATTTGTTTTTGTGGAATTTCACAAGAGCATCTGCTGGCTAGATTCCTCCATCTTTGTAAAAATGATGCAAAAGACTCTCCCTCATTTTGCTTGGTGTTGCACAAAGTAGTGACTGATATGTCTGTCTCTATGTTGTAGGAGAAATGTTGAATAAATGCCTCTGCTAAGTCACCCCATGACTTAATTCCAGGTGGAAGTTGGGAGAACCATTCCATAGCTTGATCGCCTAGGCTCTGTGGGAATAATCTCATCAAATATGTCTCTTCTGCTGCTACCTCAATGCAAGTTGTGAAAAACTGTCTTATGTGTGCCTTAGGATCCCCTTTTCCTCTATACTTATCAAACTTAGGTGTCACAAAGTGTGTAGGAAAAGGGGGCATTGGAATGCTCTTGTCAAATGGATAAGGACATATGTCTCTCATTGTGTATGTTGGCTTCGGTGTATTTATGTCCTCCATTTTCTTTTGTAAGTCCCTGATTTTTTGCTCCAAATTGCTCTTAGGTGGAGATCGACTTCTTGGACCATACCCCATGCTTGAGGCACCAATTGGAGGAGGAGCATGTTGCATATATGGATGATATTGATCATACACATGTTCATATGGAGGAGGTCTTTAATGATGCTGCGTATATGGACCACTTGGTATAGATTCATGTTGAGGAACGAAATATCTGCTTTGTCCATGTATACCATACTCTACAGGCATGTCATGAGTTTGTTCTAGTGTGTTGTCCCCAAATTTGACGCGGGGTTTCCTTGTGTCCAAATTTTGAGCATGCCTTTGGATATCCAATTGCTTTGGTGGTAGGTCTTTAGCATTAGCATGTGCTTGAGTGTATTTTTCTGCATAAGACTTCCATAATGGTCTACGAAGGTGAGTATCATATGCTTGACCATGTGTGTATGGGACCTCTGGTTTTTGAAACAAAGCTGATGGTGATTCAGGCACAAGATGTGGTCCTCTATTGCCTCCACTATTAGGCCTCCTTTGATCCATGTTGGGGTGAGGTTGTTGCAAAGGTCGATTTTCCATTATTTAAGACATGTCAAAATCATGAGGTATCTTGGCTCCACTTTGTGCCATCATTTGTAAGAAGTATTGTCTATCCCTCCTCATTATTTCCTCAACCAATTGATTGAAACAGGGATCCATAATGGATTCTTCCACATCTGCTGAATGTACTGAAAAGTTGTCCATGTTGTCATTGTGTGTATCATTGTTGTTTGTAGTGTCCATGTTCTCAACATTTGGAATGTTTCTATAGGCATCCATGTCAAGTAATGTAGTATTATTAGAATTGAAAAAGATATAATTGTCATACTCATAAGAACTCATGTTTGCAGACTCTTGAGTCTCTTTAGCTTCTCTCCTAGATTTTTGGGAACGGGTTTCAACCATGAGCTAGGTATTGACCAAGATGTGTGAGACTAGATGAAAATGGAAGAGTATGGAAGACCAAGAGTTGGATGGAATGTAAATGAATCTGAGGTTTACTTGCAATGTCCAAAGTGTAAGACCAAGTATGTATGTAGTAGAGTAGGTGTGGCTTCCAAAGAGATGATAGTTTCTCTTGATGAGGTAAGATGACCTTGACTCTAAGTAAGACCAAATGAGACCCAAAGGTGATAGACCTTGATGAGGGACCACTTAGCAAAATGTTGTTTTATGTAGTGTGTTGACAAAGCAAGATAAGGACAAGCAAGTGACCTTTTGACTCAAGTTTAGACAAATGTGAATGTAATGTAAGGTGTAAAGTAATGATGAACTTTGTGAGACCCAAAGACAGGTTGAATGCTAGATGAAAACCTGAAGAAATAACCTAGGAAGCTCAAGAATTCTGAAATTGACTGTGTTTGTTTGCTGGACTGTAAAAGTTTTTCAATTCTGAACACAGACGTGCCTGTATATTGCATAGATGCGATTTCCTGACACAGACGTGGTTCTGTTTAACACAGATGCGTTTCTGAGATTTTTGTAAAATGCAATGTTGATTCTGGAAACACAGACGCATTTCTGCCCTTCAGAGACGTGGTTATACAACACAGACGCTATTATATCAGACACAGATGCGTTTCTGCAAAATTTGTGCAATTTTTTTCAATCTGTGAAGTTGTTTTGTTGTGACCAAATATGACTGTTTGACTATTTTTCGTGACAAGAGGACACAATGTTGATGAGGACTCAATGTTTGCAAGTGTCTAGACTCAAAAATATGACTCAAAGGAAGTGTGATGTTTGATGTAAAATTGTTTTGCATACACTTGAAGACACAAAAGACACAACGTTTTGTTGTTTGTTCTTGAATGTTTGATTGTTCAAAATAAGTCAAGCACAATTCTTATGGCTGGCCAAGACAATAGTTGTTGATCCCACATGAGGTTTTACCCTCGAGGCTATGCTATTTAAAGTGGATACTTAGATGCTTGACCTCACTGGCTCCACCCTCGGCACTCACTTCTCGAATCAGCCAAACATCAGTCCCCATGAAAACTCCCCGTGGCGAACTTTGTATCTCTACTAAGAACCGTATGTGTGTGGGCCGCTACCAGAGGTCCGACCTCCTGCCCCAACAACTAGAAGGATTTTGGCTTCTAAAACAAAAAGGTGCTAGTAAGGGCATCCACTTGTGTGGCCATACATGCTGCACTTTCAGCTCTGTAAATACAGAAGGCTCCCAGCCGATAGGGGTTACACCCTACAAATGATCAAATAAATTTGATCAAACGGGTTTATGGGGAGACATAGTGTCGGTATGAACTAATCAGCACATGTTATCCATAGTTTTCACCATGAATACAGTTATTTATAATGGTTTGGAAGAAGATGGCTTTTCTTTTGCTACCACTTGGGTCATTCTCTCCTCACTAGTAGTCCTAATGACCACACGGGGAGACAGGACCTCTAAAGATGAAACAAAAAGAGCCTATTGCTCAAGACACAAAAGACAATGATTCAATTTTAGTTCACCAATTCAAGTGTTTGCTAATCTATGAAAACAAGGCACACAATAAAAATCAAAAAAACCCTTGCCAAGGACCTGCAACAAAGATTTATTAGTAGTTTGGATTGTTTGAAATAATCACCCCTTCCTGCAAGCACACGAGTTAGGTAAATTTTAGATCCAAAAGACTGTGAAAATAGGGGCCTTCAACAAAATGATTTTGCTTTCGAGACAAGTTGCACCAATTTCATTAGCTAGATCTGAAGATGTTAGCTCAAAATAAACCAGATCTAATAAAACCGAATGACTAAAAACTAAATCAATAAAACTCCAAAAAATGAAATCAATGCACACAGACGTGGTTACCCCAAACACAGACACGACTCTCTGACGCAGACGCACTTCTGTGAAACACAGACGCAGTTTCAGAATGCAGATGCGGCTTATGGGCACAGACGCGCCTAAAAACACCATAGACACGACTAAGGAACACAGACGCGGTTTTTGGAATCTGCAAAAATAAAATACTTTCGAGGATGTAGATGCGATCCAAGATGTCGCAAACGTGACAGAAAACAAAAAACGCGATCTGAAAGTACGCAGACACGAAAATACCAAAATGCCATTGAAAATGTCAGATCTGCAACTTCAAAATACAATGTCTGGAACAAGGATGTTAAATGCAAAAGGGACAAGAGTCCCACCAGACATGCCAAAATGTATATGGTGAAAATGGATAACAATAATAACAATATTGAAAGACTAAATGGATTCAACCACAAAACCCTAGCCTAACAACAACAAAGATCCACCATAACATATGAAGATTACCTAAGACAATTCAAATCAAATGAAATCACAAAGATTATACCATCACATGTCCAATAGGGTTTGGATCTCCATTCTTCCTATCTCCATTGATCTTGCTTGATATATTGGCTCTCAGATTTTATGTGCACAAGAGCTCAACAAAGAACAAAATGTGGTTGCAAGTAGGATCGCATATGTTCAAAAGCGTAGTGTAGTCCAGTAATTAACGAAGGGTCTGATAATGAAGGAAGCATCTCCTTATATAGAAGACACTATATGAAATGGAGGGATAAGATTGAGAGGTGTAAAAGAGGTCGGCTATGATTAGAGGGTAGGTAGAGAAAATAATAAAATAATGAAAAGGGTAGGTAGTGTATGAATTAAGAGATGAATGACATGTGTCATAAGTAGAAAAGGTTAATGAATTAATTGAATAAATAAAGATTTATTTAATTAATAGAGGAATAGGGATCAATTAAATAAATAAGATATTTATTTAATTTAGGAAAAGGATAATTTAAATAAATAAATGTATTTATTTAAATGAGAAATAAGGCTATAAGAGTATAAATGAATTAATTAAATAAATAAATATTTATTTAATTAATAGAAGAATTAGGCTTAGATAATTAAATAAATAATATTTATTTAATTAGACATGACAATTTTAGGTGTCTACAGTTTGCCTTGTCTTGAGTGGTAGGTATATGCTCCCCTCTTAATTGGGTGACCAAAAATCCAAACCCACTCTTTTCATGCTTTCTTTATTTTCATGCAATTAAATCTTTTAGAGGGCCCACCTTCCTGAATCCTTGAGGGGGCTAGTAAGAAGGGTACGACCCAAGTGGGCAACGACTTTATTGCCAAGTTTACCAACCCACTATAATCAAATGTGGAGGCTCCCCTCCAACAGAAGTGTGTATTTGATAGCCTTCCCTTGGTATCCTTATGATGCAAAAAGCCTTTGTTCTAAAGATTGGGAAGCCTCTTAATTGAGTTTATCATTTGCTGTTCCGAACAAAATCTTTATTATGATAAATAGAAGTAGGAACCTTGAGTCGAGTCAGTTGCCATATATTGGCAATATCATAGTGCAAGGGTGGGGAAAAATCTACCCCCAAGATTACTCACCATATATCTCCTAAGATAACTACCCAATTGTGAAGCAATTCACTTTGGGTTAAATTCTAGAAAAAGGCAAAACAAAAGTGCACCCTCTAAGGGGTGACAAGGCTGTTTGAGCTGACGGAGTATCGAGATTAGTGACTATGATATTGTCAATGACCCTTGAATAAAGAGTCTATCTGATGTGTATTTATCGTGATCCAAACTAGTGAAAACATCAAGGATTTGAACACGTCCTGAAAAGACCATGCACTCAATGTTTAGCATTAGGATGATCATTGTTTTCATGTGTGCTATGTATTCTTATCATAAATGCTAAAATATCTTGCAAAAATATCAAAAAATCAAACTCAAAAATCAGTTCAAAAACAAAGAGAGGTCATAGGTGAAGAAAATTTTCAAATCCAACCAAGCACCTTTGGAGGCAATTATCAACATTTCAACTATCTTTAGGCAAGATTTTCATCCAACCAATTTAGAGGAGTATCAAAACTAAGTGATCAAGAGTTTATCATCCAACTATCTCAACAACAATACCTAGCTAGGCATTTAAGTTAGTCAAATCAAGTTTCCATATCGGGAGACTTTATCCATATCATTTGACGCACTTTGTCATAGGGGCCTATCGAACAAACCCTCTATTCGACTTAGTATGCTTGAGTATTTGAAATGAAGTATCCATATCAACCATCAACATCAACACTCTTTGACCATTTCTATGACCACTCTGCATATTTTGAGAAGAAGTCTTCATCAAAAGACTAAGTTGAAGACGAGACAACCTAGTCCTAGGGCCCTTATCAGGAGGAGGAAATTTCTCTACATCAATCGTCAATGCTTTGCATCACATCACATTTTCTTGCATCATATACAATTGTACCTTCAAGGTAAATCTAACAAGTTTGATAAAGAACCTTTGAGAAGTAGGGCTTACATTCAGAAAGCAACATTCAATCAATGCCTTAACAGTGGGGGAAAGATCAATCCCACTTTATTTCCAAGAAATTGCATCACTTACAATGAGACTCGACATGAGTCACCAACTCCACCAAGAACCCCGTTAGAAGAGGAGGAACTCACTACTATAGAAATATATTGATACCTGCTGGCACTCGATCTCAAAAAGGAAAAGAATTGGATCCACAACCATAATTTAGCATGAGTCATAGGGAATCCAACCCTTTTGATGAATACGCAAATATGGAAGAAGAGGAGATCACCGAGGAACTCATCCAACAATGCCAACAAAGTGTTGCCTTCCAAAAGCTCATGGAAAGGCTTATAGACGCAGACAAACAAAAGTACCTCCTCATGCTAAATAGCCAAGGAATCCCAATGCCTGAGGATTTTGACATACAAAATTCAAGAAATGAAAGAATCCCAAGAACAAGGCCAAGGGCATACACATTCACTCAAAATCAAGAACACTTAAGAGGAAATGGAACCCAAGACAATGCCCACAACCAAGATAATATGTGTGATCGTGACGACATTAGTGAACAAGAGGATGCCCCTCATCGAAGGTCCAATGAAGAAAATGTTCTCCTAGCTAACATTACATAACAACTTCAAGCACTTCAATGACAAATGCAGGAGATGCAACAAGGGTCCATGATAAGATACTCCTTGGAGGACATTTGTCCTTATCCTTTTGATAGGAGGTTAAACATGATACATTTACCACCAAATCCAGATATACCAAAGTATGACAAATATGATGGTAAGAGTGATCCCCGTGATCACGTCATAGAATTTTGTACTATGAACTTGGAGTTTGCTCATAATAATGCATACATGATGGGGCTATTCCCAAGAAGTTTGGGAGGGAAAACAATAGAGTGGTTGTCAAAACTCACACCTCCCATCAAATCATTTGATGAGTTGGTGAATAAATTCATTACACAATACTCCTACAATATCCAACATGAGGTCACCATGCTTGACATATGCAATATGAAGCAAAAGAACAATGAAACGTTCATGGTGTTCTTACAACGATGGAGATGCATGGTCTCAAGTTACCCATGCGATGTACCTTAAAAGGAAAATATGGAAATCTTCATAGACGATTTAAATGATGAAATGAGTTATCAACTCAAACTACAATGTATACCTACTTTTGCAAAATTGATAGAGAATGGTATCCAAGTAGTGGAAGCTTCGATCAAAAAGGGGACATTAAAATTCTCTAAGGAAGGTGGTTCAAACAACAACCACACCTATAGCAATCAATATAATAACAACAACTCGGATAAGTCTAGATTTTGGACTAGAAACAAAAATGTTGTTAATGATGGTGTAGTCGATGCCAACAATGTAAAGTCTAAACAACTAGTGTTGACTTTATCAGGTAAAACACCATCCACCATGATCAAAGAAGTGTCAATCAAGGCACTAACAATTATCAATGCACTAGCAACCAAGGAAACAATAATTACCGAGGGAATAACAACAACAATCAGGGGTACAACAATAATCAAGGGGGCAACGCTAACACTCCACCTTCCCCACGTCGAAGAACCTATACACCATTGGGATAAACCCTAGAATTTGTATTTCAAGAACTATCGAGAAACAAGATTATCACTTTGAACCCCACGTCAAACCACCATGGTGGAATGACTCGCATTATTGTGATTATCATTGAAATAAGGGGTATAGAACAAACGATTGCATGAGGTTGAAAAACCTAGTTCAAGATATGATAGATAAGGGAGACATAACAATCGATGGTTATAAAACCAATGGTGATCACAAGGCTTTCAAAAATTATCTTCCTAATTATGACAAGGGAGGACCATCAATGTCAAACAACAACAAAGGAGCCCGCATCAATCACACATACAAAAATGTCATAAATCACATATCGACATGTGACAATCAAATAAATGTCATAAAGATCAAAGATAAACAAGAACACGTGCTGGTAAATATGACAACGAGGGCTTAGAAATATGTCTTAAAGGGGAGAACATGTAAAGAAACAACTGTCCCCAAGACTCAATATAACTTGGTCGATCAACTGCAAAGGACACCCGCTCATATATCAATACTAGAATTGCTCAAACTTTCACCAAAGCATAAGGATATCTTGGAGCAAGATCTTGTAAAAACAATAATTCCAAATGATCTGGATATCAATCGATTTCAATCCCTGGTGGCACATATGACAGTGCCACATGAAATGTCTTTCTTAGAACATGATGACGTCTCTTTGAGTCATCCGCATAACACTCCACTCCATATCAAAGTCCTAGTCTACAAACATCAAGTGAAAAGAGTGCTAATAGATGGAGGAGTTGGTCTCAATATATGTACCTTAAAGCTTGTCTGTGCATTGGGCTTCTCTGAGCAAGCTATAGACCCTACAAAGAAGATCACTATCAAAGCCTATGATGGTGAAGAAAGGTCATCCGAAGGAACAATGGTACTATCCATTCAGGTAGGACTCGTGTAGAGAGACACATTGTGCCAAGTCTTGGACATATACTTGACATACAACATACTCTTGGGTCATCCTTGGATCCATGAAATGCAAGCGGTACCTTCCACGTACCATTAATGTCTCAAGTTCCCCTATAACGGACAAGAGATTTCAATATCAGCATACACTAACCTCTTTTAGTACTGTAACGCTGTGGGGGCAACTCAAAATGTTTTGGTTCCACACAACAGGGAGGCCCAAACTTTCTCATCATCCAACAATCAAGAAAAACTCAAGTCGTTGTCCATAAACTTTGAGAAGGAGATGAAGATAAAAGACTAAGGTATGGGGGAATACTCTTTTGAACCCCTGTGTCTATCAAAATTGCCAACTTCACCAAAATCTCACAGACAACCTTCCACATCAAGACATCAGGCAGCACAACCCATCAGGAAATTTGATGGTAGATTTATCCAAATTAGCACATTGGCTGAAGAATCAAAAGACAAAGACATCCTCGACTGGCTATACAAGGATGAGGAAGAAATCAGAGCTTCTTCCCTAGAAGTGGTTGTTCCCACAAAATAGTATGGCAATGGGTTCAAAATCATGCAACGCATGGGATACAAAAAAAAAAGGACCTATTGGCAAGCATCAAGAGGGCATCCTAGAACCCATACAACCCCATTCACAACTTGTAAAAGACAAATCAGGACTGAGGTATGATCAACATATTAAACCTATGCAAAAGAGAGACCACCATCAAAAACCTCGATGGAGAGAAAAGGTGGTACATAACGAAGACTCATGGCAAGAGGTGCTACACCAAGCAATAGAAAAGACAAGAAAGGAACAAGAGCATGAAGAAAATGAGAGGCGACAAGAAGAGCTCTCTATTCAAAGAGAGGATGCCTCTTATAAAAAAGTACATCATGTACAAGCACCTGATCAAACCAAATGTGAGCCACAACCTGAGGAGATTGCTACTCAAAGAAGGGAAACTGTGTATGAGAAAATCCAAAGAGTACAAAAAAGAACCAAAATTGAATCAAAACAAGCTACCAAACTTGTATTGATTATTAGTGATCTTTTCTCACCATACAACATCCCTATTAGATTCAATGGGGTAACTCTTGCAACGATTATGAAACAGACTCCAATGAGTATGAGTGGGACACTTGTTTTGATGTCACTAAGGATATTAGAGTAGATATAATCCATGCATATACACCCATTCCTTATGAGGGACAAGGCTCGAGCTCTACATCATTTGAATTCAGACCACAACATATCTATGAGGCTAGTGAGAACGAGCAACTTCAATACAAAAGAGGCAATATCGACGAGAGTACCATCAAAAACCTTGAAACTATTATAGACCTTACCCATGCTACAAACAAATATGACAATATCTCTATCATGACCCTCATAGCAACTGATCTTGACCCACCAAATGACGCCCTCCCTCTCATGTATCCTAACCTTATAGACTGGGAAGAACCCGAGCACAATGATATACCAATATTCCAAAATGATGAGGTCATTTTCAATACCTTTGCTCAGTCAACCTGGAAGCATTCTCCACCAACGAACCACATAACAATATCTGCAATCAAGGGAGTGCCAAGTCTCTTTGTCGCAAAATGAAAAAAAATAAAATTGATCTAATGGTGAAAACCATCTAATGGCAGTATTAGATCACAACAAAGTAAAAACAAAGGATGCATTTGATGGTGAAAACCTCTTTGAGGCGCCTGAATATGAGAGACTTGACACTCTTTCTGAATATTACCAGGAAAGATCATCAATATTGATTGAGCCAACTCAATCAATAAATATCGACATTGAAGCAACAACTAGAACCATACATTTGGCGAAATCGCTAACAAAAAAGGAAAAACCAAACTTTGTCAAATTATTCAAGGAAAAGAAAATCAATTTTTCTTGGTCTTATGTAGACATGCCAGGGGTAGATCCAATCTCATCATGCATCACTTGTCCATTGGTCTTGGACCTCAACTTGTCAAACAAAAATGAAGGAAGATGAACCCCCATGTAGCCATATTGGTAAAAGCAGAGTTGAAGATGTTACTTGATGTTCATTCGAACCATTGATTATGTGAAATGGATTTCTAACATTGTGCCAATATCTAAACCAGATAAAAGCATCAGGATTTGTACAGACTTCAGGGATCTCAACAAGGCTTGTCTGAAGGATGACTTTCCTTTACCAAGCATTGACACCATTGTTGATCTAACAACAAGACATGTTATGTTATCCCTCATGGATGGTTTTTCCAACTACAACCAAATCAAAATAGCTCCAAAAGATCAGGATAAAAGTGCATTCACATGTCCATGGGGTACATGCTACTGGAACGTCATACCTTTTTGCTTGAAAAATGTTGGTGCAACCTATCAGATAGCAATGACAACTATCTTCCACGACATGATGCATACTTTTATGGAAGATTATTTAGATGACTTGCTAGCCAAATCATTTACAAGATCATAAAACCTGGACATCTTGGATAAAATATTTTAATGACTAGAGCAATTCAATGTCAGATTGAATCCTAAAAAGGGTGTTTTCGGGGTCACATCCAGAAAACTCTTGGGCTACATTGTATTAGAAAAAGGCATCGAGGTGGATCCAACAAAGGTTCAGGCTATCATGGAAATGCCACCTCCAAGGAACATTAGTCAACTACGATCTCTTCAAGGTAGGCTCCAATCTATCAGATGATTCATTGCTCAACTAGCAGACAAATGTCTCCCATTCAACCATCTGCTTCATAAAAATGTACCTTTCAGATGGGAGGACAAGTGTGTAGAATCATTCCACCAGCTTAAACAATATCTCATGAATCTTCCCATTTTAGTACCACCAATAGCAAGAAAGCCACTCATCCTCTACATATCAACAACGAAAGTGTCACTGGGGGCATTACTAGCACAAGATGACTCAATAGGAAAGGAAAGAGCCATCTATTACGTTAGCAGGATGTTGAATGGCTATGAACTCAATTACACTTTCATCGAAAAGGCTTGCTTAGTTGTAGTGTTCGCCTCCCAAAAGTTGAGACACTATATGTTAGCTCATACTATCAAGCTAGTGGCAAATATCGACCCACTAAAATATCTACTCAACAAAGTCGCTCTCATGGGGAGGTTAGCAAAATGGATCATGATCCTAAGTGAGTTTGACATTCAGTACATAGAACAACGAGCTATCAAAGGACAAGCAATAGCAGATCAACAGGCAGAAGCACCTCTACCAGACAAACACTGGCCACAGGTAGAATTTCTAGATATCGATGTGCTCACTATTACACCGAAGCAATGGACCCTATACTTTGATGGATCCTATACACAACATGGATCAGGTGTCGGCATCTTATTCATTACTCCAGAAGGACACACAATTCCAAGATTCTACAGATTGATGTTCCCATGCACCAATAACATTATTGAGTATGAAGCTCTCGTGATAGGTATCAAGATAGTCGTGGAATGGAGAATCACAAAGTTGAAAGTCTATGGGGACTCTCAATTAGTTATCAATCAGATCAATGATGACTATCAGATGAAAGATGATAAGTTGGTGTCATACAAATGCAGGGTGGATTATTTTAAGAAATACTTTGTACACATCACCTTTGAGCAGATTCCAAGGCTAAACAATAAAGTTGTTGACGCAATGGCCACTATCGCCTCACTTCTACAAATTCCATATAAATAGAATCACTATGAGTTCTTGGTGGAGGAATTTTTTTCCCTGGCCTATGACAATTCAGAATCCCAAGTCATTTGTACCCTAAACGGTTTTGGTTCATCCCTATATGGGAAGATCTATGCCTACTTGAAAGACAATACCCTCCCACCAGACCTATCTCGTAACCAAAAATGAAGCTTTATCCAACAAGCAACCCGCTATACCTTAACCGCTGATACGCTTTATCATTGAGATCTTGATGGTACTCTTTATCGATGCCTCGATCGTAACGAATCTGACTCCGTCTTACATGAGCTTCATGAAGGTATTTGTGGTACGCATTCAAGTGGTCCTACTCTTGCCAATAAACTAATAAGGATGGGATATTATTGGTCGACAATGGAGAAAGAGTCCTATCGATTTTCTCAAAAATGCACTAAGTGCCAAATTCATGGTAATCTCATACATGCACCAACACAAGAGTTGCAACCATTCACTACATCTTGGCCTTTATGTCAATGGGGACTCGACCTAGTGGGAAAAATTCATCCTTCCTCATCAACTGGACACAAGTTCATCATCACGACCACCAAATACTTCACCAAATGGATTGAGGCAGTTTCGTTGACTACAGGGACTGACAAACATATAGCTTCTTTCATTTTGAATTACCTCATCTGCCAATATGACATCCTTAGTTCCATTATCACAGATAATGGAAGACCTTTCAAAAATCAAGATTCCCTAGAGCTTTGTGAAAGATTCCATATCCAACATCGCTTTTTGACACCTTATTATCCACAAGGGAATGGCCAAGCAGCGGCCTCAAACAAGACAATCTTGAAAATCCTTAAAAAATAGTGAATGATGCTGGTAAAGACTAGCATGTCCAACTTAATCCTGCACTCTGGGCCTATAGAATGAGTTTCCGCACACCTACAGGGGCTACACCATACTCATTGGTGTATGGGTCAGAAGCTATCCTACTTATTGAGGTAGAGATTCCATCACTCCGGGTGTCATTAAAAGGCCTCATACTAGATGAGGAATATTGAGTCAATAGATTGCAAGAGCTCGAGTTGCTAGATGAGCGTCAACAACGTGCCTTTGATCATCTTAAGGCATATCAACAAAGAATGTGAAGAAGCTATAATCACAAGGTCATCCCAAGGGCCTTCAAAATTGGTGATCTGGTCCTAAAGGAAACTCCTCAAAATCAACAAGATTGAGAAAAGAAAGGAAAATTTGAACCTAATTGGTTAGGACCCTTTGTCATCATATCAACTTATAGATCGGGAGCATATCAGTCATCAACTTCAGAAGGGGATATGCTTGATGAGACAACCAACAACATCCATCTGAAGAAATTCTACACTCGAGTCGTCCAATACATGGATCAAGCAAAAAAAAAAAAAAAGTATAAAAATTTGTCACTAGGGTGAAAACCTAGCAAACAGGGGCCCTGTGACAAAAAAAAATAAAAAAATGCAATAAAAACAAGTGGTGAAAACTTGGCAACAAGCGCCATTTGTGAAAGAGCAACTCCTCTATCTATCAGTACTTGCATCATATCTTTGGCTACATTTGATCTAAACCCATAGCAATCGCAAAACACTTATACACACAACATTATCTTGGACATACTTAGTGTAGTCACTGTCCTTGATTTATCTGAATCATCCACCTCCTCTCCCCCTCACACCTCGCCCCACCATCCCTCCCATCTCCTCCCTCATCTCCTCCTCCACCCCCACCACCACCTACTCCCCGATCGTGACTAATCACACCACCTTTAGCATCTCTCCCACCCCTCCTGCCTCTCCCTCCTCCTCACCCACCACCTCGACGAACTCTACCTTGACCCTAATCATCATCATCATCATCATCCACCTCCTCAAGAGCTAGAATAGGCTCTCCTGGCCCTGTAAGTTGTGGGAACCTGTGTGTCATAAAATACTAAGCATACTCAGTAGTCATGCCTGCATTAGCTACGTCCGCCTGCATGTTCCATACACAAAAGGGCAAGGAGTAGAACTCAACCCGGGCTATGGCAAAATCCAGTGTCGGCCCCTAATCTATCCTCTCCTTGTGTACCCTAGCGTACATGACCATCCCTTGCAGCATAGGCTGCACACGACCAAACTGCCGGTATACCCGAGGAATAATAAACCACTCTACAACATAGGGGTGCGACCCAAAAGAAACTTGCTCAAAAACAAATATGGCACCTCAAATCCATCCTCAGGCCAATGCTCACATAGTCGATACAACCTCCACACCACTGTATCCATATCATCTAAGGCCCGTCTCCAATACTCCAACTTCCTGAGCATCGAATGGGAAGCAACCTGGCTATACATCATCACATAGGGTGCTCCTACTAGTCTGAATCTCTCCCCAATCGTACAAGTCACTGCTATATGCTCCCATGCCCAAATCTATAGAAGGGTGCACCCAAAAGCTAAATTGGTCGCATCATCATAGACAACCTGATGGATCTCATGATATAAGTGAGCGAGCAAACATATATCCCAAGCATATCGTGTGCACAGCTGCACCATTTGCTGTAGAACTTGACCCCATCCAACTGACAACCCATGAGACCTCCTGTTAGGAATCAGGAAGCTACCGATCAAGCCTGCCAATATTGAAGGGAGTGGGGCATAACTATCTACCATGTCCTGCCAAGCCACTTAGTAACCTGCAATATGCGGATCGCCGAACACCTCCTGCAGATCATCTATCTCGCCAACCTCTTCCACGTCATACAAGACCAACTCTCCTGTAATCAGAATCTGATAGATGTCCTCGGGTGTCACTATAATCTCACCTATTTGTAACTGAAAAGTATAATGCTCGTTGTGCCATCTCTCGGCCAGTGCGGTGTGTAGTGCCTTATTCTTCTGATAGGGCGGCATGTGTAATAAGTGAATGAGACTGCAGGCCTCTATAAGTACTAAATCATCGACAATCAAACAATCTCTCATAGAAAAGGTCTTCGGGTATTTCTCTTGAAGCATGAGAACCCCTCAATGGACCTATATCAACACATGGGTGCCACACTATCAGTTACATGTATTCTAATCAATCGAGAAATAAAAAATCAATCAAACAGGGGCACCTATCAAGTAAAGATCATCCTATTAGCATCAAGTACCAACATCAAGTTTTGCATCAGATCAAACATCATATTGGAAACCAAAGAATAACTCATATCGACAAAACAACAAGACTCATATCGCAAACCAATTAATCAAGTCCCATATCAAAATCAAAACCACATCAAAAATCAAGAATACCGAAATCAATACTATATCAACATCAAGACCTATATCAAAATCAGTGACTTAAGGACACATATCTCGCATCCTTTTGACCAACCTAGACCCATATCGAGAGCCATATCGATAATTTGAGACCCATATCGACAACTTGACTCATATTGAATTGTGACCCATATCAAAATCGAACCATATCAACAACTTGACCCATATCGACCAAGGACCCATATTGAATTTGACCCATATTCAGACCCATACCGAATCATACCTATATCAAACATGATCCATATGGAGACCTATATCAAGATCCATATTGAGCCCCATATCGAGAAGCATATTGACAAGACCCATATCGAATGAATCATATCAAACAAACTCATACTGACTAGACAACATCAACAATCAATTAATGATAAAAATCAATGCAATCGATTCAACTGACACATTGACAGGGTGCAAAACTTCCTAACAAACTCAAAAATCTAAATTGCACATGTCTAAATTAATCGTAACATAAAAAAACAGCGCATTGTGTCATATGCACTAAAACAGTCATCCTATGCGCAATTTCATATGCGCTAACACTTTTATCAAATGCGCCATTTCCAAAAACATATGCGCTAAACTAAGATACATATGCGCAACGACCATAAACATATGCGCTAAAAATTTCATCATATGCACTACAATAAACTTCAAATGCGCTAAAATCCTAATCATATGCTCTAAAACATTAATCATATGCACGAAAAGAAAATTCGAATGCATGAAAAGAAAAATCAAATACGCTAAAAAATTCAAAAAAAAAAAAAATGGCGAAAAAACAAACCCTAGAGCTAAAAATTTGAAAAATATACCAAAATCGACTAAAATCTAAGCTAAAAATTCACAAGAAGGGTTAGAAAATCAAACTCATCGGTGGGCCATACTCTGGTGGCCTTTGAAATTGCCGAACTCGTTCAAAACAATGAAGATGGTAAGGGGGTGCCATTTCTCCTCTCCACTTCAGAGCTCCAATTCTCAATTGCAAGTGTGCAAATGAGGTGAAAATGGACCCTTGGAGGCTTATATATGACTGTGATGCCTCGGTGGACATGTGGGGCATGTATGCGCTATCCTCACATAGTCCTAACCCCATTTTTACCTATCACTTTTAATAAAATCTATCGGGCGATAAATTTTAAAAATCCCCAAAATAAAAAAATTTTAAAATCCAAAAAAATTTTTTTTTAAAAAAATCCAAAAAAAAAAAAAATTTATTAAAAAAAATCGAAAATCTAAAAATTCAAAAATCGTTGCGCTTCGCGTCGCTCTCTCAAAAACTACAATTTTTATCACTTTATTGCTCGAGGGGGCATATCATCATTATCATATCGAATCTCCATATCAGTCTCATATCAACTTCATATCGACCAATCAAATCACATCAGTGTATCATATCGAAATCAATTTTTCATATCTAGGGAATCATATCGACAATTTTGGCGACAACATCATATCGAAAAATTTTGACAACAAATTGAGCGTTTTTCTTTGAATCAACATGTGGTCACATGTTGACACAAAGACGGGCAAAATGTAGACACCTAAAAGTTGCAAAATGAATTAAGTGAATTTTATTCATTTAATTATCCCTAATTCTTCCAATTATATCCCTATTCTTCTAATTGACCTTTTAATCAAATTAAATATTTGATTAAATCTCTGTCTTCTAGCCTAATCTATTGATTAAGTACACTTAGCCATTTGATTGAATAAATCTTATTTATTTGATTAAAATCCCCTTTTCCCCTTTTTGATTAAATTTACATTTAATTAAAAAATCCCTTTGCATTTAAATAAATCAAAATTTATTTGTAAATCCCCCCACTTGCAAAATCCTACAAATGCAAGTTGCATCCCTTTTGGCTAAATTAAATCATTTTAATTTAACTAAAAATTATATTTTCCCTCACCCACTTGCAAAATCCCGCATCTCCCACTTGCACCCTAATTTCTTCTATAAACCCTCTAATCCACCTTGATCATGCCTAATCCATCTAATCATGTCTCATCCCTAAATTTAGGGGAGTCATTTCCCTAAAAAATGGGGAAAGTCTTTAAAATGTGTGGAAGACTCTACCTTCTTCAACAAGTTAACTTGTCGAGTCTTCCAAACATGTAAGGCTCTTACAAAACCACTAAAGGTTTTCCTCTTTGGTCAAGTTAACCTTCCAAAGCCTTCCCAAGAACATTTAACGCCCTTACAAGCTCACACCCCTTAGCTATGATGGTTGTCCCTTTAACCATTTTCCCATGTTGCACAGGAGTTTGCCTCTTGGGTAATGATATTATCCAATGTCCTAACCTCTAGAGGTTATCCCTAATGCTTGCTTAACATCCTCTCAAGCCATCTCAAGGTGACATTTGTCAACTTGGGATTGGATTGAATCCCTCTCATGGATTGATAACTTTCAATCCTAGCCCTCGTTGAGATTACTCAATCTCAACCATCCATTTCTCTATTTTGCCTATAAATAGAGCCCATTCCTTCTTCAAATCATCTAATCCTCTTATGCATCCAAATTATAGTCATTTTGCAGGTCAAGGATCTCATCTTGTCATCTTCAAGAATTAGCATTATAACACTTAGCATTTGCATCTGTTAATCCTATGAGGATCCAGTTAATACTGAGAGGGGGGGGGAGGGGGTGGGGGGTTAATCAATATTAAGATAAATTTAAACTTTAACTTAAAATTAAACTTATTTCAAATTTGAAACCATTTAACAAATATCTCGACTTCTGTAATCAAATCTAATAACCTCTTTATCAAATTTGCTTAGCACATTAATCAAATCATTTACCAATATTTTCACCACCAAAGTAATCTTATAAACTTGATCAATTACCAACTCATTAACCTTATCAATAAGATAAAAATGCTCTCTCAAACAACTTCTTATTAGTATCAGTAACCTCTAATAAACTTCTGATAAAACATCATAACCGATGTCTCAGAAATAATGCATGAAATGAAATATAAACAAGAACATCACATGAAAAACATTCCACACATGAACACCATAAGTTTTTAACGTGGAAACCCAAATAGGGAAAAAAAAATGGTTGGAGTTGGCACCCACAAATATTTGTACTCTTTTTAAGTACACCATGTTAGGAGCTTACAATACGCTCGGTTAAGAGTAGACCCTGTTAGGAGTCACCCGATTAGGGGATTTGCCTTGTAGATTGGTTAGGAGATTGATGATCTATTAGGATCAACCTCTTGAGAGAATTTAACACTCTTTTGAGTGCTATCCTGTTAGGGGACTTAAATGTTTAAGGCCTATTATAACCTACCTGGTCAAGGGATTTAACCTGCTGCAACTATTAGGGAACAACAATAAGAAAATGATTTGTTTACTTTGCACTTCCCTACTTGCTTGATTAGATCCAGTTATACACAACACTTTGCAACTCTTGGGCAGATCTCACACTTCTCTTGGATGACTTAACACATTCTCTAAGACCACCAACACGATAAACATCAACTGTGTCAACCTAAATAGCCATCTCAACTAGGTCAGCCACAAAACCTAATTACATCATGAAATTACAATTAAATAATAAAAGATCACCATAGATCGCTATCCAGATCATTACAACAAATTGCAATGCAATATCAACCGTTGGTTGATCTTAACCCATCATGAAAATCCGATTTGTATCCTCAAAACACTATACTAAGCATTTCGTTGATTCCTAAGAAAATCTTCCTTGAATCACGCCAAAACATCTATTAAATCTTTGACGCAGGTTGTGTCGTGTTACCAACTTCATGTAGACTCACTGTTGATCACTGTCATAACAGAAATCATTATCGGTTTGATGATTTCTTCACCGGTCCTTAAACCCTACTAAAACCTTAGAAAAACTTCATCAGAAATTTGAAACATGCCTTCCGGTAATCATCACAAATTCTGGTTCTGGTCATATACTTCTTTCCATGATACAAGTTCACCATCCAAACCGCCAATCACCAATCATCGCCGATCGACTGATCCAATCAAAACAATTCTGCTTTACCTGTTAAAGTCCTATTTCATCGACTTTAGTTCAATGCTGGTAAAGCCTGTCTTCTAGTAAACCAAATCATGTAGATGACAAAACAAAAAATCAGGAACATCAGTTGCTAGCAATGACAACACAAATAACTGATCATGTCATCTATTCATAGAATCTCAATCTCTTCATCACAAATAGACTTCCATCCTTTACCGGTGCAGTCAACCAACTTCAAATGCATCACCTAATTTGCATCAGTTATGCCAAATGCCAACAATCTCCCCCTTTGGCATTGATGGAAACACTAATCAAATATACAATCAGAATAACATCATCTGTAACTTGCTTGCTGATATCACATCTCTGATCACATCTCCTTTTGTCATCTCCCCCTTAACCAATGCTTCACTCAGTCTGATCTTCAACTTCTCACATGTCTACCACATCTAATTTCTATTCATTTCTTCTCCCCCTTTGACAACAATGCCAAAGATGTAAATGCATCACTTGTTTTTAATTTTGCTCCTGCCTCTTCCATCATCTCTGCTACATAAATCAGAAAAATTATAACAGAGCATTAAATTAGAACTTTACATCAGATTCACTCCCTGAAGGAGTAGCCTGTACCTTATCAATCCTTAGTGAAAAATAAACATGAAGTCCACAAGATTGATGGATCTCCATCATTTTAGTTCTTTTGATGTAGGGATCTAACCCCTAGTTTACCTCTAAGAAACTTAAAGGTATCCTTCGGTAAGGGCTTAGTAAAGATATCAGCTAACTGATCTTTACTCTTCACATATTCCATCTTCACCTCCTTATCTTTAACTCTTTCCCTTATGAAGTGATGCTTCAATTCAATGTGCTTGGTTCTAGCATGAAGTACAAGATTCTTAGAAATGTTGATTGCACTTGTATTATCACAATAGATAGTCACTAGTTCTGACATATCTATCTTGAATCCTTTTAGCACATGTCTCATCCATATTGCCTGCATGCAATTCATGGATGCAACTACATACTCAGCTTCAACTGTAGATTGAGAAACACATGTTTGTTTCTTGCTCGTCCATGCCACTAATCTTCCTCTAAGTAGAAAAGCTCCACCGGTTGTGCTTTTTCGATCATCCACATTACCTGCCCAACCAACATCAGTAAAGACATCCAAAGTAAAATCACCTTTATAGGGATACCATAAACCATAGTCTACTATGCCTTTAAGATATCAAAAAATTCTCTTCACAGTCACCATGTGACTTTCTTTAGGCTCCTTTTGAAATCAACCACTAATCCAACATCATGAGCAATGTTTGGTTTGCCATGGACAACATAGTGTAGCTTGCCAATCATAGATCTGTACTCTTTTTCACTAACAATAGGGGAATCATCTTCCTTTGACAACTTGCAACCAGTCACCATCGGTGTCCTTACGGGTTTGCAGTCTTCCATACCGAAAGTCTTCAACACCTCTTTGATATACTTGGTCTGACAAATAAAGATACCACCATCCATTTGTTGAGCCTGTAAGCCAATAAAGAACTTAATTTCACCGATTAGAGACATTTCAAATTCCTTTTTCATTATATCAGCAAATTCCATACACATATCATCATTGCCACCAAAAATTATGTCATCAACAAAGACTTCTGCTATCAACATCTTGTCTCCACCAGTCTTCAAATAAATGTTGTTGTCCTCACTAGTACGTTGGAATCCAATCTTGATCAAATGTGCATGTAATCTCTTATACCATGCTCTTGGTGCCTGCTTAAGAACATACAAAGCTTTGTGCAATTTACACACCATGTCTTTATCATCAATCAAGGAAAATCCATCCGGTTGTTCAATGTATACTTCTTCTTTTAGAATCCCATTTAGAAAGATTGACTTGACATCCATTTGGTGGACTTTGAATCCCTTATGTGCAACAAATTCCAGTAGCATCCTTACACCTTCTAATCTAGCAACAAGTGAAAATGTTTCACCATAATCCTATTGGGATCCAAGAATACTGAGAGGGGGGGTGAATCAATGTTCTGGCGGAATGAACAATTTTTAACTTTCTAGACCATGCATATATATACCAGTAAAAAAATAAACATATAACAAGAAGAAAATAAACCATCCACATAAATGAACACCATAACACACAAAATTTATACGTAGAAAACCTCAATGAGGAAAAACCATGGTAGGATTTGTGGCCCACAATATCAGTTCACTGGCCATATGAAAAGATATTACATATAATAGGGGCCTACACTTGCAGGAAGACACACTGCCTAGAGCATACTGCTCATCACTAAAGAGCCTCACTATCTACAAGCTTTCTGCCAAAGTAAATTACTAAAAATGAACTCAAGAATGCATCTGCTATGCCAAATAGAGTTCTGGTTCTGGTTCTGCTCTATACCAGTTCATAAACTCTGAAATGCTACTGGTATCTCTTTTCCTCTAGGAATGCTTTCCAAGTTATCTACAAATCATTGCATGATATAGCATTCACATACAAATGATCTCCTTACATATATTTTGCATCATACAGTTCTACTATATTCTCCTATATCCACACATTTCATCCTTTTCATCACTTACAAAAATAACCTAGCAGACTGACCTATGTACCTATTACAAATGATATGCCTTATGTCGGCTTACAATACATTTACAAAAGATATTCAATGTCGGCCTTGACAATAATAATTACAAAATGATTTAAGTAAGTTCTCCTTGATGTCGGCTTCCAAAGAAGTATTGATGTCGGTGTCGATGCTGGTGCCGATGTAGCCCTGAATGCTCCAAAGTCGGTATCTGCCGGTATATGCTTCCTAGTACCAATTTATGACTTCCATCATATCTTGTTGCCATCAATGACAACAAAATGAATCCAATGAGTGTCAATTGCCATCAAATCCTCTCCTTCCTCTTGAGCATACCATTTGCAGACTAACCTTTCCTTGTTTCTTACAATCCTTCCTTCTTCATCCAATTTATTCCTAAAGACCCATTTGGTTCCAATTACATTCTTATACTCCAGTCTAGGAACAAGTGACCATGTCCGATTCTTCTCAATTTGATCTAATTCTTCATTCATAGCCTTAACCCAATCATCATCCTTTAGTGCTTCCTTAACTGTCTTGGGTTCAATTGTAGATATCAAACATGAGTTCTCTCTGATCTTTCTCTTGGTTTGCACACTTGCATTCTTATCACCAATTATCTGCTCCTGTGAATGATTCAATCTGACATATCTAGGTATTGCCTGTGTTGATTCTGCATCTTCTGCATCTTCTTCATCTGGTTCTTCATCTTCTTCCTAACTGTCATCGCTCACTAGTTGAGCACCTATTTCTGCATTTGTCGGTTCTTCATTATTCTTTGCTTCCAGTTCAATGATCACAAACTTTTCCTCATTATCATCATTTTTAGGTTCAAATCTGCTTGTACCTTCAGAATTATCACATAAATCATCAACTTTTACATTAGCACTTTCAACAATTTTCTTAGTTCTCTTATTGTGACATTTATGTGCTTTACTCTCAGAAGAGTAACCAAGAAAAATTCCCTCATCAAATTTTGCATCAAACTTCTCAGTGTAGTTATCTCTCTTAATAAACCATTGACTTCCAAATATTTTTTAATAACTAACACAAAGGTTTTCCATACCATAGCTCATAGGGTGTCTTATTGTTACCTCTTTTTACCAGTACCCGGTTTAAAGTGTATATAGCAGTTTTGACCGCTTCTCTCCAAAACATTTTGGATACATTACCTTGTGATAACACAGTTCTTGCAGCTTCAACTATTGTTTAGTTCATCCTTTAGGCTATGTCATTTTGTTGTGGTGTCCTCGGAGCTGACATCCGTCTCTTTATACCTCGTTCATCACAATACTTAACAAATTCATCATATGTGAATTCACCTCCTCGGTCTGATCTTAAACACTTCAAGTTCTTACCAGTTTCATTCTCAACCAGAGCTTTAAATGATTTAAATTTATTAAATGCTTCTGATTTCTCTCTAAAAAATGTTACCCACATCATTTTAGAATAGTCATCGATGAAGATCATGAAATACCTATCATCGTAATAACTCTTTGTTCTCATAGGGCCACATAGATCAATATGTACCAAATCTAAAACATTCTAAAAAATACCATTCTTGCTCTTGAAAGAAATAGAGGTCATCTTACCAATTTGACAATCTTTTCATATCACACTATCTAATTTGACAAGTTGGGGTAATCCTCTTACAACACTTGACTTATTTGTCTTAATCAAGTTATCAAAATTAACATGACAACATATTCCATAAACAACTGTCTTCCTTTCTTGCAACCAGACAATTATTAGCATTACTATTCAAATGGAATAAGTTACCTCTAGCTTGCTTCTCGGTAGAAATCAGTTCACCATTACCTCCAAGAATTCTATAGACTCCACTCTTAAACCGAAGAAAATAACCTTTATCATTGAGCTTACCAACATTAAAATATTATGTTTAAGACCATCAACCCAAAATACATCATCAACATTACTCTTTCCATTTAGAAATACTGAACCTTTACCTTTCACCATGCAAGGAGAGTTGTTTCCAAATCTAACAACACCTCCATCAAATTCATTAAGGGTTATGAACTTACTTTTGTCTCCGATCATGTGGTGTGAGCAACCACTATCTATAATCCATTCATCACTATTCTCCATATGAGATACTAGTGCCTTTTTATCAAACAGTTCCTCCTTCACAGCTACAAACACAGTTTCTTCATTGTCATCTTCTTCTTTTGACTCCTCATTGACCACACCTTCATCTACTGCAACATAACAATGTTTCTTACCCTTTCCTTTGAATCTTCTAAACTTTTCTTTCTTATCAGTGCTAGGGCAGTTAGCAACAATATGACCAATTTTATTACAAGAGAAACACTTCAAAGGTAGCTTTCCTTTATACTTACCAGTGCCTCTTGGAAATCTCTTTGCTAACAATGCCTCAAGTTCCTTCACTTGATCTTCATTGTCATCATTTCCCCAGTTGCTTCCACGACTTGTCCTGCACTCATGATTTTGGCATATATCTTTTCCTTTTCTAGCAGATGAACCAGTAACAAAAGCTCTAAAGGCAAATTCAGTAGATTTTGTCACACTATTGTCAAAACTATTTAACTCAAAAGCTGTAAGCTTACCAATTAATGAATCAATAATTACCTTATCCTTTGAAATAGATCTAAGTTCTTGGATTGTCGATACTCTTATAGCATATTGAGGTTGAAGAGTTCTGAGCATTTTACTTACTATTGTATCATCTTTTATTTTGCCTCCAACACTCTTTATGCCACCAACAACTTCTCTGATTCTCTAATTATACTATCCAATATTGTCTCCTTCAAGCATTCTCATGTCATCAAACTTTCCTCTCAAGCTTTCCTCTTTTGCTCTTTGAACATGCTCATCTCCTCCATAGATTATCTCTAACTTTTCCCAAACCTCACCTGCAGTTTCCAATCCTTGAACATCAATATATTCTGAATCAGATAAAGTACTTACAATAGCTTCTAGGGCTTGCATGTTATCTTGTTGTTCTCTGAGTTCATCTAGTGTCAAGGGAGTAGTAGTAGGAGCAACATATGTTGTTTTAACTTGCTTCCAATATTGTGCACCAAGACCTTTGATGTAGATCTTCATTCTGTCTTTCCAGATCTTGTAGTTATCCTTATTGAACTTTGGACCCTCTTTCTTCATCATCTTGAATTCCTCAAAATCTTTTCCTCAAGCGGTTAGGCTTTCTGCACACAGAGGACCAAAGCTTTGATACCAATTATTAATCCTATGAGGATCTGGTTAATACTGTGAGGGGGGATGAATCAATATTAAGATCAATTCAAAATTTAACTTAAAATCAAACTTATTTCAAATCTGAAACCATTTAACAAATATCTCAACTTCTGTAACCAGATCTAATAACCTCTTTATCAAATTTTCTTAACACATTAATCAAATCATTTACCAATATTTTCACCACCAAAGTAATCATGTAAACTTGATCAATTACCAACTCATTAACCTTATCAATAAGATCAAAATACTTTCTCAAACAACTTCTTATCAGTACCGGTAACCTTTGATAAACTTATGATAAAACATCATAACCGGTGTCTCAGAAATAATGCATGAAATGAAATATAAACAAGAACATCACATGAAAAACATTCCACATATGAACACCATAAGTTTTTGACGTGGAAACCTAAAGAGGGAAAAAACCATGGTGGGAGCTGGCACCCACAAATATTTGTACTCTTTTGAAGTACGCCCTGTTAGGAGCTTACAATACACTCGGTTAAGAGAAGAACCTATTAGGGGATTTGCCTTGCAGCCTAGTTAGGAGCTTGATGATATGTTAGGATGAACCTTGTGAGAGGATTTAACACTTTTTTGAGAGCTGCCCTATTAGGGAACAACACTAAGAAAATGATCTGTTTACTTTGCACTTCTCTGCTTGCTTGATCAGATCCAATTATACACAACACTCTGCAACTCTCAGGCAGATCTCATACTTCTCTTGGACGACTTAACACATTCTCTAAGATCACCGACACAATAAACATCAACTGTGTCAACCTAAATAGCCATCTCAACTAGGCCGGCCACAAAACCTAATTACATCATGAATTTACAATTAGATCACAAAAGATCACCATAGATCGCTATCAAGATCATTACAATAAATTACAATGCAATATCAATCGTTGGTTGATCTTAACTCATCATGAAAATCCGATTTGTATCCTCAAAACACTCTACTAAGCATTTCGCTGATTCCCAAGAAAATCTTCCTTGAATCGCGCCAAAACATCTATTAAATCTTTCACACGGGTTGTTTCGTGTTACCAACTTCATGTAGACTCGTTGTCGATCACTATCATAACATAAATCATTGCACTTTTGATGATTTCTTTACCGGTCCTTAAACCCTACTAAAACCTTAGCAAAACTTCATCAAAAATTTGAAACAGGCCTTCCAGTAATCATCACAAGTTCTGGTTCTGGTCATATACTTCTTTTCTTTATACAAGTTCACCATCCAAACCGCAAATCACTAATCATCCATGATCGACTGATCCAATCAAAACAATTCTACTTTACCGGTTAAAGTCCTATTTCATCGACTTTAGTTCATTGCTAGTAAACCCCGTCTTCTGGTAAACCAAATCACGTAGATGACACAACAAAACATTAGGAACATCAGTTTCCAACAATGACAACACAAATAACTGATCATGTCATCTATTCAGAGAATCTCAATCTCTTCATCACAAATAGACTTCTATCCTTTACAGGTGCAGTCCTCCAACTTCAACTGCAACACCTGATCTGCATCAATTATGCCAAATGCCAACATCATCATGCTTTAGGTCATTTTAGTTAGCTTAATTTCATATCAATTACTTAGTTTTCATATTCAACTAGCTTATTTAGTTCATCTTAACCTTTAATTTGGAATTAACATAGCTTCATCTCATCTTCATCATCTTGATCATATCTAGTTTTGCATCTTGCATCCTTAGTTTTCATCCATCATCTCACCATTCGCTAGGATCTTAGTTGCATCCATTTTGGTCCTAGAATCATCATTAAAATCTTGTTCTCTAGGTTGTCATCCAAGAAATCAAGTGCTCTTCCAAGTGAGGGCCACCTTGAATCTTGAAGATATTTAGGGATAGAGGAGCATGAAATGATTTTGAGAGTTTTTGGTTCACTAACCTGCTTTGTGACTCCTAACTCTAATGCAATGTTTCATGTTTATGTTCGAGATGTTTTCCCCTCTTGCAGGCTGATACCACATTTCTGGCATACACTCGTGTATAAGCAGTTCTTGTTTTGTTAATAATAAGAATATAAATTAGTGGAAATATTGCATCAATTTTCAAGCCATAGATTGTGTGCAACTATTGAAAAATACTTGGCATTGTTTAGAATGTATTGTCATTGAGCCAATTTTTCAGATTCTTTCAATAATTGCAAATTTTGTGTGGAGGTGGATATTAAAAAATGATTCTCATCATTACTACCATGAAAAAGGAACTTTCCCTCTCTATTAGTAATTGTATATTCAACTAGTAAGGTAAGATCTATCAATGTTTGAGGATTTGGTGGCGGTGCTTCAGACCTTAATCTTTTTCTTTGAATTGTTCTAGACAATGCACTAGTTGACAGTAATGCTCTCATGATGGGTAATGATATATTAAAACATGAAGGAAAAATTATATTTCTTGTAGAATCTTGAGTCGAGCACACCATGTCTTTCATTTCATTCAATTTGCATTTGGTAATGATCATCTCAGGTTTTAGAGCATGATTATGTTCTATACTGCACTTATCATATCACTATATTCTATTTTTGCCACAGTATGGCACCAACTTGAACATTTATTTGTAAAATGATCCATACAATGCCAAATCATTTTATTTGTGCTTCGTCGATGAAACTAATATGTGTACCTGTTTAAAACACGTAATTTCTTGTCTTTTTGACTTATTAAAAACTGAAGAGGCATTGTGACCATTATTTCAATAAAAAATAGCACACACTTATTGATTAAAGACTTCATTGACACTAATTAATAGCACACACTTACTAAATGTGAACGATTATCATGTGTTGGCTCTCCTTTTCACCATGGGTTGTTCTGGATCCAAGGTAATTTAATGTAGGGCTATTGTGAAGATGAGATATTATTACCCTAGGATGTTTTGTCGTTGGGTTATTGTATCATGGGTTATTTTGGTTGGGTTGTTTTGATGGGATATCATGCATATTTATAGAAGATTAGTTACACTGACAATTACTATTATAACATTAATCTTAATCATAAATTATAAAAAATAATTTAATATGTAGTTTTTTCCAAGGTACAATACAACTCCAACAATTGAAAAAATACCAAGTCCAATAATATTGAAACATCACATATTATTCAAATACTATTTAAATGCATGCATAATTTGTGGTATTCTATACAACACAATATACACTAGGTCTTTGATCTATCGGTCATACTTCTTGCTATATAATGAGTTTTGGTACCACCATTGTCTAACAAATATTGTTTTAGTCTCAGTTAAGGCAACTCTTCCTAGTCCCGATTTAGCTCCTTTAGCATCAAATTAGTCTCCATTTTGCATGAATGAGCTTCCAACCTTGAAAAGTACTTTACCGATTATGTAGAAGCCTAAAAGCCTTCATTAAGATAAACTTCTAGTCTCTAGATTACTTATAGGTTGACCTAGTCACATGTCATATCCTTGAGGGTTGTATAAATGTAGATTATGCTATTCCACATAGTAACAAATTCAATCCAATTTTATTCTCATATTATAAAGTATTCTTTTTTGTTTCTCTTAATGTCATACTAACCTTCTATATTTTTGTTTGTGAAGTTTATTTTTATATATCAATGAACCCATACCAATAATCTTGACTGTAACTTTATTATATCAACATATAATGATTCTTATAAACATACATAGAAGACTAATATAGATGTGTAATTTTTAACAATGATTAATAATAAGATATTATTTTAAAATTTATGCATTTAATTTTTTACACAATTTAAATGTTTTTTTGGCTTATATTGATTAATGAGATTTTTTCATTTATTTGTAAGAAGAGAAATGAAGAAATATTCCAAGGTCAAAGAAGGTGCCTTACTGAGTTCAAAAGTGAATTCACCTTCTTTAATATTGCTTTGTAGGTTTCAACAATGATGGAGATTACAAAGGATAGGTTTATGATACTACTCAAAGGACTCACAATTGTGTACAAAACTAAGATCAAGAGTGTCCATTTATTTCCATAGGGAAGAGACAAACTTAATGAAGATGCACTAACACTATTGAAGGAGTATATGGACAAGTATAACAACATTAAGCTTCCTGATGTGGACAAACCCAAAACTAAAACAGGAGACAAAACTTACTATCAACCCTTGGTGAAGGATGTGGATCCAAAGGATATGATAGATCCTCCAATTGACACTTATGACTATGACTATAGTGACACTAGTAACAATGTAAAGGGTTGTTGGAAGTAAATATGTGGTAGCTTGTTTCTTTTTGTCTCCATTACTATGACTAGTAGTTCTAATAGTTTGTAGTTACTATAAGATGTTTTATATATTTTGGACTGATGTAACATAACTCCTTATAATGTATCTTTGTTTTGTACTCTATACTTAATATGCAATTTCTTTTTTGTATGGAGATCACTATAACCTTACTCTATCAACACATAATGACTCTTATAAACATTCATAGAAAATTAATATAGATATGTAATTTTTAAAATTGATTAATAAGATATTAATTTAATATTTGTGTATCAAAATTTTGACATAATCTAAAGGAGACACCAAAGTCTTGGTACTAATACCTATATAAAAAATATTTTATATTTATGTTAAGGAATTTCAAACCTGCCTACCTAATCTTTTGACCTTCTCAAATTTACAAGAGATTTTATAACGCAAAAAAATAAAAAATATTAATATCAAATTTCATATCAGAATTTATTTTTTATTTTTTATTTTTAAAGCGAATAAAGGTTTATGGAAGATGGGCCACAATAGATTAGAGAACCCTACTTTTAATACAACTAATCTTAAAAATTTCTAATCCAAATGAAAGTTTTGGAATACCGAAGAACTTTTACTGTAACAAATCTTTCATTCGCATTTGAAAATTAAAATTGTCACTTTTGCTACAATCCAGCTCGTGAGTACCGTGCAAATAATACTCTTGTCAGATTCTCTCTGTCTTCAGTGTCATGTAATGATCAGTCATTCTCCTTAAATTCCTTCACACCAAAACCACCTTGTTCATTTATCACTTATTTATTAATTGAACGCTATTAATAAAGTACACACACCGCAAATCTCAAACTGCAAGTGCAACATAGTTATGTTCAGGTTTTGTGCTAATTAATGCACGCATTTAGCTTCCTACTTCACTGGACTGGAAGATGGCATCAACTACATTTATGCTGAAATGCTTACTCTTCATATGGGTATCTGTGCATCTAAGCCCAGTAGTAGCAGGAGGCCTAGGCTTGGGTGTGAACTGGGGGACACAGTCATCCCACAGACTGTCACCTTCCATTGTTGTCAATGTTCTGCAGGCGAACAACATTACCAAAGTGAAGCTATTTGATGCAGATCCCCTAGTCTTAGAAGCTCTCACAGGTACCCACATAAATGTCATGTTGGGTGTGCCAAACCAGATGCTGAAAACTTTAAGCAAGTCCCGAGCAGCTGCAAGGAGTTGGGTTCATGATAATGTCACCAGATATGCCTTCAAGGGTGGTGTTGATATCAGGTATGGACATTACCATTAATCTCTTTTCAGTTTTCACCCATTTGGTTTTACAAGTTTTAGTTGATATTAGAATGGTAGTTGGAACTAGGTGGTAGTCAAGTTCCAAGCGTTTTAGGTTTTTTCCCGTCCTTTAAAATGCCCCACTGTACTGATTAGGGTCTTAGCTTGTCTTGTTATATGACCATTATAGTCCATATTAGTTGTCAGAGACTCTGAGATTGTTTCATGACAGTTTGGTTTTAGTCACCTATTTAGGCGAAAAGGGTCATATCAAAAAATGGCCCAAGCCATAAAAATATAAATCGGCATACATTGTCTACCAAATAGTTTCCACTAGCAGGCCATAATACTATGTGATGAGAATTACTCTGGTAGTAATACCCCCTGCTGTAAATATCATACCCATTCTACATTTCTCCGTTTCAACATTGTGCTGTTCACTTGAGTCTTTTGCAACTGAATGTACCATTGTACATGGAGATTTTCATTCGCATATCTAGTTCTTGGGCACATCTTTGTGAATCTATATTGTCTATGACTCTAT
This sequence comes from Cryptomeria japonica, assembly GCF_030272615.1. Classification (NCBI taxonomy): domain Eukaryota; kingdom Viridiplantae; phylum Streptophyta; class Pinopsida; order Cupressales; family Cupressaceae; genus Cryptomeria; species Cryptomeria japonica. Next base: position 667,692,482 of record NC_081411.1, on the reverse strand, counting down.
ACGAATAAGGAGTGTTGAATATCAGTTGGCAGCTTTCATCGTTCCCTGCATTTTTTCTTTGTTTCTTCTGAGTATTGTTTGATGTTCATATGAACATTACTTAGGTTGAATGTTATCGTATAATTTGAAAGGAACCAGCCCTTAGCCTCTGTTATTCTGTAACAGTTAAGCTAGTGGTTCTAAGCTCGGGTCAATTTAATATTTGCATAAGGATTATTAAGGCCTCTTTAATTAAGTGGGATTTGATACATTTTGATTGGAAATGCTGATAACTTAAGCATTTGACAGTGTCAAATGCTCAAGTTACTTAGTTTCAATGTTAGGCACAGTAGTTCTAAGGTCAAGTTGATTTAATATCTGTAAATGTCCATTCCTCTGCATCATGATTATTGCATGAACATTGCAAAGCAGATCAATGAGCATCTTTTTGCAATTGCATCAATTATTACTTATTAGTGGTTTATGTAATGGAAAGTGTGGGGGTGTGTCAAAGCAAGGAAGCTGGAAAGTGGTTGAAAGGATGGCAAACAGTGGAAACGTTGTTATGCAACTACCTGTATAATCTTCTCCCAGCCTTTGAAAGGGTCTGCAAATCGTTAATATATTCTTGTGCAAGGCCTTAATGGTTATTGAAAATATGTTGCAAATTGTATGTTATCTCTTCAAAGGTCTGTTTTACTACACGTTGGGGTTATATATGAAGATTGTTGATGAACTTTGAGCCTTCACTGGTTTCTTTATTTTTTACCATTCAGTTGTCAAAATGAACTCTACTATTCACACCAATTAATTTGAGAAAGATGATTTTTCTGAGTTTCCTGGATTGCTTTTTGGCTTTTATTCTGCATGATGATTACCATTCCTTCACTTCCAACCTATGTTACCCCAAGTTTCCGGGATGGGGACGGCAGGGGATGGGGGTACGCGTTTCCGGGACGGTGATTTTTTTTGCCAATTTTGGGGACGGCAAAGGGGACGGCAAAGGTGACGGCAAAGGGGACGGCTATATAAAAATAGAAAAAATTAAAATATACAGGGAAATTTAAAATATTCATATGAAAACAAGGATAAAGCATGCACATATACATTATAGAACCTTAACATATAAGAACTAGTATAGTTCTTATGCCAAATTTGTGTTAAATTGAGAGTCAAAGTCAAATTGCTTATAGAATTCACTGTCAAAATTCACTGTCAATATGCAGAATTTATGGGGACGTCCCCTAGGAGTCCCCTGTCCCCGGGACGGAGACGCCTGAAAAAAATACCGGGGACGCGCCCGCGGGTAACATAGCTTCCAACAAAACCCAAAAATTACCCATCATAAAAAGGAAGCTGAACCTCTCAATCATGAAGGGGAATCACTTGTTTGATATGGTTTCCCATATCTGTTGCATGTTTTGCCGTTGTCCTTTGCACCCCAATCAGCAATATCAACAAAGGCTGGATGAAATTATGTGCTAACAATATATTGACTCTACTAGGGGTTATGGTGCCTTGAATGTTTGCTCTCCCAACAAACAGTAGTGGAATCTCCTTGGCCTTCTTCCTACTATGAACAGGTTTTGCATTTATACCATGAAGTGATTGGTCTGATTAAAAATGTTATCACTGCTGATAACAAGAAGAAAAAGGTGGAAGATTTCTGTGCCAGATTGAAGATGACTATATGCAGTTGCATATCAAGATCAGGGGAAGCTATCATCTTACTAATGGCAATAAGAAGCAGAAATCATGTGTTTGAAGCATAGTTCCATAGAGTCTTGGAATGAGGAGATGATCATGGGCCTAAGTTTGGGGGTGGTGGGGCCTTGTCAATTGGTGGGGGTTTGTGGGTGGAGCTTCCAATGGGGTCAAGGGGCATCACCCTTGGAGTATTCTCTCATGGTATAGGGCAGGGTCGAGGGAAGTTTCACAAATGTATGCTTTTTCATACACGAGTTTCTAGAAACTCCTTACAACAGTCAACAAAAAACTCACAAACATTTATGAAAACTTGATAACTTCCACCATCATACCACTCTCATTGCTTTCTCCACTCTCTACCAAGCTTGAGGTGTCCGTGACATATGAATTAAAAAATATCAGAACACCATTTTCCGAAAGTTAAGATAAGAGAGCACGCATCTGAGTAAACCAAATCAGTAACAACTGTTTTAATTATCTATTTTGCCTCCAATACCATGTAAATATTCTTCCATTCTTTTAAAGTTAACCATTTGTCCGTGCCATCATGTTGTCTATTTATTCAAAGCTTTGACATAAATCAAAATCGTTATCAGGACATAAAGAAATTGTAAGGACTCCCCAGTGTCCCAGAGATAGTTGAGGGACTTCTAGAAGTACTTAGGCCATTTCGGGGATGTGAGGGCATCCACCCCAACGTTGCTAATTAGGAGGAACTTTCTGGGGATGTCCTCTGCTTTTGTAGGGTGTCTTGGACATGCCCCCACCTTGTTGGGGGGGTGGGGTGGGGTTTGTTGGAGGGAGGGGGATGCATCTGTGTGGAACACTTCAAACTACCCAATTTCAGGGATTAAAATAATAACTGATTTATCCTAAATACCATTTTTTTAAAGCAAAATGCTTAAAAGTTTTGAAAAGAAGGAAAGAAAAAACTTTAAAGCAAGAACAATTGTAAACAAAGAATGAATAAGAGCTAGCTAATGAAACCTAAAAATTGGCTCTCAGGCATCTGCCCAATAATAGAACATCTAATAAAGCAACATCTGTAAAAGCAACTGCCTTCGAAAAAAACAACTTTATATAAATATCAGTTTCTAAAACTAGAAGCTGCTAAAAATAGAAAATTTGATGAATGAACCCATCTTTGTGATTCTTTGAGAAAACAGACTTGCTAAAAAAAAAAGCAGTTTCTAAAAAATAAATCTATTGTTCTGGAACAGGGGAATCCTCTGAAGAATCATGAAATATAATCTGTCCATCTACAAGAGCTAAGCAAAAAGCAAGCTTAAACCTCATTAGCATCTTGGAAAAACTAAGGGAACGATGTGCACCATGGCATCAATGTCCCTTATACATTATAATGAATGTATAAATACATTATAATGAATGCTTGGTGCATCTTAGTGGCTGGATAGCCATTCCCCATGTTCGGTGCCTTTTCAGCAACACTTGCCAGGTGCCACCCAAACTGGTCTAGAAGCGCTTCTGGGGTCCTCTGCCACTGAAAAACTAACAGGGCACAGCTAGGAGTGCTCCTTTGCCACTTTTGACAGTTCCGAACCTAGCAAAAACCTCCCAGGCGCCCTTTTTGGGTCTCTCTGCCTTACCTGGAAAACAAGTGATAGGAGGTCTCTTTAAACTTCTTCGTCAGGTCAAAAACTGATTCTACCACTTACAAATGTTGGAAGGACACCTATACAAAAAGTTCTCATTTGGGTACAACACAAATGATTCATCTCATTACCCATACTAAATTTATATGAACCAATCTGCGATATTGAGATTCAGTGTATACCTTATTGTAATCTATTCGAGTAATTTTCTTTTCTTATGTCAATTGCCACCATCTCTGATCCGATTTCCATTATGTTTTGAGGAAGTTTAAGATATGATGTATGAAAGTGTGGTCAAAGCTTTGGTTTTATTCTCTCTTTAATGGCTGTCTTGTTGTTGAGAGGTTGAGGATAATCAGCAATGTGAAATGTGTATTGGCTAGCTTTCTTCTTTTCATTTCCAGCGCCCGTTCGTGGTGTCTGATATAAACATATTATTTGAACTATTTGTGAGGTAAACTTATCAAACCCTTCATGTTAGGCTCAAATTGGCACTTCCTTCACTCTTCTAGAAGGCATACTCAGTGGTGACAAATCCTGTATGAGTATTACAATCACAGTTAATGGTTTGGGGTTGTTTGGTTCCTAAAATGACTTCGGCAGTTTGCAAAAAATGGAGTTGCAATAAGGGCATTTCTTCCATGTTATTGTGTGAGGTACGGTTGCTGTTTGCTTTGAGTTTAAAAGCCTTCCAGCATTTAAAAAAATGATTTATCCTTTTTTTGTTGCTCCCTTTTTAACAGCTATTGGACAATAGAAATAATGTTTATGCCCTACCATTGAAACTTAGAATCAATTCTGGATTGTCTTGATATCAGTCAAATGGAGAACACCTAAATGAAAATTCTGTAATTTGTTTACTTGAAATCTTTGAGCTAATAATGCCCGGTTTTCTATAAGTGATTTCCCACTGTTTTTATCATTAAAAAAATGAAACTGTTTCTAATACAGGTATATTGCTGTGGGAAATGAACCTTTTCTTGCTAGTTACAAAGGACAGTTTCAGGCATTTGTCCTCCCTGCAGTGGTCAACATACAACAGGCCTTGGAAAAGGCAAATCTCGCGAATCAAGTAAAAGTCGTGGTTCCCTGTAATGCTGATGCCTACCAGTCCAAGGTGCCGTCAAAAGGAATCTTCAGGCCTGATTTGAATAAGACTATTCATCAGCTTGTTTCGTTCCTTAGTAGTAATGGGTCTCCCTTTGTGGTTAATATTTATCCCTTACTAGATGTTCATCAGAATAAGAATTCTTCAATACATCATCCCTTTTTTGAGAACAGTACTCATCCATTTATTGATGGGCGGAGAGTTTACCAGAATGATTTTGAAAGAATCCTTGATTCACTTGAGACAGCCTTGAAACAGAATGGCTTTGGCCAAATGCCAATCATAATTGGGGGGATTGGATGGCCGACTGAGGGAGCAGCCAATGCAACTATTAGCAATGCAAAGAGATTCAACAAAGGGCTGATAAACTATATCAAAAGTAACAAGGGCACCCCACTTAGACCAGGAAACCCCCCTGTCGAAACCTATATTTATAGTCTGCTAGATGAGGACCAAAAGAGCATTGTAGCTGGAAATTTTGAAAGGCATTGGGGCATATTCACTTTTGATGGTCAGGTCAAATATGAGGTTGATTTGGGACAAGGATCAAAGGATCTGGCGAGTGCAGAAAATGTTCAGTATTTCTCTTCAAGGTGGTGTGTTGCAAATGACAACCTAGACCTCACCAATGTTTCAAGCCATGTTCGACTAGCTTGCTCAACTGCAGATTGTACGGCCCTTTCTTCTGGAGGTTCATGCAATAAAATTGGAGCACTGGCAAATATCTCATATGCCTTTAACAGCTACTATCAATTACACAATCAATCAGGTGACAGCTGTAATTTTGATGGACTTGGAATGATCACAACTGCAGACCCATCCATTGGAGATTGTCGATTTTTGGTTGGGATTAGTGATTCGTCTGTTTTTACTGTGTACAATAGTATAACGCTTTTGATAGTCCAAAGTATAGTTCTTCTATGTACACTGACTTCTCTCAGCAATATGTTTTAATTGCTGTAAATTACTGGCATCAATCCTTCTGAGTTTATTTACAGTTGGTTCTCCTATCTAATCCTTTTTATTCACTGACAAAATGTAAGAATCTGGATGTTGGGGCTTCTGTAGTTATTTGGCTAAAGTACCTGAAGTGGTCCAAGGCAGACTGGAGCATGGAGCTGTTTGCTGATATGTTGCAAGCCTTCAGTAAAGTTTAGATTGTGTCCTTGTATAAAGTTTGCACTAGGTTTCATTCAATGCACTTAAGTTTTATACTAAATGTCTGAGTTTTCTAGTCTACCCCCTGTAAATATGCTCAGCAAATGTTTATTTTTCCTCAAATAACTTATCGGGCTTGGTATTAATGTTACCAAATTAAGGGAATTTTTATTGATAATCGGACTGTGAATTGTAAATTTGGGAGATGAAGCATTCAATGTAAATTATCAGAATCAGAATCAGAGGCAAAATTTAATTAAAATCTGCATTTCATCATAGGAATTATTTTTACTCACTTAAATACGAAAGTTTGCTCAACTCTTTTGGCGATACCATTTGATTTGTATAGGTATGCTTTCTTTTTTATATTTATGAGGCAAGGTAATTAAATTACAAGAAAGTTTTTTATATGCTCAGGCTCTGTAAAACTAAGTTCTTTCATGCACCGCTGAACGTAGTCTGTGATTGATTAGCAAGCATACAACTAAGGGAAATCCTGCAATCTATTCTACAGTCCAACAGTTTGTGTGTGTGTAGATGATTTCAACTTCATATAGTGGGTATTGGACAAGTATTTTCCATGGAAACCATAGTAGCATTTTACTGGCGAACAACTTATGATTGGTAAATCTGATGTGCAGTATTTGCCGGTGCTATTTGTCTTTTTCAAAAAGTTCTGATTTATTTTTAAGACGCATCTTTATGTGGCCCATTTTTACACTGAGAGCAGGAAAACTACAGAGCTCAGGCAAACTGGAACTATATATTATAGGGTTAGAATTAGGTCATTTGAAAAAAAAAGGTCTATTTAGAAGTTAATACTTAAACCCTAATGAATATCCAATAAGCTGTAATAATAATCATAACTATTATCCTAACTCTAACCAAATGTCTAAAATAGTAACATTAATTGAATGGTAACTTCAATTGAACCTTGGCCCTTAACATTAATTATAATTATAATTATATATTAGAATTAAGTTTAGGTTGAGGGTTTATTTATGCTTTAATTAGGGTTAGTCTTAATTATATCTTAACCCTTTAATTGTAATCATCATTGGATCTTGATCGAACCCTTATTCTAATTGAACTCTAATCCTAACTTTGAAATTTAGGTAAATCATACCCTAAACTAACCTTGACCCTAGCCCTAATAGTAGCTTTGATTGAACACTTATTGGATTTTTACTATAATTAAACTAATAGTATTTGTGACCCTAACATTAATAGAAACCTCATCTAAACTATACTCAAATCAAAAGCCTAATTTATCCCTAACCTTAATCCAAATTAAACTCTAGTTGAACCCTAACCCTAAACCTAAACATAACTCTTAACATTCAATGTAACTTTAACCCTAACTCTAGCCTTTTTTAAAACCAACACTAATTGTTATTGCAACCTTCATCGTAACCCTATTTTTCACCGCAACCCTAACTCTATTCCTAAATCTTACTTTTATACTAATTGTATATGCAACCCTAATCATAACCCCAAATCAAACAAACATTAATCCCTAAACCTAGTTCTTATACTAATTGTAACTCTTATCTTAATTTTAACCTCAACTCTAAAACTAACATTATTTCTAACTTTAACCATTACTCTAACCCTACCATAATTCAACCCTACACATGATCCTAATTGAACCATGGCCTTAATTTAATCATAACCTTGACTAAAATTGTAAGTGTATCACTAATTATCATCATATTTATAATCATTATTATAAAATATGATTAAAATCATATTGTAATTATAATCATAACTATTAAGGTTATATTAGGGTTCAATTACGACTACAATTATGGTTCAAATAAAGTAGGGATATGGCTTGATGAAAAAACTTTTGGTTAGGGTTATAACTAGGATCAAAATTATTATAACTACAATATGTATGCTACAAAATGTGTATTAAAAAAACAAGAGATTTCCTCTCTACACTTATAAATATTACAAAATTGATTTCAAATAGGAATCTCTCTCTCTCTCTCTCTCTAGAGATCTTAAAGTTAATTTATATTAAATATTTTGAGGGATATCCTTTTCGACATATCTATTTAATTTGTGTTTATATTTATTAATAAATTGTAGCCCTAATTTAACTCAAATCCTAATTGTAAAACTCCCTATTAGCTTAGTTGAACCCTAACACTAGTCCTAACCATAGCCCTAATTGAACCCTAAATCTAAACCTAAAGATAACTTTATTATTAGATGTTACTTTAAACTTGGTTCTAATTGCATTGTAACCTAATTGAAAACTAACAATAAACCTAAACATAATTCTAACATTAAATGCAACTTTAACCATAAGCCAAACTGAATTGAAACCTAACCCTTAATTTAAATGTAACTATAATATTAAATATAACTTAAACCATAACTTTATTTCTAAATTTAACACTAATTATAATAATAACCCTTATATATGCCTATTTTTGAACCTAACTCTAATCATAACTCTGATTGAACCTTTACTCTATTTGAACCCTAACCCTAACCATAAGTGAATAATAACCCTAACTGGACTAATTTTTTTACCCTAATCCTAATCCATATTAAAACCTAACCCACATTTAACCTTAACCCTAACCCTAATTGAACACTTACCCTAATTGAATTGTAATGCTAACCCTAATTAAACCATAATTGACCCCTAATCATAGCCCAAATCTTCACTGAACCTTGATTGAATGTTTACCCTAATTGAATTCTAACGCTAACTCTTATTCTATAAGCCAAATTAAACCCTAACCCTAATATTAACCCTAATCAACTCCTTATTAAATCATAACCCTAATTAAATGTCTATCCTTGCGGTCAACTAAAACTTCCTCAAGATGCATCCTTTTAGGTATCTTGTATTTGATATAGTGGATTATGCAATGAGTGCCCTTTGTTTTCCTTTAGCTCTTGCAAAAGTCACATTTATGGATGATTGCCCCTTGAATTGTGCAAACACTTATTTTTACTTCAACCTTTTATTTTTCGGATCTTGCTTGATCAAGCTCCACTTTAAACTGATTTTCCTTCATTGTCATCTAGGTGGCAATCCTTTAATGTCGGTTGATATCTCAATATACATGTCAATGTCTTGTATTCCTTTCTATATGACTTGGGAAATGACATGAAATCCTCAAGAAGGTTAAAAGAGATCAATTTATGACTACTTAACAACCCTATTGTAACCTCACCATGCCATGTATTCATCATTTAGTGTTGACAATATGATTGTACAACACAACAAAACACATTGTACGACAAGCCAAACCACAAAGTTGTAGAGATTATTAAAACTTGACAACATCATACACATGGGCAAGGGTTCTGAAGGGTTTCAATGCTCATTATCATATGGAATCCTAATAGTGACACAACCTCAAACTTATGCACTTTATGACTATCCAAGGCTTATTTAAATATCTTGTCACACATTTCATATTGAAAGTATTCATTGCAAATCCAAACTATGATAAGGTTTAGTGAGGGTTTTAACAAGTCTTCTCACTAAATCCATCAAACCCTCACAACAACAAGGTCTAGACAAGGGTCTTGTTGTAACATGGTGTGACACTTAACATAAAATCCTCAAAATAAATTATGTTGATGACAATTTTGACAACGCTAATTCAACACAAGGCTCTTATCTATTACATGGGTATCCCTCTACTACTTTACATTACACAACTTTCTAAAACTCCTCATAAACACTTTCTCCTTGCATGCACAAAGTAGATCTTATCAAAAGCATCCAACAATGAAGATTATATGCATTCTCTTATGACAATGAAGATGATGCAATATTTTTAACATAATAGACATGACTCTCTACAACAAAGCTTTCTCATGTAGATACCCCTACATGTTCTTGCATGGTTAAAGATAGATGCTTTTAGGGGACCAAACAAACATTCCCACATGCCTTGTGCTCATGATGCATGAATCTCCATGTGAAACTAACCTAAAACTATCCTCTATGGTGTTAAAATATGGTAACAACAATGAATATGTAACATAGAAGGCGTGCTCCTTGTTGAAGATGATATCATAGATCCAAACTCCACCAATACTCCTTGTGATGTTTTAAAAAAACCTAGATGCTACAACACTTGCAAATCTTTGTGAAAAAGAATTAAATTGCAATGAAATCCTAATAGCTCAACTCATCTTATTAGAATTAAACCTTCTCTTGAAACATGCACATGGTTCTTTGATACTTTTGGCACTTTTAAGGTCTTAGAAATCTTATTAAACACTCAAGACACTTCTTAAAGGAAAGACATTTTATCAAACCTTTAGTTTTGAAGGAACTTTCAAACCTTTTAAAACCCTCAAAGTGGACCAAGACCCCTTAGAACAACACCAACTATTTGTTAGGACCATTGAACAACTGACTAAACAAAAAATAATTAAGAAGACAAAAACCAACAACTAACTGTGCTTCAACACTTGGGAGAAAACACAGTTAACAATTTGTGCGACAACACTTATTCTAACTAAAAAGCTATCCTAACCTACCCTAACAAATATTGATGAAGCTCAAACGAATCATTAACTAGTTCTTTGAAATTGCTACCTTTTCTCTTCAATTTATAATGCTTCACATGTTTATGAGTAGCCAAGAGGAGATGAAGAAGTGATGCATGTTTAACCAGATGTTTTAATGCCTCTTGAAGAAAGAAATAAAAATCACTTACCCACTTATATTGGTTGTACATGTTGCTATTTTGGAGTGGATACGTAAGTTGGTTTTGCTCTTCTTTAGTTGTAACCCCATGGATGGCTGCAAGCATGACTTGTGGTGTCTTACTGGCCTCCACCGTGGCTAGATGTTTGATAGGATACCCTTGTACTAAAAATCTTAAAACTCCAATATTGGTCTCCTACTTGTGAAGTGTTGCCTTATCACCCTGCTGATTGGAATGACTTGATTCGTGTGACTGATTTGGTGGAAACATGGCTAACTTATCCTCTTGTTCATGTTGTTAATGATTTATTTATTTATGAGTTGCTAGTTTGGTATCTAAATTCAAACAAAATGCTTGTACTTCATCCCAAAACACGTCTTCTTCAAGGTCTTCTTTTTCTTTTTGTATAAGATGATTGTTTTTAACTTCATAGAAACTCTCTTCAAGCTTTATGAACTTCAAAATAGAATCATCTTTGATTTCTTCTACGTGCAAGTAGCTTCACTCCCATATTGATTTTGGTGAACTAGCACCTCATCACAATGTTTAGTATGCTCTTGATATCCCAAACTTATTGTTGATGTTGAGATGAAAATGTTCTCTTCATCTTTCTCAACAAAAGAAGGTACTATATCAAACCAGATTATAGACTCTTCTCCTTCACCTCACCCTTCTTGCTTGTTATCTTATTGTCCCAATTGATTTGTTTATACAAGAATTGGCACATTTTATCTTCAACAAAACATGGAAATTCATCAAAAAGTCAAAACTTCATATTAAAAAACTCTCGCTTTTCAACTTCTTGTCTCGACTCATCATGCTCATCATCCTCTT